>NW_028261390.1:44181179-44508054 GCF_051295495.1 Thamnophis sirtalis | reverse complement strand
CTTCATATGTTTTCTCCTCTAGTCCCCTAAACACTTTTGTTCTTCTCCTCTGTACTCTTTCTAGAGTTTCAACATCTTTTTCATATCTTGGTGACCAATGTACATTAAATAAGTGTCCCATCATCATGGGAAATGCTAAAGTCATTATCATACAAGAACAATAATTAAGAACATAGGAAATGCAGATCAATAAGCCATCTTTTGGTTCTATACAAACTTCTCACACAAATTATTTAAAAATGAATCATGCAACATTGGACTTTGCCCAACAAGTTAGTTTCAGCAATGGATTTAGCACTGTAAATCATATAAAAATTCTTCAATAAATTATTGAATGTCACAATGAGAACCAGATACCACTTTCCCAAGCCTCCACTGGCTTTGAAAAGTCTGGAACTCTGTAAATTGGGTGCTATATTCCAAGCACTACAAAGATAAGGTATAGAACAGTGGTGGGTTGCAAGCAGTACGGAGCCTGCCTGGAGCACCAGATACCATTCCAGTACGGTGCTCCAGAGGGCCCACCCACCCGCCGAACTCCTTACCATGTTTTAAAGCTTTTGGCACTTCTGTGCACGTGCATGGCACATACAGCGCCTGCACGACACTCTGCTGAGCAGCTGGAGCATCACAGAGGCTTGCAGAAGCATCATTTGCAGCTACAACGCTTGCGCGTGCCACACCACATCCATGTGGGCAAGGCCAGGCCCATTCCAACCCTACCGGTTGTAACGGGATCCGGAACCAACCAGCCATACATCAGTTTCCTGAAATCAATATATAAAAATGTGACAGCTACTATCCACATAAACAAAGAGAGAGAGAGACCATGAATACAGAAAGAAATTTGACTAGGGATTCAATTTCACCAAAACAATTCTCTCAGAAAGCCTAGAAAAGATATCAAGATGATATCAAGTGGTCCAAAGTAGGAATAAAGGTTAATGGTGCCTACCTACATTTTGCTAATGATTTTAGTTTTCCCTTCAATAATATGGAAAGCCTTCAAATCTGAATAGCAAAAAGATAAGTGTCAGGCTTGAAAATGAACTTGAAGTAGACACAAGTAACAGACTGTGTGTCAATCTGTCTGCCTGCCTGCCTGTCTGTCAATCCATTTATCATCCATCCATCCATCCATCCATCCATCCATCCATGTCTAAATCCTTCTTCTTCCAAATGAATCAGATTGAATATGGATTAATATCATGGAATTAAAAAGGAGCTGTTTTTAAAGACTGCTGCAGAAAAATCCTATTTCATAATTTAAATATTTTATCATTGTTTTGCAAACATACTTGCATGATAACAGAGATATTGAAGGTAGAAGTAAAACTTATTCATAGATGGTAGAGTTTAATATCAATAAGATATTAAAACTTCAGCTTTTCATATAGATGACAGCTAGAGAAGAGAGAGATTTTGAGAAAGAAAGATAATAAAGGGGAATAAATTACACATGGAAAGGAGATTTCCTTCATAAAACTAGATAATCAAAATCGACAGAGACTCAGGTCCAATAAAAGTACTTTTTTCACCCATTGCACACTTAAACTATAGAATTCACTGCCACAAGATGGCCAACAAATTAGAAGGTTTTTAAAAAGATTAGACAATTTCAAGGAGGATTAGGCTGTTAATGGCTAATGCTCATTATGACCTTATTTCCTTCAGGCCATAGTACTATAGATCCAGGAAAGAAGGCATGCAGTTTTATTTAATTGATTTTTATCACCCAAACAAAAGCAGAATCATCAAGCCTGCTGTGTTTGAAGAGGATGTTAGCTAGTCCAATATAAGAAATGAAATGATGCACTTTTTATTATTTTAAGACTTACAAACAACCAAACAAACATTAATTTATTCAAATATTCAACCATTCATATTTATATTGGTACATATGAGTGACAAGATGGAGAAGAAGAATTAGTGGGTGCAGATTTGTTTCTTCTCTCATGGGTGGTTTGGAACTCTCCCCCCCACCCCCAATATCTTATGGCCTGGAAAGATGTCATTGCGTTCATTGTATACAAATGTGCATTCATTTCAGGGGAAGACTCCTGATGCATTCATGCATAGAGTCACTCCAAGAATGTTATTTTCCAAAATGTTTCACTGGCTTAGTAAATTTCAGCAAAAGAAGTGAATGAGCTGAGGTATTGGATACTTATGTCAAATTGTGATGACAAGTTTATCCTGTGTATATTTGTGAAGACAAAAGTGAAGAATTTCTAAACCTTTAAGCTATAAAAAAACATTGGAACCCCAAATGCTTATTTGGAACTCCAAATTTCAGGGAGAAATTTGGACAAATGGCATCTGGGAGCTTTTCTGTTTCACTTTATGATGTGCAGAAGCAGCTTCATCTGTTATATCTATGATGAAAAAAAATGATATACAGTAGAAAAGTCACTCTTTCCTGTATTTGATTGGATTTGCTTATGGCCATTGTTCTCCATGGAAAATGGAGGCCACTAATGCTCTCACTATTACAAAAAGTGGCTTCTGAAAGATAACTAGCTAAGCCTCAGCGATCTATAGCCCTCCTGATTAAAAGCAACATGAAGGTAGTATTTCTAGCAAGCCAGAGCACAGTATGCAGTCAGCCAAGTGAAGAAAAATAGACACAAGTTTCAGCTTTTGAATCATTTAAATCTCTTAATACTACATAGCAGAATTGCTGAGGTATAACTTTTCATGGTAAAGAGAATGTTCCTATTTTAGTATTACCATTGCAGATTCAGAGGGAATAAGAGGCAGATATTAAAAAAGAAAGGGAAGGAAGTACAGCTGAGAAGATTTATCTATTCATTTATTAGACAGAAAGGAAATGCCATATTGAATGCACGACTTTCCACTTTGAAGATTACCTGTGAGGGACTATGCCTACTTGATTTACAAGATTCAGGATTGGACAGTTGCTTTGTGCTAATATGACAATAGTGACATTATTTGATTGTATTTTGAAGCACTGCTATTCTTCTTGAGGCAGTTTGCACAAGGCTTAACATTAGCTAGTTAATCTAGAAGATAAACAGATTGAGCCTGAAGGAAGACTCAAACACATCATCAGTATCGAATCCCTGCGTACTTACAAGAGATCTAATCCATCCAACTTGAATTTCTTTGATTCCTTTCTACCACCAATTTGCTTTGACCCGTAATAGTTCAGATTTTTGTAGAGAGCATGAGCTTGCAATACACTTTTATATATTTTAAACTACCTGGCCTTCCTGATATTCCTGTGCTTGACCATTAAACCTAGATGAGGTTTGATCTATGTGTGGCTATGGTGCTTGGAAATAAATCTCTCTGGAAATTATATCCGTAGATTTGATAACGGTGATAATCTGATAACCATCCCATATATGTGAAAATGTGATGGTACAGTAGCTGGAATGCAGTATTTCAGGCTTAGTCACTGCTCACTCCAGGGGTTCAATTCTGAATGGCTCAAGGTTAACTTGGCCTCCCATCTTTCCAAGGTTAGTAAAATGAGGACTCAGATTGTTGGGGGCAATATGGTGACTCTATAAACTACTTAGAGAGAGGTGTAAAGCACTATAAAGCCTAAGTCTAAGTGCTATTGCTAATGTTGCTGGTGGATTGCTTATGGGGAAGAAAATTCCATTTTGCACATTTGCATATGTGATGATTGGGGGACATGATGGCTCAGCAATTAAAGATGCTTAGCTTGTCAGCAGGACAGTCCAACTTCAAGACCCAAGCATCATACAATGGGCTGAACTCCCATTTCTTGACCCAGCTCCTACCCACTTAGCATATTAAAAGCATGCAAATGTGAGAAGATAGGACACAGTGACTCAGTAGCTATGACACTGAATTTATCAATCAGAAAGGTCAGCAGTTTGGTGGTTCAAATCCCTATTGCTGCTTAACGGGGTGATCTCCCATTACTTGTCCCAGCTTCTGCCAACCTAGCAATTCGAAAGCATGTAAAAATGCAAGTAGAAAAAGAGGAACAATCTTTGGTGGGAAGGTAAGAGCATTCCGTGTGCCTTCCACATTTAGTCATTCCAGCCATTTGGCCACAGAGACTTCTTTGGACAGCACAGGCTTTGAAATGGAGATAAGCACTGCCCCCTAGAGTCAGGAACAACTAGTACATATGTGCGAGGGGAACCTTTATTTTTTTTTTACCTCAGTGGGAAATTAACAGTGCTCTGTGAAGCTTGGCATATATTCATGCTGGCCACCTGACCTCAGATGTGTCTTCAGACAATGCTGGCTCCCTCAACTACAAAATGGAGAAGAGTACTGCCCCTAGAGTTGGACACAACTCAGTAGGGAAAACTTTTATCTTTACAATACTATGATGATCGTGCTACTATCATCAATATGGTTTTGGAAAGAACATATCTTTGCCACACAGGCATCAACCCACTCTTACAGCATACCCTAGCTTGCTCATCCTATGCTTCAAAGCATTCCCATTATTTCATATATTTCATATATTTGTAGGAAGCAAAAGTGCAGCAGTCAAATAAATGAAATTTCAACTCCAGATTTAGTCTTGATTTTAATTTAAAAGTAGTTGTAATTTAGAAATTCAAAAATATAGTAGCTTAATTTGCTAAAACTCATCTGACAGAATGGTTTCTCTGTATGTTCAAGCAATCTGTGCAGAAGTATAAGTGGCTTGATGGTCTTCTGATAGTTTAAATGAGAGATGAATAGGCCACACTGAAATTCATTACTTATTTATTTCACTGCTCTTCTGCATCCCATAATTGCACATTCTTTCTTGTTTTAACTTTGATAGAACATGACCCACCATTCAAGTTTCACTAAAGTGTAGTGCCACGCACCTGTACAGAAGAAGACATCCCATGCCTGTGATTTGTAGCCTTGATTTACTATTAGGTTTTCCCCAACTGCCCAGCATTCTTTTCTGGCCAATGTTCTGATGAGAGTTTAACTAAGTTACCCTTTCTATTGAACACAGCAGCAGCTCTGTATCTATAAGGATGCCGAAAGAGATTGATTTGTTTGAGCAATTCTAATTTGCCTCCCAACCAAAGCATCAAGATATCATAGCATATCTGAGTCTCTACATGGGAATTTGTGGCATGCTGATTGCTTATTTTGCTAATGGTTTGTGCCTACTGTTTATAATATCATTTATGGAATTCTCCTAATACAGCCATATTTCATACTTGGCTTATTTTGTAGGCAGAAATGTAACATCTTTTCAATAAGCTTTCTCTCAATGGTATTATGAATTTAATAGTTGCAGTTGAGTGGATACAGAATTTTTTATATTTACCTGTAAGATGAAAAATAGTATATTCATTCCTTCTACATTATTTATATGCTGTCCCTTTTGTATAAACCTGAGCAATGCATGGAATAAAATATTTCAAATCTCCAACTGTTATATCCACATAAAATTATAAACGACATAGTTATCTACAAACAGGGCAATTGGCACCTAATATTCTTCTCACCTACTTCCAAAAGCTCAACAATGAGATAGTCTTTTCCTGTTTCCCAACACTAGTGTGAGTTTTAAACATTTAGAAATTTTCTCTCACTCAGAAATTTCCACCCTACCATTTCCCAAGACACCTGGGGAAAAAGTAGCACTAGAAAATACATCCCAGAATGGAAGGATTCAATAATAGAAAATCATCTCATACAAATGGAGCCTTTTCTATCATATATTATATCATTTTATATTATTTTAATGCAATTTATATTACAGTATTATTATTATATGATATGAGCTATGGTGGTGCAGTGGTTAGAATGCAGTACAGTATTGATCTTTCTTTCAGATTGCTACTTTTCTCAGGGCCAGGCCAAGTAAGGAAGCATTCTGATACTTCATGTTTTAATATCTATGATGAAGCCTGCAAGAACAGACATGCCCAAAGTAATTTTATCACTGTTTCAAGGCAAAAACCCATATGCAAGTACGGATGGAAATTAGGCCAGATTCTAATATCAGCAGAAAATTTAATGTATAAGTCGTCCCTGAAATCTTTAAAAAATTTAGACCAAACAATCTACACAGAGATTTAGACTTTCACATGATCACAACAAACCTGTAAAACAAGACTAATAACCTTGGCTCAGTCTGAACTATGCTGATCAACAGTGCAATTGAAATCAAGACTTGGTTTGACTCTATAACAAATTTCGTTGTAACTAAAATATAGTTATTGCCATTTCACTAATTTTAAGTTTTCCCTTCTGTTACCACACACAACAACGAGAGGGTTTCAACTGTGGGGTTGTGGTTGTAGTAGCCATCTTGACACTTTTTACCTCTGCTTTGTCACAGATGTCCCTATTTAAGAATTAGTCACTCTATTTTCAGTCAGCAACTAAAGAGATTACGTTTGGGTGGGTTGCTATCTCTCCTCATGAGTTATAGTTAAAGTCAGAGTTAATGCACAATCTCTAACAAACTGAATTTCTGAATTACTCAAAAGTGACATAAAAGCATTCTATTTTTTCCAAGATAAATTTCACACATCCAACTGCAATGACTAGCTGCAAAATGTTACGGGCACTCCACAACTCATTTTAGTGTTTTCAAAAGAGACCAATAATGTTGCATCTGAGAAGTTAATTCTCAAATGTTAAGAGAAACCTGCCACTACATCTTCCTTTTCCCCCCTCTGTATGTGGTCCTGCCTCCCCTTGAAACATAAGGCACCACTCAGTTGTTCACTGAGTATCTGAAAGAGCACTGCTGTTGCTGGAGGGTAAAATGTATTTAACTGCAAATTATAGACCTGTTAATGAAACAGGATGACTTTGACTGAAATAAACTGGTAAAAGGCAATTTCCAGGGGGGAAAAGGCCTTTTGGGAGCATCTTGAAAGAAGAGTAGCAGCTTGCAAAATGAGACTTTTAAGACACAGCTTGAGTTCAGACCACATAAGAGATCTTCAGCTGCTAGCATTTAGAAGAGGCTTGAATTAGACACAAGTGATTTATTTAGGGGACATAAGGAAGACACAATATTGGGGAAACCATGGCCCTAATGACTCAAGCAATTTAGCCCTTCAGGCATTGAAACTGAGGTTGCTCCCTTGCTTTTCCTTCAAAGCCATCAAGGAGCCACTCTTTCCAACCAGCCAATATGCTTTACTCTGAGTGGATCCTGGAAGCAGAGACCCATGAACCAGCTTTTGCAGCTTTCGTTGCAGGCAAAGCCCTGCATCCACATGCTGTAAAGTGAGGCACTTTTCCTTGATGCACAATTTTGCAAAACAGCAACAAACAGAGTCACTTGCTTGAAATAAGAAACTATAATTAATTAATACATAGTACTCCGCAGCATATGTGCCTCCCTGGATCACTGCAGTGAGTACAATAAAGTCCTTGGGTTAAAAGGTTCATGAGGATACCAATATGAGTTCAGCTTCAGTATATTGGTTTCCCTGGCCTGATGCCTAGAAAAAATTGTTTCATTCTGCCTCTTTAGAAGGTTCTAGGAAGGTGGGATGCCCCCAGGGAGTATTCTCTTGGGCAAAGTTAAATCAAGGCCACAAAAGGAACTAATCATCTGCGAAGAGTAAAATAAGGAGTCCTTTTGTCTTGGATCAAATGATAGATTCTTTTTTGAATGTCAAATATGTGTGATTGCAATAGTCTTTCCTGTTGCACTGTGAAGCTACAAAAGAATGAAAGTTTCCTTTCAAATATCAGTTCCATTAAAATAGTACAACTCTTGTTAAAGCTACAGATTTCTAAAGAAAGTGCTTTCACTCCTAAGTCTTTAACAATGGGTCAGACAAACCAGTATTTTGCTTTCCAGCTTTTCCCCACCTTTGTCAACATTCCAGGAAAATTCATCTGCTAGTTTAATATAGGCCCTGCTGTTTAGGCACCAGATCAATTCAAGTGTTTCTTTCTGTTCCATGTGTGCATATACATACCTTAAAGAAAAATGTATTTAAAATACCCCTTTCACCCAATTGATTTTAGGGTCAGTTTACTGGGTAGTTCAGAATGATTGACTGTTTTTGCAGGATTTGTTTCAGTCTGAAAGATCTTGTTCCCTCTGGGTATTTCATTAATTGATGCCCATAAAAACATTCTTTCTCCTGTGATCCCATTTAGAGGAGTCTCTCTGGGCAGGATTTGATGAGCCAGGGATCATCAAACTGTACTCTTAAGAATTGGTTGAACTGCCAAGGTTTAACCCTCCATGAAATTGAGTAATTATTCATTAAGTACACTTCTCCCAATTGAGGTAAAATCATAGAATAAAGGTATCATTAACTATTAAGAGATGCTCCAGACATTTCCAAAAATAGAGAAAGGAAAAGAGCCTATTTCTTGCTGGTTGAAGGGAAGAGGGACAAATGCTCATTTTTCTGGAGAGGACAAATCCCCAGTTAACCTTGCAGAAATTTATTGCCCCCATTGAAAAAGTACTACTGGAAGAAACAAAGCTACCTCTGCTCTTCCATGCCATCGAAACTAATTAATTTAAGAGGTTGCATTTCAGGAAGATAGTAAATGAGCGGCTTTGGCTGATTTCCAAAAAGCTAAACTGGATTTATCGCCACCTTTTTGAAGCTACATAAACAGTAGAAAAGTTTTTAGTGGTATTGGAGTGGGAGACACCAGAAACATTTCAGGATAGAAGACTTGTCTGGGAAATTGAAAAACAAATTGAAAAAATCCTAAATGACAACAGTAGCAAATAACTTCCTTTCCTTTTTTTTAAAGCAAAAAACAATATGGATATATTTATCCAGTTACTCAGGGGAGCCTTTGTAATTCAGATGTTTTCTATTAAGTAAAACATCTTGGTCCAATAGTTCAGCTCTATATATTCTAACCGGAAATTCAGACAAGTATACTTTCCAGTTAAAGTACAGGGATATATGCAGCCTATGGTCAAAAAAGTAAAGATGGCAAATACAATGGTGTGACTGAAATTGCACCTGTGCTTTAAGTGCATTTCAGACATAGCACAATAGCACACTCTAATTGCATCAATGAAGCCAGAATTTCAACTTTTTTACCATACTCAGAGGACCCAATTCTATCTATCTATCTATCTATCTACCTATCTATCTATCTATCTATCTATCTATCTATCTATCTATCTATCTATCTATCTATCTATCTATCTATCTATCTAATTATATATACATAATGTGTGTGTGTGTGCACATGCATGTGTGTGTGTGAGTGAGAGAGAGAGAGAGAGAGAGAGAGAGAGAGAGAGAGAAGAAGAAGGGGGGAAGGAAGGATCAGAGAAAGGGGGAGGAGAGAGGGAGAGAATATACTGTTGATATTAAAGCAGACAAATGCTTTTCCACATTTTATTTTTAGACTGAACTGGGGGTGTCATGTGGGGTCTGATCATAACCCAGAGATTTAGTAGAGTAAGTCAGAATGAGGGGAGCCTTCATTTATCCTTACCAAACCACTATGCTTATTGTTAAACCAAGACCTCATTCTACATGATAAACGACTAGACTGACATATTAGAAAGAAAGTTCTCCTCCTTCTATTCAGCCTGATAGTTTGATTTCTATAAGGATTTTTTAATGGAAGAATATGCTGGAAATCGGGAAAGGTTTTTTATCATTGTTTTGGATCTGTATTCCCCCCACTTACCCATTCACAAAGCACTCAAACCAGAAGAAATTAGCGCATAACTTAAAACTAAAAGCTCTAATCTAAAGCTTTCAATATCCACATAAGCAGCCAGGGCCATGGAATCTCCTATGCTTCTGAAGCTCAGATTCTTGCTGGAGATTTGATGTATGCAAACACTGTTTGGGAAGAAAGTTCCATAAACAGACTGAATTCCATTCCTACAATTGTGAATAGTCACTGCCACCTATAGGCCAGACCTCAATTGAATTGAAAGCTAGCACAAAAATAAGTACAAACCAAAATTTACCTTGTTTTTTCCTTCTTTGAGCAATAGATTGTAAACACATACATTTGAATTGTTCAAAGATCAGCATTTTAAAATGGATAGGACACATACAACTCATGGTAGCATTTCCTCTGTAGCCCGTTTCTGGTTCTTGTACAATGGACACAGTGTGATTTATTCAGCCAGACTTTGATTGCAAAATATCAAGCTGAACAAAGCTAAATTGTATTGATGCCCAAGGTTAATACTGAGCTGTTTAATTTCAGGCTTGATTCACAGTACAGGTATACAATAAATTTCTGCCTTTCCTGATTTTTGCATATAAGTCTCTCTCTTTCTCTCCCTCTTACTCTCACTGTGTGTGTGTGTGTGTGTGTGTGTGTGTGTGTGCCTCTGTTTGTGTGTGTGTGTGTGTGAGAGAGAGAGAGAGAGAGAGAAGGAGAGAGAAGAAGAGAGAGAGAGAAGGAGAGAGGGGGGGGGATATAGTATATATAAGACTTCATACTAATCAATTCATGTAGGTACTACAACCTGCCTTTTAAGCCACCATTTTTTTTCCTTCCAAACTTGAGGTTGTCTCCAAAATATCCCTGTTGAAATGCAATCTTTATATATTCCAAGTCTTAAATGACTACCTTTCCAATCCATAATGATAAGCATTTTCAGCACTATGCCTAAAACTGGTGAATATATTGTGTGCATGAGTGCGGCACAATATTGTATACCATTATACCAGCAGAATATTTGTATTGGGAGATACTTGCAAGAAAATTTGGTCTAAATCTAAGGATATCCCTTCCATATTTGCTAGTGGCACTGCAGTGCATCTACATAAGGTCATCTTTTTACATTCTTTCAATTTATGTCTTTAACTTAATTTATTTTGTAAAGCACTCTGTAAGGACAGCATAGAGTAAAAGCAGTTCTAAAATGTAATTAAAAACCCAAATGCCTGCAATAAGAAAACAATAAAACACCCAGAACCAACCACCTATTCTAGCCCAAGATCTGGTCAAAGAGCCAGGACTCCTTTAAAAATCAGAATTCCTTTAAAAATGCTGTGGAGTAGGTGTATTCAGACATTTATGAAGTTTTGATTACATTGTCCTCGATTTGTAACTTTCCTGACTCTTGGCAACACTTGTTCTGTCATTCTTCCTTCCTTCTAGAAAGTGTATGTTATAAAGTAGAAATACTGTATGAAATAGCTGCATGATGTTGTTTCCACAGGGAAATCTCCTGTCCCTTTTCCAAGGTATATAGCAGCTAATGTACTTTCAAACCCACCAGGTAGAAAAATGTTATTTTTAACTGCAAGAAAAACCAGCTCAACAGCAAGCTGAGACCAAGTCATACCGGTAATATGTCATATTTTACAATTTTTAAACAACTATGATGCTTTGGTTTTCAGCTTAGGATACCATGCAGATTGTTGTTAATGAACTTACAATAGATAAGGCAGGATCATATTTGGACATTTCATGTAACATTGGAATGGATTGAATCCATCTGTTGGTTGTGCCCTAGCATATGGCATTATGGGCTATGAAAGGTAAAGCCATGGGGGTCTGTAAAACAAGTATTTTACAATGTGCCATACTGCCTTTCTAGGAATTCTCTCCATTTCTTTCTCCTGGTCAGAAAATGAATGTGTATTCATGGTGGAAAATATCTTCTTATATCTGATGCAAAGGAGAATCTTTATTAAAAATTGATGTGTGCACTCTCCTCTGTATTCAGTAAATCTCCAGTTACTCCAATTCAAGTCATACCAAACAGCTGGTGCATGGAAGGAAATTAATGCAGAAAAGTATCTTTCATCCTTGTTATATTCTGATGCTGTGCTCTCTGAAACATTTAGAATATAATTCTGTACATGAAATGCCCCAGCTTAGGGGTCATATTCTACAAAGAACCTACTGCATTTCCAACTACTCGTTGATTAAAACACTTCAGCCTCCTATGACTGATATCTGTGTACAGTGCTGGATATTTTCCCTCTTCTCAGCTATTTGGTTCAATGGAAATTTCTTTTGGAAGACCATATCTGTATTTGTGAAGACAGGCTGGGAGATACACATACCCTGAGCTATTTATTTATTGATACCATGGTTTCTGACTCACTGGTTGACCCAAAGAATATATTCAAGGCAACACATAGTATAAAATTTTAAAAATATTTTAAGGCTTTTTAAAACAATATCATAGCACAGTAACTGAAGGAAAGAAGATGTGTAAAAGGATAAGCAGACCTAGTTTACTCATGGATGGATGATAAGTGTTAATGATTCATCTGAAACTAAGTAAAGAGTCAGAAAGAAAATTGTGGAATTTACAAAAAAAAAAGGTCTTCCCTCTATTTCCACTGGCTAAGTGGACAGAGGAAAGAACCACTAAAGCAGAATTTAAACTTTGGGCAGAATGAGGAGAGAGAAATGCATACCCACTAATGATCAGCATGTATCTTGCAAAGAAATATGAATGTCTGAAATGTTCTAAAAGTTAATAGCTAGAATAGCAAAGTAGATGGTTATATATTCTAAAGCAAAATATGAAGGGAGAATTAAAGACAACTATACTGGGTAAAAGATACAATGATTGATGTGATTTGGTGACATGCCATCAACAAATTTAGAAGGCATTAGACAGTGTAATCTTGAATAAAAGAATCTCCATATGGAGCCAAATCAGTTGAGAACATTATATGTGTACAACCAAGTCATTCAGCAAACATTCCAGTATTCTTTTCCATTTAAGCAAAATTTCAGTGCCTTTTTTAATCATAGATTAGTTATACTGAATTAAGTAAAATATTATCTGTGTCCTTATATATCATGTCTAACTCCTGAAGTAATTCTAGGCATGTTATTCTACTATGTATCACATCGTTTTGAGCCAGTAATATAGTTTCAGTGTAAGTGACATGACATAGTGGAGATTTTTCTCTGTGTACTTAAAAACTATTATGGATAAATACTTGTATCCATGCTAAACAATGTGCAGAAGTTTGCTAGTTAATTAGAGTAAATATTTTGGTCTTGCTCAGCAGTTAAGATCATAAACAATACTCTGTATTTAGAATAACAAGACAATTGTATATGTTATTTTGCATCCTACCATAGCAACTCCCTCAAAATCAGGGGTGATTTAGCCTTAATTTAAGGATAGTAACTAGTTACTTTTTCAGAAAGATATGTGCATATAAATCTTTTGCAATATCTTTAAAGGTAAAAAATATTCAATATTTTTATGGGGCAGAAATGGCAATATAAGCACAATTCTGGCAATTAAATATGCTTTACTATGAAAAAGGACAGATTGAACTATTGCACATTTTTAAAATTCTGTACACTATTGGTAATTGATTAAATGCACAACATTTACACTCTAAGTCCCTGTATTTCTTTTCCATAGATCCAACACTAGATTAATGCAAGTTCTTATGATTTTTAGGATTGGTGAGTATACTATATGTGCAAGTCTAGGGGATTTGCTTCTTGGGGGAAAAAAAGAGATATTTGCAGTGTCCCCTTGGATAATCTACCTACCAAACAAAATAACAAGATTTTGATCTATTGCAGATTTCAGTGAATACAGAATGAGAAGGACACACACAAACACACACACACAAACACACTTATCTACAAACTGATCAGGTTATTTTGTAAAAGGAATATATTTGCTCAATTTATAAAGCTTACAATTCACCAATGGTTTACTATCGCCCCATCTCCAAATCTATAGTAAAAAGGCTTGTATTGCATAAGTGGATGAAAAGGCAATTTCCTAAAGCTTTGCCAAATTGATGTAAATCAATCACTAGAGCCAAAGGGAACCTGCATACCATTCTGCTATCTCTTGTTTTTGCACATCAGCTGTGCTTATAAATATAGGCTGTCTAATTTTCAACAGTTAAAAAAAACCTAATAGCGACTCACTGGAAAAAGAGTGAGAAAGAAGCTATATTTCAGAAACCATTTGAAACAGACATAATTGAGGAAATGGAAAGTCAATTATAAGCCTTTTGTAACAGTTTGCTTGTGTGAGCTAAAAATACACTAGGACAAGAGGACCTATACAAATCCTTACCAACATCACTTTGTACAGGATCAGAAATACAATGAGACTCAAGAAGACCAGTACACAGGGCTAAGGCTCCCCTGTTATCCTTCTGCTTCATCTGCAGAGCACTTAGGCCTAAGTGCACTCAAAGTGAGACATTGGCATGAGCACCATTTTCTGCAGTCTTCTGAAAGTGACACTGAGATAGATGTGAACTCCAGAGGCCAGTACCAACTATTTCTTTGAAAAAAAATCAACAGCAGGGCTATATGTAGAATTCAAGACTTTGATAGAACAAGATCTTTCACTTGAGTCCATGGGAACCCGGATCCTAACACAATCCTTTGCTTTAAGCAAACAAGGAAGAGAATGAACGAACTGTTAGCAGACTGCAAGAGAAGTTATTATATTAAAAGCTCTGCTGCCAGGGGAGAGGTCTTGATGTTGAACATGAATATTTACAAAATCATAGTTTCGGTTTTTAATATAAAGTTCACTTTTTGCTAGAAATCTTATGAATACTGAAAGCTTGTAAAAAGTGTAAAAATGTGCATTAAAAAGTGTGAATGAAAAGATGAAGGGAGGGAGAGAAGGAGGGAAGGAGAAAGGAGAAAGAAAATACAATTTTACTAGTCTAAATTGAAAACTACTAGGAACTAGCTGAAATATCAGCAAGGACCTACCGTAATTTATTTATTTAAGCATTAACTCACATCTATCTATTTGGAAGCCCCCAACCTGATTCTCTGGCCAGCTTATAATATAGAGAATTAAAAACAGGTTGAATATAATATGCATTATATATACATTTGAACATGCACCCGTTTTTATTCTACATCTATATTTTGTCATGCAAAATGCCAGGTTGGAGGAATCATAAACCAGAATTAAGATTGCCAGATGAAATATCAACAATTTCAGATATGCAGACAATACCACTTTAAGGGCAGAAAATGAAGAGGAACTAAAAAGCTTCTTGAGAATGCAAAAAATGCTTTAAAACTTAACATTTAAAAAAAACTAATTTCCTCATAAATAGAAGGGGAAGAAATGGAAGCGTTGACATATTTTATTTTCTTGGGGTCCACACTGCAAACCACAACCACAGCTCTGAAATTAAAGAACATCTGCTCCTTGGGAAGAAAGCTATGGATAACCTAGATGGCATATTAAAAAGCAGACCAAGCTATGGTTTTTCCAGTACTAATGTATGGCTGGGAGAGTTGAACCATGTGGAAAGCTGGGATCAAAAGAATTGATGCTTTTGAATTGTGGTGTTAGAGAAGACTCTTGAGAGTCCCTCAGACTGCAAGAAGATCAAACTAGTCAATCCTAAAAGAAATCAACTCTTACTTTTCTCTGGAAGGACAGATACAGAAGCTGACATTCAAATACTTTGGCCACCAAATGAGAAGAGACGACTCATTAGAAAAGACCTGATGTTGGGAAAGATTGAAGACAAAGAGAGAAGGGGATGGCAGAAAATGAGATTGTTAGATAGTGTCTTTGATGCAATGAATATGAAATTGAGCAAGCTCCAGGAGACAGTGGAAGAGGGGTGTGTGGTGGGGGGCTGGTGTATGGTCTATGGGAGGGGTGTTAAACTGGCTGCTTGTGGACCGGATGCGTCATATTCAGCCATGCCCACCTCAGCTCCGCAGAGGGGAAAAAATGTCATATGTCACGTAATGGCAACATGACACTACGAGTTTGATACCCGTGGTCTATGGAGTTATGAAGCGTCAGACATGATGTCAAGCACAGGTAATCAGGAAGCCCAGCCAATTCAAATGAATATCAAGGTTTATTGCAAGCTCTCTACAAGAATCTGAAATATTAACGGTCAAAGAAAATAGGCGGTAGGTAAGAGTCAATGTAATTCAATGTAATTTGATATCAGCAAGTTTTCTACCGATATTGCATTGCATGAATTACTGGAATATAACAAGACTCTGCTTCCAGGCCATAAGCAAATCTGCAGCATGCATGGCAACTTGCACAGTGAAAGATACTACAACAACAAGCTAATCATGCTGAAAAGTTCAGAGGCTTGTCAGTGTTTTTGCGTCAACCAGGTGGCCCTACTAGATTCCAAGATTATTCTGCCCATTCTTCAAGACCAGCATGGGAAACAAACCAGTTAATCCAAAAGAACTATCCCCAAAAGCTGACTTTGTTAAAGAGATGGCGTTTGGGACCAGAAATAAAAAAAAACAATATAAAAGGGGCCACTTATTCTTCAGCCTTTCAAAGACTAACTCCTCTAACTAATCAAGTTCAAGATTATTTGTGGAAAGGGATGCCAAAAAAAAAGATGGACCTTTTCCAGTTATATGGCAAAATTCAAGAAGCCACTGATCTAACTTGATTATATAATCCAATTCATTATACAGCGACCTTGTAATTTTCACCCTTATACTATATTAAGAAAAAATTAAGGCATTCATGTATGAATCTCTTTTGAGATCTGTGAAAACTGTAATTTGCAGTGTAATGGCAGTTAAAATATATGTAAACCTGAACTATAAAAAAAGAGTCAATGTAATTCAAGCTGGGCTGGACTTAGATCTCTTGTGAAGTGACTCATTATTGATTATGTACTTGACCCCGCCCTTGGGCTCAACCCTGGTCATCTCCTACAAATAACTTAGAAACTGAACAATAAAAAACATTTCTTTAATTTTCCTCTTTGCCTCTGAGTCTTATATGTCTACTTTATCTATAGATGTTCGCTTTTTTATAGTGAAAAGTATGAGATTTGGGGGGGGGGAACACATGCAAGTTCAAATCTAACAATTAATATAGTAATTATCATATTGAAATAGTAATCATTGAAATGTTCAAACATCATTACAGAATATGTTTAAAATACAAGCACTAATGAAACTCAATCCATAAGTTATACACTTAAATTCATGAAGTCTATCAAATCAGAAAATTTAGTTCCAACAGAAATTAAATATTAGCTCGCTGAGTCAAACTAATAGAATAAAATTTTATATATCTCCCTCAGTTTTGACATTTAGCCAACTGTTGCTTCAATGATAAAGATTCACATTTTAACTGCAGTTAATAAATTCCAAAGTAGCTATTGATGGTCTTGTCGAGTGGATTCATCTTAAGATAGTGAGAGTTATGGTGTAATTTAACATCAGAGGTACAGTACTGTCTGTAGAGGAGCATTATATATGCAGCATACATGTAAATCTTCAGGAGCAGATATTTATACTATGCAATGATATAGTAATTATAAGAAACTGAGATATTGCTGATGAGTTAAAATGCTTTGGGAGCATAATTTGTACCATATAAATAAGTAGGCAACAATAGCCTCCTTCAAAGATGGAACAGGAAGAAGGGACATTTTCATTTTCTATTCATTTCCACCTTTATTTTGTTTCTGCTCTGGATAAATTATAATGCATTTCTGAACAGGGTGTCTCCCTGTGTGATTTTTTTTTAAAAAAAATATTGATTACACTACATTTCATGGGCTGCTCACATCAGATATTGTTTTCCTACTTTTGGAGAATATGTGAAATATGAAGGTTGTCATCATGTACATCTTATACACTCATGTGAATTTTAACTGAGTGAGAGAAAGAAGTCCTGAGCAGAGATAATTCCTTAGTGTGACTTCAGTCATGCAGTGTGCTTAACTGATACAGTGCATTATAAGAACCTGCTAATTCAGTCAGAATTGGGTGATGGATGGGATTAACCCCACATTATATTGAGAACATAGACTTAATAAATTAAGTAGGATCAGGCCTAATTAGTACTTCATTTAGAGATTGCCAGGCATATAAATTTGATTGCTTTTACTAGCTCATGGAGTATCTGCTGAAGACAGGATATGAACTACTAATAAAGGAGAATATTTGAAGCTCAGAGTTGAAATGAGGGGTCCTTGGTGCTCTCTGAGCTTGCTTGTTTTCTTGCAAAAGTTTCACTACCCTAACTAGGTAACATCATCAGTGCTAGTAAGGAGTGCTGTTTGCTGTCAGTTTATATTCTGGTGTCTTGCCTGTCTGTGTGGGTGTGGGGGCGGTTGCAGGGATTCTTTGGTTAGTGTTCTATTTTGGGCATTGTAGCTTGCTTGGGGCATGCAGTTTACTCCATGCTTAGGAATCTCTTTCAGATGAAGTTTATTATCAGGCATTCTTAATAGCAAAACTTATAGTTCAGTGTTAAGATACTGTACTTCTGACTTTCCATAATCTGTCCCATCACATGGTGTAAAAAGATGATGATTTCACTCCCATGCTGAGCGGAGATACCAACACTACTATTCCAGTTCACAAAGGCATTTAAACTGACCGGCTATAAACTTTGCATGTGGGCAGAATGGTCCAGTGGCCAATTAGAAACAGAGATGTGATCACATTTTATGGAACTACATTTCCCATAAGGCAATCTCTGCCTACATTTCCCATGAGGTAGTTTCTTAAAGGAGACAGTTCTTAATTTCTACACTAGGTATATACTGCTGGGACAGCACACTCCCCACCTGGAATTATAAATTCCACTATCAACTAACTTTTAACTAAAGGCAAACAAAGGCATGACGTGAAACAATGCAAACTTGACTATCTAATTAACTAAAATAACAGAGGCATAACATCAACATGCAAACCTAGCTAACTAATTAACTGAGTTACACAAAGGCATAACATCAAACAGTGCAAACAATGATGTAAACACAAAGCATGCAAAGCTTAAGGTTCAATCTTCTAGTTCAGTCTTCCGTAGCAGCAGTACTAGATTGGCGATTGGTCTGGTGTAGAGTTTTATGGTGGAAGTCTGCTGGACTGACTCTAGTGGCTTCACAACTTGAACAACCTGGCAAACTAGTCTATCATTACTGGGTAGGACTTGGCGCACAAGTCCTATTGGCCATGAGTTCTGAGGTGCGGCTTTGTCTTTTAGCAAGACAAGGTCTCCTTCTTCAAGGTTGGGTTCTTTGTGCTGCCACTTGTGGCGATCTTGCAGGGAGGGTAAGTATTCCTGCTTCCAGCACTTCTAGAATGTGTTGGCAAGCAGTTGAACCTGTCTCCATTGTTGTTTATACATGTTCTTGGGAACAAAGTTCCCTGCTGATGGTGGCCAGTCACCTGTCTTCTGGATCAGCAAGGTGGCTGGGGTGAGGATAGTTCGGTTTTCAGGATCCATAAAAACTGGACCCAAAGGTCAGGAATTGATAATAACTGCCACCTCTGCCATGAGGGTGGTGTGGATCTCATGTGTCAGTGTAGGGTCAACATGGAGCCTAAGATTCTGCGGGCTATGCCTATCAGTCGCTCCCATGCTCTTCCCATATGGGATGTATGGGGAGGGTTGAATGTCCATATACAGTCACAGGCCTTCAAGTAGCCCTCAATTGCTGGGTGTAGGCAATCGTTTTCACCTATCTTCAATTCCTATCTTGCAAGCTCCTATGAGGTTTATGCTACGTTCAGATCTAAACACCTTGACCGGTCCTCTGTGTGCCAGAAACTGCCTTAGGGCGTTGATGAGGCAAGAACTGTCCATGGATTCTATGACTTCGATGTCAAATGCTGAGACAGGTGAAAAGTACAGCCCAGCGTTTGCTGTTAACTTGTCCTCCTCTTGTCCAGCAGGCAGACACAGACCAGGGGCCAAAAACGTCTAAACCTACGTTGGTGAAAGGAGGTTCAGTGCTAAGATGTTCAGGCATCAGGACAGCCATCAGCTGGCATGGTGTCCCACTGCATTGCTTGCGAAAGTACAGGCACTTGTGTAAGACAGTGGCAACGAGCTTTTTGGCACCTACAATCCAAATTCCAGCAGCCCTAACGGCTCCTTCTGTGAAGTGTCTGCCTTGATGTTGGACATTTTCATGGTGGTACGGGACCAGCAGTTTTGTCACATGTTGGCAGGAAGGAAGCATGATAGGATGCTTGAGATTTGAGGTTATTTCAGCCTTATTTAAACACCCTCCTACCCACAGTAAGCCGTGGCAGTCAAGAAATGGACTCAGTTTTAGAAGTGAGATGGATTTCAGAAGGGGTTTCTTAGTTTCTTAGCCTGAAGGCACTCAAATTCTGTCAGGTATGCATCTCATTGCACACTCTGCAGAATGGCTCTCTCTGCTTGGGTACATTGGATTGGGGAGCCCTTCTTGTGATGCAGGAAACAGATGATCACTTCCACCCCTGATACAAAAGGTTTCCATCTGGAGCAGCGTTCAGGATCAGTTTTCTTGTCTCCTTTATCACTGTTGACAAATATGTGGCCAAGACAATGGGCTTCTTGTCCTGTCTGGGAGACTTGTCAGGTACTTCCGGTCATACGTCGGTGTCACTATCTGGGTCTTGAAGCTCGTATTGTTCTGGTCTCTGTGACATCGGGATGTCTGGGTAAGCCAGGAATTCTGGGCCCTTCCACCATGATTTCACTCCCATGCTGAGTGGAGATACAAACACTATTATACAAAGACATTTAAGCTGACCGGCTATAAACTTTGCATGCAGGCAAAATGCTCCAGACACACACCTAGGAAAATGGTACCTTAAAGTCAATTTTACTCTTAAAGATTGTTTAGACAAGTTTTCACAGTTTTCTTGACAATCTTTAAAAAAAACATTTTCTTCTAAGAAACAGTGACTCACCAAAGCTGTTCAGGCGGCTTTATCCAGGCAGGAGTGGAACTCACAGTCTTCTGGTTTTTAGCCTGATGCCTTGACCACTGCATAATACATAGAATTATTCTCTTGACTGTCCTCCTAATAGAATGTAGTAGCTAAATGTTAGGCTTTTCTGCCTACTCCAGCTATGTCCTGTAATAAACCTTAACACTGTCACCCTTAGAAATTTTGCTGAAGTAGTCATTATAAGTTGGACCCCATCTCCAGGGTCACAAAATGATCAGCCATATGAAGTAGGACAGGAAGTGAGAACAGTGTATATTCTCTAAATTAGATTCTCTTGACTTTGTGGTACTAAATTGAAATAGTGCAAAATAAGCTATGATTACATCAAGTGTGCTATGTGAACTAGTTTCATAATATACATAGTTACTAGTTTCATGAAGTTAGTAGATGGATTCTTCTTCTAGTGCATGATATGTTTTTTCTCAAATTCACTGTACTCATGAAGATGAGAGAAGAATGAAAGGGCAGAAAACAGTGACGCCTTACAGGAAATGGTCAATGTGATTATTTCATTTCTTTGTGAAGCCCAACATTTGAATATTAACATGCAGTGACAAGGAGCCTCATGAATGTCTCAAGCAAACTGGGAAGAAAAAAATGAACAAAAAGCCAACACTCAATATTGAAACAAAGTCTATCATTTGTCCAGGATTTTTTTTAATATATCAATCTAAATACTTATTTGAAATGCCAATAGGAATACAGTGTAATCTGGAGTGGAAATAGACTCGGAACACTAATACCATAACTTTCCCTCGATCTTACATAAGAAGTCTTCAGCTATCATGTCAGACATTTCTTTAGGATTTCAGATTTCTCAATGTGTTTCTAATGATTGGAACAGTGACTTTAATGGAAAAAAATGACACTGATGTAGGATACAATGAGAAGTTAAGTGTGATGGGAAAGAAGAGTGCTCAAATAATATTCAACTGCCAGTCCTAGAAATTTTGAAAGCTCTACATATATCTGCAAGAACAAGATTTTAATTCTCTAGAAGCACTTCTCTATTTCAGGAAACATTGAGCAATTATGTAGAATAAAAACATATTATTAAATTGACTCAAGGACTTCACATTTCCACTGCTGTATTGCAATGCTTCTCCCCTTAGTAACTTTTAAATGTGTGGACTTCAACTCTCAGAAGTTCTTATACAATCTATTGGGAGTTGAAGTCCATACATCTTAAAGTTGTGAAACACGGCTGTATACTGTTTTCATTTTAAAACTTCCCAGAATTACAGAAGTATAGAGTTGGAAGAGGCTGTTTAAATCACAAGTTCAATCCAAGGGGTCCATAGATTTAAAAACATCTATGGCACACCTATTTATTTATTTATTTTTTCCTAAGTAACAAAGTTCGCCTTGTCTGACTTAAATGTTATTATGTTATTTTCAACCCACTTCAAGATTGACTTTTTTCCCTGTCTGCCTTTTAAGATACTAACTATGCCACCAACTTTTCTACCATCTGCAAATTTCATTAATTATCTTCAAATCATGAATTAATTGATGAAGAGAATAATGGCCAGACTGACCTCTTCAACAGCCTACTTTTTTTTCTTATTTCAATATGAAAGGTAACATTAATGGCTACTTTTCTGAATGCTGTTTTTAAACCACATGTGAATCTAGATCAGGGGTGTCAAACTCAATTTCATTGAGGGCCACATCAGGTTTGTGTTTGACCTTGGGGGGGAGCATGGCCAGCTCAATGTCACTTGTGTCAGTCTGTGGTGGCCCAAGCACTATGTCAGCTGGGTTTTCGGCTATGACAGCCTCCTGCAACCCTCTGCCAGTGAAAACAGAGCTCAGGAGCACCTCCTGAGCTCCATTTTTGTTGGTAGAAGCACCGCAGGACGATCCTTCACTGTTTCCAGGGTGGCCCCATAGGCCAGATCTAAGCACCCCATGGGCTGGATCTGGCCCCAGGCCTTGAGTTTGACCCCTGATCTAGATAATAAACATACTCTGAGGAAAACTATTTTGTCATAAAATCTTTATGAGATATTATTCCAAAACCTTATGTCATTTTAGCCATTGCTCCTTTGTCTGTAAGAAACAAAACTTCTGTACAAGTAAGTAAACAGCTCTCTTCATTGTTTATTTCCAGACACTCAAAAATAAATATAATATAAATAAATATACACAACTCTTTCCATAAATCACAAATAATGCACAAAAAACATTTTTTGGAATAGCTGATTTGTTCATGTTTAAGAATGTTTTGTTTTCTCTAAATCATGTGGCTTTCCCAGAGAAATGTAATGAAGTCCATCCTATCATACTAGGTTTATGAATATAATCCATGACCTACATGCTTGTATTACTTTGTCATAATGTTCTGTGTCCTGGTAGGAGGTTGCTTTTTTCCCTGATTCTTAATGCTAAGAAAAGGTTTTATGACTCAATTGCAATTTTCTCTGGTTGTTTCAGTTGTTTTTTCAATTAAATTCTTCAACAAAACTGACTTGCCTGTGTTAATTAGTTTGTTAATGAAATTGTCATGGGTATTTTATCAAAGACTTTACTATGGTCAAGGTATATTTTGCCTGTAGCATTCCTATAATCTACTAAGGAAGTTTTCTGATTTTCAAAAAATTAATCTTGACAAATCCATGCTGCCTTCTATTAATTAGTGTGTTGTAATCAACATGATTAAAATTCAATCTACCCTAGAAAGTTCTTGGGCTTTCCTCTTTCCAATTTTGTTTCTTTTTTGAAGATCCAAAAAAAAAACATTTGTCGTCTCCTGCACATCATGCTTTCATCACGATTTCTTAAAGATGGTGATGTTTCAACTGTATTATCTCATTGGAGTTGACTGAACCAAAGTAAGAATGGATTCATCCTGCATTTTCCATCTTATCTATTTCCCCTTACCACTTTTGTGTAGAAAGCAGTACACACACACAGACACACACATGTGTGTGTGTGTGTGTGTGTGTGTGTGTGTGTGTGTATCCACTGTAGTACCCAACAAGCTAAACAACTGGAGAGAAGGTACCCACATGAACAATTCAAGTAGAATGGGTATACACATGCATTTATTACAAGGTGCCTGCATAAAATGCAAAGGAAGGAAAGGAAGAAAGAAAGGAAGTAAAGGACCAACCAAGAAAGAAAAAAGGTAGAAGACCAGCCTGCCATACATCAAAAACATTTTGAAAGCAGTTGAATGCAGCTTCTAAAACCTTCAAGTGGACATTGCACACCACCCAGAGGCTACCATATGAGAACAAATTATGCATTGTAAAAATTACTTGGAGGTGGGAGATACTTTTAATGTAATCTACTGGATCCCCTGCATGGATTGTTCCTGAGACTATGTAGGACAGGGGTCTGCAACTTAAACTCTCAAAGAGCCATTTGGACCCGTTTCCCACAGAAAAAAAACACCGGGAGCAGGGATGGGTTCCTGCCAGTTCTAACCTCTTCTATAGAAGAGGTTACACAAATCTACAGTGCCGTTTAGAACCGGTTCCAGCTCCCTTCCCCTGCCCCTCCGCACATCATCAAGATGAAGAGTGAGAGGAGGAATTCTAGGAGTTGAAGTCCACAAGTCTTAAAGCTGTGAAGTTGGAACACCCCTGGGTTTTTTTCCTAAAGGGTTAGGGGTACAAGGCTCTTGTAACTTGACAGCTTTAAGCCTTGCGTGCTTCAAATGCCAGAGTTTCTGAGCCAACATTTTGGTTGCTAGGCAAGAGCATTGTTAAAAAAGTTTCACCACATTTTACAAGTTGGCCATGCCCACCCAGTCATATGGCTGGCAAGCCACTCCCACTCGGTCACATGGCCAGCAAGCCACTCCCACCCAGTTACATGGCCAGCAAGCCACTCCCACAAAGCAGGCCACACCTACAGAAGAGGTGAGCCACAAACCTGGTCAGCATGATCAACTCAACATCACACCCACCTCGTCACATGACCTCCCAGCCATGCTTACTCAGGTTTTGTGGTCCCCTGTGTTTTCTGTGGGAAATGGGTTTCTTTCTCTGTCTCTGTCCCTTCTTCTTTCTTTCTTTCACTCCTCCTTCTCTCTTATTTGTTTCCCTCTGTTTTTCCTCTCTCATTCTACCCTTCCAGCTCTCTCTCATTTCTCTCTCCCTCTCCCTCTCCCTCTCTCCCCTGTCTCCCTCTCTCTCTTTCTTTCTCTCTCTCTCATTTGTTTCTCTTTTTCCTCTCTCTTATTCTCTCCCTCCATTGTTTTCTCATTTCTTTCTCTTTTTCTCCCCTTTTCTCTCTCTCATCTCTCTCTCTTGAGCATGTATGTGCATGTATGTGTGAGCAAGAATACCCTCTCTCACAAACAAACAGTGATACCCTCTGCAAGCTAGGGTCGGGCTCAGTTAAAGCACAGTGAAGTCGCACTGAACAGGTGGATTGATCGGCAGATGGGTGAGCATCATTGGTGAGGGCATTTCTCCAAGCCTGATCCCAGAGGTGGGCATGCAAGGTTTGGTGGGGCTGGCCCTCTTTTCCCGCTGCCCTGAGTTTTAATCCTCTAGCTGAGTGGTGGTGGGCAGCAGCGCTAGGACACTTTTCAATCAATGCCGGCAGCAGCACCACTCAGCTGAGGAGTAAAGAAACTCAGGACAGCAGGAAAAGGTGGCTGGCCCCACCAAAACTCACATGCCCATCCCATCTTTTTCTCCTTTTTAGTTCTCCTGACATTGTCTTTACAATTAGTATCTTGTCCCTTCCAACTGCTCTCCCCCACCCTCTGTGTCTTCCCTAAGCCTTCTGTGTAGATATATGTCTTCTTTATTATATTTTGAAAGAAACCCGAAAGAATATTCTTTGAAATTGGTAATGGCAATTATCTTCAAATACAAAGTGAAATCTTCTCAAAAAATCTAAGTCACGTAATTTCCCAGGAGGAACCATTTATCTCTTTATTATTTATTTAAGGCACACTTTTGATGATACAAAACCCTTTTAATGTAGTTGACTACAAAAACACTATAGTAGTAAATATTAGAATTCATAAAAAATAATGACAATACACCATTTAGCATTATTTTATAGTTAGGTAATTTCAAATATATGTAGCTATTTTAAGGGAATTTTCACATCATGTAACTTCAAATTGTGAACTTAAGCTTTTTTCTATGCTACTTCTTGGAAACAGAATCTTTTAAATTTATGTTATTTAACTTATCAGGTACTTTTCTGAATATAATGCTGTATGCAAACAGCTCAGAAAAAGGGGAATATTAATCTACAGATCATATTTGATCATTTGCACAATAAATTCTCTTAAATGTAGGACAAAGGGTTTGTTTTATTTTATTTTATTTTTGTTATTTGGGAGTAGTGCTGAGAGATGATATTGTAACCATTGTAGCATATGAATCACAGTATATGTATGGTTTCCTTACCCCAGATTTGCAACGTACAAATTATATTTAGTACAAATTATCTTCTAATTCCATTCATATGGTTCAACAAAACAACTCTTTAAAATGTAGCTTTGAAAAAATATTGCATAAACCCTCCCCAAACTCACATTTTATTTATGGAAAATAAATATTCCTTGCAATTGGACAAAAATAGAGATTTTGTTGCTGCTTAATTGTATAAGACAGCTGTTTATAAAATGGCACCTGTAAAATAGCCTGCTAAAATAACAGAATGTCACAAATATGTTTCTTATTCCTATGTGGATTTGTAACAGATTCTAAATCTTCATGCAGTATACACCAAGCATCTGTAACATGTTATTATAAATAGTACTCTACTTTCTACATCACACCACAGACAATATGCTGCAATATAGACAGTGAGCTGAACAATATCCTTACAGAATATCCTAGGATGCTAGCCATTTTATTTCATTTCTAGTCCCTAGCCAATAAAACACTACAATAGAATAAAATTTAAAATACGTAAACTGCAATAAAAAATATTAGATTGCAAAACAAAAGGTCTCAAAGCTGAAACAATAATGAGAAAAGGATAACATGTGCTTTCTGCAAGCCATAGTTGTTACTAAAAACAAGGAGATTGTGATGGATAGTCTCTCTGGAGGAGAAGGAGGAGGGATGATGGACCACAGTGAAGGTGATATTTCCCAGGAAGGAGGGAGTACCAAGGAGGGTGCAAAACAAGGGGCAGATCTGGATAGGAGACAGAAGAAGAGAGTTAGGGTAGCAACTCCCTAGAATCTCCTTCTTAGGGTGAGAGTACCAAAGGTTTAGTCTGACAAGATTCCATCTATGTTGGTGTGAGCAAGAGAGAGGGGGAGGAGGAGGGAGACAGCGTGGGGGGAGAAAGGTAAGGAGAGAGAGGGGGAGGGAAGAAGAGGGGGATGGAGGGAGATGGAGAAAGGGGAAGAGGGAGAGAGGGAGAGAGAGAACTGAATTTTGACTAGATTGTTTTTTATATATTTTATTCATACATTTTTCTTTAGTAAACATAAAAACTCAATATCTACATGAACAGTGTGTTATCTGAATACAGTTAGTTTTGAAAAGTAATAATAGTAATAATAACATTCCTATCATTAATAATAATCACATAGTAATAGTAATATTTGCTTCCCCATACAAATAAACCTTCATTGTATAATTAATCATTCTCTTAAACTTTTAAATTTCTAACTTCTGTTTCTGTTAACTAACCATTGGTAAAAGGAGTCCCATGTTAAAAAGTATTCTGTTTCTTCCTTCTCCGAAATTACTGAATTTTGGCTAGATTGTTCTGTGTCATTGCTGGACTAAGCCTAATGGCAAATTTTATAGACTAAATTATGTCTTGCAAATGGAAGATTGCAATTTATTGATCAGAGAGAAAACTAAATTTGCTGATAATCAGCATGGGATGCCACGGGTTGTACAATGGGTGCCTAACAGTGGTGGGTTTCAAAAAATTTTAGAACCTATTCTATAGGTATGGCCTGTTTTGTGGGAGTGGCCTGGCAGTCATGTGACTGAGTGGGAGTAGCTTGGTGATCATGTGACTGAGTGGGAGTGACTTGGCAGTCATGTGACCAGGTAGGAGTGGCCAAGTCGATGTCACTGAATTCTTTGCCCCAATGAATGATCTACAAAAAGAAGATATAAAAAAAGGAAATTTATGATTTTGTGCACTTACTACTTAAGATTTATAAGATTAAAATAAGTACACAAAACAATAAAAAAGCTACTTACAGAAGGAAGATGACTGTCCTTGTCGGCCTTCAACATCGCTGACCACACTTGCTCCAATGAATGCCCTGCACAAAGAAGAGACACAGAAATGAACTCTTCAATTTGCATATACTATATTAAGGATGAAACCAGCACACAAAACAATAAAAGAGCTACTTACAGAGGAAATATGACTGTCCTTGTCCATCTTCTACACCACCACTTCACCACTTTGCTCCAATAACTTGCACAAAGAAGAGACACAGAAAGGAAGACTTCAATTGCATGCACTTACACCTTACATAAGAATAACACAATGAAAGAGATACACTCAAGTATTTATTTGTGTTGTTGGTTTTGTGGTTGAAAATTTTTCCAGATTGTTCTTTGGTTCCCAGAGTCCTCAATTGCACTTTTCTTGGTCTTTACTCATGGATCATCAGATGTGTGTGGTGTGCTCTGAGCCATTTTTTCACTGCAGGAATTGGGTCCCATCTCTCAACAGGCATGCCAACAATACTTATCGTCATCAGATTACTAATGTTTGGAACAATGAGTCGTGTTCTTTTCTTTGAACATATGAGTTTCATTTTTTAGAACCCTCTTTCCACCTCTACTGAACTAACAGCAATTGTCCTGACAATATCTCTAGCTTTTTGATACTGTCAGGAACTTTGAATCTTTGATCACATTTTCCAAAAAATCTCTGTAGTCATTCAAATCAATTTCATAATTAAAAATTTAACCAAATTCAATCAATGCTGCCTCTGCTTCTGCCCATGGAATGACTACATCTTCAATGTTCCAATAATCCAGCTCCAAATATGTAATAAAGTGTAATTTGTTTGCATCTGGCAATTGGCTACCTGTTTTTAGATGGTAGCAATCCATCAGCCTTTTCTTCAAATTGGTGATGATGCTTGCCTAAAGGTTTTCAAGAGGAAGGGCAACAAATCATTGATTTGAAACTAATTTTATGTTTTTGAAGACTTCTGAAGCTAGCATTGCATCAATCTTTTTTCATATGGGCCCTTTTCCTGTTTAAGCATTTCAAATGCTTTAATTGATTGCAATACTAATTTTTTGGCCTTGAAGATATCTTTGTTTCTTCCCTGCAGGGCATTTGACAGAAGAGAAATCTCATTTAGAATATCAATCATGAAGGCCAAATCATTCAAAAAATTTACATTTTCAAAACGGTAAGCCATGCCTGGGAATCTTTCATTACCCAGAAAAAACTGATGTAGCACTTGATAAGCATGCCATACAGCTATGGTTGACCTGAAACTACAGGCAGCCCATCTTGGCCCCAAAACTCTGCCAATCTTCACAATTTCAATGCCCAGTTGTTCAGAGATTTGGAAAAGGTCATTCTGGCTCTTGCAGGATTTCTGGAAAGTGGTGTGTACCTTATCAAGGAATATCTTGAAGTAGTTCACTTGTTTTATTTCTTTTATCACAACATGCAGCACAAGTTGGAGGCAGTGGTTCAAGCAGTGCCAGATTACGATGTTTGGGAAGTCTTGAGCTATTCTGGTGCTGAGTCCAGATTTTCTCCCAAGCATAATGTTGGCACCATCCGAGCAGAAAGCTATTAAAGTCTTCTGCAGATATTCGGTGGTAAACCCAACTTTATCTAAGCTTCCCATCACTGCAGAACATATGGTCTCCGCATCTTGTTTCTCTAATTCCAACAGCTCAATGAAAAGGGTTGCTGGGCATGCTGAATCCTCAACTTTAACAAAAACTATCAGAACTGCTTTCATTGATAGCATTGATACTTCATTGATTATTAAACACACCTTTAGATTCTTTGTAATAATGCTGGAAAACACGGTGGTTTTAATTTCATTTGCAATGAGTTCAACTATTTTCATTGCAGATCTCCATGAATGCAAGCCTACTCCCACATCTATTCCAATTGTAGTTAGCAAATTTACCTGCCCTTTGATGTCTGAGAATGGTTTGCATCTTTGTGCCAGATCATAAACAGTAAAAAGATATTTTGCTAGTACTGAATAAATATTTGTCAGTTGACTTATCTATGGATTTGGTTAAAGCATCCTGTTCCCATTGTTTACTGTTCTCTCTACAAATATGGTGTGCTTTTGATTGAAAATGTTCCTTCATTTTTTTTTCCTGAAAGATGATTGCTAATTCTCCTTAGTTGTCCCTGCAGCCTCAACCTGGAAATTTTTCCAATCTCTAGAAACATGAATACCTTTCTCTAATGAGAACACATGTTTCACACAGTACTCACAACCTAAATTTTTGTCAGATACTGCCAGTCCATTATACTTGTCCTGGAAGTTTCTGTATTGCTGCAAACTCCAGCAGTCAGGAAGTTTTGGAACTTCAGTGGAGGACATGGACTTGCTGCTTTCTACGACTTCAAGTGGTGTTGGAGCTGGTGGTCCTGGTGCTGGTGGTGCTGGTGGTGCTGGTGGTGTTGGTGCTGGTGACTGTTGTGGATCAACTGGTTGCTCCTGTCTTGGTTTTTTGGAGAAGAAATCAGTCATACTCTGTTGCCTCTTCTTCATCCTGTTAAATTATACTAACTGCAAAAGAAATAAAACAATATTGGACTCGATTGTGGTTGTAAGCTAAGGACTACAGGTAACAGAAGGGATCTCTGTTTTCACCCAACAATGAACAATCTTTTCAGGAAGGATGTCCCCAAACAAACAAGAAAGATATAGTTTTTCATCTAAGAGGTTAGATCAAGAAGAATGAATGTCATAGGTAGATTCACAGAGCAATACTTATTTCTTTTTCTGAAATGCATTCCTCCATTCAAAAAACAGTAATATATGAATTAGGATCAGTTCAAGTAGCTATTCAAGAGTTAGTGGTGTCATGGTTAGAAGCAATGGTAAAGCAAGATATGGATTTAAAACCAGAAATATTTTGTTGGGTATTTCAAAGGGAATACAATACATATTTAATTTTACACATGTTAACTGATGTTGGAATTGTGTTTGCACAACAGTGGAAAACCAAACATATGAAAATGAATAAATATTAGAATGTGCAGGAATGAATAAATTGACAATTAAAATCAAGAAGGCTTCAAATACTTTTTCAGGTTGGATTTATTTTATCAATGGCTAACAGAAACAGAAGATAGCAATCTATAGCAATAGCAATAGCAGTTAGATTTATATACCGCTTTATAGGGCTTTCAGCCCTCTCTAAGCGGTTTACAGAGTCAGCATATTGCCCCCAACAATCCGGGTCCTCATTTTACCCACCTCGGAAGGATGGAAGGCTGAGTCAACCTTGAGCCAGTGAGATTTGAACAGCTGAACTGCAGAACTGCAGTCAGCTGAAGTAGCCTGCAGTACTGCACTCTAACCACTGCGCCACCTCGCAATCTAAAACTATGAAAGAAAACACCAATTATGTAAGGAAAGCAAATATTATTAGTACTTGATTATTATTAATGTGTAGATAACTGTGGGACATTACACACACACACACACACACAGACACCCAAACTATGACAGTGCCAGAAAAATGCCAAAAGAATAACAGTTTCCCCCCAAAAGACTGCAGATGAAACCAGTTTTCCCCCTAACCCTAAGGACAGGAAAGACAAAGCTACTGGAATAAAAACCATCAAGGCATTGTGGGAAATTATAAAAGACAGTGCCAGAAAGCTCACAGAACCAGAAACCACCAGACAAAAAGACCAGCTGAAAGGTAAATTTTAAGAACACCCATTAAGACAAAGGCTAAAAAAATAGCTCGCCTGGAACTCACCTTTTTGTGTTTCCTGGCAGAACTAACCCCCAGGATAAGGAAAAACAAAAGACCTGGGACCAAGATTAACCCAAGAAAACAGGAAAACAAAAGCAGGGCAATGAGAAACCATCAAAACCCATCAAGCTGCAGGAGCTCACAAAGCAGCACACAACTCAACATTTGAAAACAGCCATGGAGTCACATAAAAGGTTATTGCTGCAAGAAGCAACTACATAGTTATTACCTCAATAACCAAGTGCCAAGCACCAAACAGTCCTACAATCTAGGCGAGCCTGAGGATCACGCGAAGGCCGTAATGATCCCCGGACTTGCCTAGAGTGTGGAGCCACAGGCTGTTCCAGCTAGCTTCCCCCCTGCCCCCACCCCCCCACCCCCCCACTGTGCAAAGTTGCAGCTTACTTACCTGAGGGAGGCAGCAATAACAGCAGGGAAGGCAAGCGAGGCAAGGATCCAAATAGCTAGCGAGTGACAACGTGAGAGCCAAACAGAAAAAGAGGCAAGTTGGCCATCTGTGCCATGGTATATATAGGGTTCTCAGAGGCAGGGCAATTGGTGAGCCAGCAAATCAGTGAGTGGCGGGCAGGTAGGCAGGCTGGGCAAGCATGATGCGGATGGGTGGGGCAAGCGAGCAGCAACTGGACAGGCGGGGTGAGTGAGCAAGCTGCGACCGGATGGGTGGGGTGAGGGAGCGGTGACCAGGATAGTGGGGGGATTATGGGGCCTCTGGAAGAATGAGTACCTGAAGGCATGCTAAATTTTACCAACCGGCACACCCCTACTGGTGTGTACCAGCTGAAGCCCACCCTGGTGCCTAACAGTATATGAGTTATTAACTCAACCTTTGTTCCTGAGCAGAAACACACATGATTGCTGTATAAACTAATATATCTGTATATAGCTCCATAAGTGAAGGTAAAGTACAAAGTCTCCTATGTGAAACATATAGAATGCTTATAGATGTATAAGAGATGAAGAACCTGTATTTTTTTCATAATAAGGATGATAATTGTGGACCTATCAAATACTTTATTTACATTTGTTTATGGCTTTATCTTAATTTTCTGAGTTTGATTTCATTTTAACATGCATTAACATTCCTTCACATGAGATTGAGTTTTGTTTTGCTTTGTTTTGTTTTTGCATTTGAAACAGATTTCACTCCTGGCAACTACATGGACAAATCTAATGTATTTTCTAAGCAGTGTTTGCCGTTGGCTTTTTCTTAGCCTAAAGTCACCCAGTTTGTGATCTGAAGTTGGCTTCAATGCATAAGGCAGAATTAGAAGCCAGGTTTCTTCACTCCTAGTCCAACACCTTAATCACAAATCTGGCTCTCAATATAAATTGGTAGGACATATTCACTGACATAACCACTATCCACCTCGTCCAAATCAATCCTTCTTTTTTTAACATAACAATAAAATTTCATAAACATTAACCAGCTGAAACTACTTAATTATTATATTCAAATTTTATTTCAAGATAAAGGAAGAGATGTGTTTGGCTTCTTCCTATTTTGTTTGGCAGCACAAATGGAAATATGGAATGAAAAAAATGGGTCTGAGGATCATAAGTGGTCTACATATTGGAATTATGTGTGCCTACATTTTCCTGGATTTTTCTCCTCAATTTAAAATTATCCATCCAATGCATTTTACTACTAAGCACAAATCATTTTATTTATTTATTTATCAAATTTTTATACCACTCATCACACGTGTAATCCTGAATTATAACTCTGATCTCTGGTTCTAGATTATCACTCTATATAGCTTCTTGTACCATCTCTCCTATTTAAAATTTATTCTATAAAATCTGACACGTCTTTTACGATAACAGCTACACAGAACATTTCTTCAATAATTTTCCTATTGTTGTTGTTCTGCTTTATACATCTCTCTATTTTCCTCTGTTTCTTCCTCTCTTCAGCCATTGTTACAAAAGACCTGAATTTTAAAAATCCCAATAATTTCTAAATCTCTTTTCTGAATTTTATCAAGCCAATGAAAAATTGATTTCCTTAATAAGACAGTGTGTATTCTCTTGGTGGTTTCTACTATTGTGAGTGGAAGAGGGGGATACTGTTTACAAAATAAATGGTATCTGTATACTGTTTGTATATTAGCATATGTTGCATTTTTATTATTAAGACTCTTGTTATGCTAGTATCTCATACATTTAGTTCAATTCTTGTGTTTTATATTTTTAACTTTCACTGGTCACTGAGTGAATAAACAGTATTACACATACATACACACAGTTCTATGTCATGTTGGTAGCATCCCTAAAAGGATAAGTTCCATGAGAGTAGCATAATGAATGGACAGTTCTGCAGAGTCTGCATACAGTGAAGATACAACAAAAAAAATGTTGAGGCCGTAGGTCCTTTACTGGAAAACATTTGCTAATAGCATAGATTGGAGGGGGTGGGTTATATGCTGTGATTTACTTCTGAACAGAACTTATGTTTGTGCATTATTTACTTGGACAGCCTGTATATTTTGATCTCAAAATCCAGTTGAATGCAGGAATTAGCAAATTGAACTGGCAGTATTGAGGCAGAAACATCTGAATCTTAAATGATGCAATCAGTGGATGGACTCATTAGAAGCACTTGGCAAAGCTTTTTACACTGGGCTACTATACCGTGCAGTTAGGAGCTAATAACTAAAAGGCATCATATTATGAATTCTTGGTGGCTTTAAATATAGCACTTGTCTTTTATGTAGGGTTGACAGTGTTTGCCTCCCTGAAAAGTTGTTAAAATAATTAGGGAAATATTGATATAGAGCTCTTTGGCTTTAAGGAATGTGTGACAACAGCTGAGTTAGCAATATTTTTTTCCTCCTGTTTTCTTAAGTACTGCCATATTAAAGAAACACATGACATGGCATCAATATGGACACCAGTCATTTCTGGTTGTATGAGGAAAAAATGGACAGCCTTCTGTAATACCATTTGCAGGACACATAAAATCAAATGAAATATTTATGACAATCATAAACCAGGATTTATTCAGGTCAAAACAGGCCTGAGAATTGTCCTCAATGGGGAAAAAAGCAGTGGAAAGAAAGAAAAAGAAAGAAAGAAAGAAAGAAAGAAAGAAAGAAAGAAAGAAAGAAAGAAAGAAAGGGGGAGGGAGGGAGGAAGGAAGGAAGGAAGGAAGAAAAAGAAAGAGGGTGGGAGGGGGACAGGAGGGGAAGGAAAGGGGAAGCGGAATGAGAGCATATACCAAAGGTTGCAGATTGGAGAATTTTATTCATGGATTATCCCAAAGGCTTTTTTTTTCAAGAGGCAACTGGACTTTCTGGTTTTTCTCACTTCTCATCAGTTGTCTGCAAGGAGTACCATTCCATTCCATACCATACCATCCAGTCAGAGCTGAAGAAGCTTCTTGGATGAGAAGCAAAATGTCTTCAAAGACAAAACAGGAAGTCCAGTTGTATTTTGAAAAAGCACCTTTGGGACAACCATGACCTGGATGACTAAGAATGTCCATAGACATTCAAGATTTAGATTAGGTCCAAGGGAAATTCTTATTCAATTCTTGAAACTAGGTAGTAAATATTTGTCTTGGGGGGAGGAGATAATAATCTAATAACTACTATTTATGTCATTTCACTAATTAATAATAGGCAGGTTTGCAAAAAAAATATTGCTGATGGAATTGTTTACAACAGTAGTCCAAAAATAGAAGGGAGAAAGTCCCTGGGTCATTTTAAATTGCAGGTGTTCTTTATGTCACATAAGGTAGATCAAATATAAATGAAACCTAAATGAAAGTCTGAGATACAATAATAGTTATTTGTCCTTTGGTATGCTCTTACATTATATGTATATATATGAAATACTCAGTTTAAGTTTACAGATATTAAAAATAGAATTGTTCCAATTATGGGAGTAGAAATAAGTACAGTAATTCAATCATCTTCGTAACAGACATCTCTAGTCAGCTTTTTATGAATCTTTACAGTATTTTTTATTGTCTGTGTTGCAATTTCACTTCTATAGCTTTATCCGAAAGTCACTGCTTCTGTGCTGCCAACATTTTACTCCAACAAAGAGTGAATATCAAAAAAAAAAACTTGGTGGACTATTCAGTTCTTTTGCCACTGCAAATCATCCAACTCTTTTGAAACTTCTTTTGATTTTCAAAAAGATGAGGAAAAAGAAATAATAGAGGGGAATTTTTTTATTCTAAATATAGAACATCAAACCAAAGAAATAAATCTGAAACATAATTCCACAAAAATCTAGATTTGTCTTACTACTTTATTTAGGGACTTATTATTCCTAAAGTTACACAAACAAAGGAGGAAAACATCAAAGATAATATAAAGATGCTTATCATAAGAGTGGAGACATAAGGACATACAGATGTTTAACAGAGAGGTTGCGAACAAGTGTCCATTCAATTTTCCAACATATCTGGCATTAACTGGGAAATAAATTCTGCAGTGAGTGGGAGATCAAGATTCCTGTCGTGCCTAGCTGATGACTTTGTCATTCAAAAAGTGAAGAAAGAACTAGAGGGTCAGCTATACTGAACCTAATTCTTACTAATAGGGAAGAAATGGTTGAGGAAGTGGAAGTCATGGGAATTTGGGGGGAAGGTGACCGTGTCGTATTAGAATTCACCATAATGAAGGCACAGGTAATTGAACAAAGTTCAGACTAGTGTTTATAACTTTAAGAGAGCTGACTTCAACAAACTAAGAGAGATAAAAGATTTCACGGATGGAAATCCTAGAGCAAAAAACATCTCAGGATACCTGTAAAACTCTGAAAAATGACATAATAAATGTTTAAACAAAAAACATTGCCACAGACAAGGAAAAACAAGAAATGCCAAATGAAACCAGAATGATTGCACAAAGAAGTTTCTGACATACTGAGTGTTATGGATCTGTCAGAGGCCATCTCCAACAAGGAGGATGAGTTGGAACCGGGATTATTAGAAAAATGTGATGTGGACCAGCTGGAAACTGCAAAGAGTGCCATGACTGACAAGGACAAAGTTCTGAAAATGTAGGGAAGTGAGGTGAGCATTTGACTGTACAAGCAGCTGTCTATGCAAGAAGAACAAGAGATGGATGAGACACAGTAGCAGGGTTGATTTCAATGAGGAACAATTGTTACCTTACCCAATCCATGGATGAGAAGAGTTGAATGCACAGAGGACATTTGTGAGTCTACTTGCAAGGAAGCAGCCTTGCTCCTTCTAATGAGAGACACTGGCCGACTTGACTTAAGTGGACAGAGAGGATTAGATGGTTGTTGGAGACAATGGTTTGCAATTTGTTGTCTTGTACATGCTCTTTGACCTTCTTGTCCCTTAACTCTCTTGACTTTCCATTGACTTTGTTGTGTCTTGATGCTGTGTTGACCTTCTCATGCCTTGAACCTTGACTGTCCATTGACTTCATCATGCCTTGACTCCTTGAACTCTGTGTTGATTTTCTCATGCCTTGAACTTATTGATTTTACATTGACTTATTTGGACTTCAAACTCATGGAATTGTGTTCACCAGTGTCATGTTCCAAAGCTTGAGAGTTGGGATGATTTATCTGGCTAATGTCTTCCCCACCCCCCTCCCAATGCCTTAAAGGCAGATTAGGACTGTGGTTTATTGGGGACATATTTCTGAAGGATTGTACTTGCAGTTGGGACCTGGTGATTGAAAAAGGGTCTTGACTGTATGAAACAAATATGTTGAATCCTGCTTGTGTAAACATGCATGGACTGGAACAGGACACTGAGGGACAAAAGTGATATGTATAAAAAAATATAGAATCATATAACTGGAACAGAATACCAGCAAATAGCCTGAATTTGAAAAGATAGAGTCTGGAAGGCTAAGACTTAGAATAAACTAAGGCTTCCAACAAATTCCAAAAATAACAAAAAATGTTTCTTTGTAAGGAAGAAAAAGAAAGTCAAAGAAATGGCAATTCTACTAATGGAATAAGATGGCAAGAAGATCATGGGAAGTGATTGTATCATTCTATACTGCACTAGAGAGACCACACTTGGAATAATGTGTCCAGATCTGGTATTAAGATGCAAAACAGATGCTGAAGCCCTAGAAACCATGTGAAGACGAGCAACAAAGATGATAAGAGGAAGCTTATCATCTTTGTTGCTCGTCTTCAAGCATGGAAGCTAAATTATATGAGGCTAAGAGAACTAAGTACATTTAGCTAATGAAGAGAAGGAAAGGTAGCCATCTTTTAGTACTTGAAGGACTGACACATGGAAAAGGGTGTCAGGGTGTCAATTAATTCACCATAGCACCTGAGAACAGGACAAAAAGTAATAGTTAGAAGCTCATTAAAGAAAGATTTAAGCTGGAACTAAGGAGGAATTTTCTGACAGTGAGAACAATTAATTGATGGAACAACTTGCTTTCCCAGTATTGTGGATATTTCATTGCTGGAGGTGTTCAGTAAAAGACTAGGCAACTATTTGTCCAGAATAGTATAAGGACTTCTGTCTTGGAGAAGAGGTTGTCCAGAATACCTACAAGGTCCCTTCCAGCCCTATGATTTTATATTCTATTATTCTCTCACTACTTATTATGTTCACTATAAATCGCTAGACAAACTTTAACCAACAAGTGGTTACTACATCAGAAATAATTAAAAACAACTGATATTCAGCTGAGATTGTATTGTCAAGAAGTGACTTATAATGTGACTCATTAAAGTACAGAACATCATCAGACTTATTGTTGGAAGGAGTCAGCAAGATGTATTATTCAACATTATCTTCTTTGGATGTTATTGGATCATTATAATCATTTAAGGAAAATTACATAGATGTTGCTTTGCAGTAAATCTGTACAGCCATAATGGACTAAATGCTGTGCTCTCCCATTATTTTGTTTCATAAATCTATGAATAAAAGCCAGCCTTGGGCAGAAGAAAGAAATGCATGCACAGTGAAAAACAAATTGATCAAGTTTAGGAGGTAGAGGATTGGAGATTGATAAAGACTATTAGGAATAATTCTAAATTAGTATTGGAACCATAACACGATACCATTTTTTGTTTTGTAGCAAATTCTAGATAAATACACTTAGAGGACAAATAAGGACAATGTGCCTCTAACAGTCTTATCTTTGTTGGAGAGATTCTTCCCACAGAGTTCTTTTTAATAATAACGTTCTTCCATTGGAGCTCAAGTCATTTATTTCCATTTTGGAGGCAGCAGAAGCAAAACTGAAAAGTTTGTGGCGTTGCAACCCTCTTATAGCTTTATGCTAATTATAACACACATGATTTCTAGCAGTAGACTTATATACCGCTTCATAGGCCTTTCAGGCCTCTCTAAGTGGTTTACAGAGAGTCAGCATATTGCCCCCAACAATCTGGGTCCTCAGATTGGACTCAGATTGGTGCAATGCAATTATTGATTGAACATGAGTGCATAAATTGATGGGATATACATTATATCTTGATGAGCTAAGGGTAATGAAATAATGGAGGTAGTACTACAAAGACAATAACATATTTCTATTTGCTTTGTCATAGGCAAACACTATGTTTTTGAATAAAAGTTTCTATAGGTGTTCCAGGGGTGTGGTGGCTCAGTTGTTATGATGTTGGGTTTGTTGGCTGGAAAGTCAACATCACCAGTTCAAGACTCAAATGCAATGCAAAAGGGCAAATTCCCATTACTTTCCCCAGCTCCTGCCCATCTAGCAGCTCAAAATCATACAAATACAAAGTAGATAAATAGGTACCACTGTGTTGGAAAAATAACAGTGTTCCCGTGTGTCTCAGTGTATAGTCATGCCAGCTACTTGACCATGAGCATCTTTGGACTAGCTTCCTCGGCTAAGAAACAAAGATGAAAACTTCCCCCTCAACTTGGACACATCTAGATAGAGAAACCTTTACCTTTATAGGTGTGCCACTTTTTCTATGTGCCATCTTAAAATGGTCTTCCCTTCCAGAGCTGTTTCATATCTCTGAATCAGCAGTATTATAGCTACATTTTCAGGAGTGATATAACAGTTAATTTTCTGTGGGAAAATTGATTTGGTGAGTGGCAATTTATTTATCCAAACTAACTTCATTGTTTTTCTTCACCTCTGAATATTATGGTGCTCTATCCAGAATTCAAACCAGTGCAATACCAGAGCAGGTAAAAAGTGAAATCAGTCAATCGCTCTTCTATAACTTCTGCAATACCTGTACTCCTGTAATTTTTGTAACTACATTGAGTCTGTTATAGCTGAGAGCTGTTTTACCTCCCTTCCTTTTTTAAAGGGTTGAAATCCAGAAACTTCTCTTTTTCTATTTATCTTACATTTGCTTTACCAAAATAGAGGAAATAGGCGAAAAAATGCAGAAGCAGCAAGTCTTCAGTGTGGCTAAATCTCTTATCTCTTGCTTTCCAGCCATCTGTCAGAAAGAGTGAGCCATCCCTCTAAACAGATGAAGTTTCCCTTCTTTTATTTTCTGGTGACTCCTATTAATTACTTAGCAAAACAGCTACTAGATTTGTTTTGCACAGATAGCATTTCCAGCAAGGAAATATGTCCAACCTTTTCTTTTTTAAGCTACTTTCTACTTTTGTGCTGGTTTACCTTCCAATTCTGCACGCAAAGCATCTTAGCTATAATAATTATTTAGCTAGTTAGAAGTACATATTTCTGCTCTTCAAATGATATGAATGGAGGAATGATTCTTCTGTTTGCTTGCGATTGGATTTTTAAACTATTTTTAAATAATTTAATCTAATTCCTAAATGCCTTTTGCCAAATCTCTTATTTTATTGCTTTAACTATTGCTGCCTTCCTTCTCCCCCCTCCCTCCCTTTACACAACAGCAGCATTTCTGATATTGGCTTGATGCATAATATTCTATTTTCAGCTTTTGCCTCATGTATTTTAACCACCAATGTAGAATGTTTTACTACCTCCTTTTTTTAGCTTCATATGGTTGATCCCTTTATCTGTCATGCAGTCTCCTCTTTGAGTTCCTCATTATTTTCTCAGCCACCCAACTGAAGCAAGTGCTTAGGATCTTATGGATCTTTGGTTTTCTAGACTTTGGGAAGCTTAGAAAGACTCCCAAATGAGTCTTTGTAAGCTCAAAGAGGGCTATGAATAAGAGAGCAGTATGTGAACAAGGAAGATGAAAATGAAGGTAATGGATGATCCAGAACATTGGAAAACATGATTCTTTTTTAAAAAATTTGTTTTATTTTAATTGAACAAAAACACAAAAAAAGAATCATCCTTCATTACATCTTGTATAAAGCGTATCGATTGGTTACAGATAACTTTCGTGCATTTCTTCCACAGTCATTACTTATAGTTCATATTACATTATACACTTTAAATCAAAAATCTTTGTATATCTTACTATCAACGTACCACAATTCTCATTTGGCTACAATTATTTGAACATGCTTTTACCTCAGATCATTCATACTTAAAGACACAACCACATAATGGCATTCATTAGCTATTTCAAAAAATCCTCCAGTAACATTACACCTTTATAGCATCTTTTAAGTAAAAGTCGATTAATAAAGTTTCTAAACCTTTCCCCCCACTTTTTTTCCAACTCACTGACTAAAATTTATATCCAAGTTACTTTAGCCAATATCATAGCATGTATATATTGTTAAACAATGTCCATTAACATTTCCTTGTTGTTATAATTGGCTAAAAATCATTTACTATTTATGCCCCATCTCCTCTTATCAGGGCCCCCACCCACAAAAAAACCTTACACCTTTATAACAAGATCTAAATGAAAATTTGTTAATAAAATTCCCAAGTCACAATTTACAATTTATATCCAAATTTATTTTACTAAGTTGTCAATACATGTATATATCATTACCCTGTATCCATTATCATTTCATTATTATTATTTATGGTTAATTAATTGTTAGCGAGTAAACATTTAATAACAATCTAAAACAATCTGGGAGTTACAAAATTCCTACTTATTAATCACCAATAATAAAAAAACCTAATTTTTTATTACCAACTTTCATTGTCAACCTGTATCTTTCCAGTAACAAAACAGTCTTATCTCTCTTGCCAATTGTGGAGTCAGTCTTCTTTTTATCTCCTTTATGAGGTTTTTATAGGCTTCTCTCTGCACTTTGTTGCTTGAAGGGTCTCTCAGATAATCTCCTTGCCACCAACTCCTACTAAAGTTAACTTGTCTTTGTCAATCTTGCTTCTGAAAAAAAATTCTCTTCTTATGTCTATCATCATTAATATTTTTTTTCTTCTGTGTCCTGAAATCTGGGGTAGAGCTCCAATTCGTCAAATATCCTTATCCATATTCCCTTCTTTCCATTTTCACCCACATTTGCTCCATTAATAAATTCATCTATTGTCTTATCTTTATCCCCTATATCTTCATTCTCCCCTTTAATTTTGGGGGCTCCAACCCCATCATCTTTCTAACTTCTTCTCAATTCTCCCCTATCCTTCCAATAGATTTTGAATTCCAGCCAAGATATTTTGGAATTTTAAGGTTTCCTCATCTGAATATTGATTCATGTTTCCAAAAAAGAAGGAGGAAAGAAAAAAACTAATAGCCACTGACACTCTAGCCTTCCATTTTATTCCTTTTATTTTTTATTTTAGGTTGACTTGAACACAAGTTCTTTTATGTTCTTCAAAGGGGAAGGGTTCTGTTACACCCCTTTCTTTCTTTCTTTCTTTCTTTCTTTCTTTCTTTCTTTCTTTCTTTCTCTGCCAAAGTAATTCTCAGAGGCACCTGTGAAAACAGTTTGTGCCCTTGGTTCTTTATCAGTTTCTGTAAACAAGTTGCAAACCCTTCAGCAGATGGACTCACTTTCTCTTTTCACTTCCTTCCTTCCGGAGCATCCCGATTTCATCAGCCTAGGGGCTGCCTGTTTACTATGGGCTTGAAGCATTTCCCTTGGGTCTATCAGGGATTTTGCGATATCCCTGAGACCAGCAAGGCTTTGTCTTCCTGATCACCATCTCTACGGGATGGTTTAGGTCTCAATGGACCCCCCAGCAGCAAAAATGTCAACAGCAGTCTCAGAGTATCGAGACCACATGTTGTAACATCATGATGTGGCTCCTCCTTCCGGAAAACATGATTCTAATGTGGTTGAAGAATCACATCCTTCCCTTCATTAGTGGCCCTTATTGTTATATAAAGTAAAATATCTTTCTCTGTCAGTTGTGATTTGAGATACTAACTAATAGGAAATAGTTACTGAATTTACTTATATTTCCAAGGAGGAATATTTTTACCAGAATAATCGGGGTGGGATCCTACCAGTTTAACAATCGGTTTGCTGCGCAAATGTGTGCAGCTTAGAGAAGACTTACCTTCCGGATTACTGCTGGGGAGGGAAACAGCTGAGGTGCGGCAATCCACTCTGCTGCATGACTCATCTGAGAACATAATGCTCAGTAAAGCACATGAGTGGGCGGGCCCATTTTCTCATCAGAGTGAACTAGTTCGCTCCCAGCTGATCTTTGGAGCTACTGGTTCGCCTGAACTAGTCCAAACCGGTCCGAAACTAAGAATAACTTAGTTTACAACTTTGATCTTGGCTTGAAAGTATAATTTGATTTGGCAGCAAAATATCATGGACTGGATATGAAAAAAACACCAATATTTAGCAACCTTTATCACATGCAAATGAATGGTTGTGGTTGTTATCACTATTTTTGCTATTGTTATTCAAGCTATTAAACTATTATTGAATAAAAAAGAATGATATTAAGGTTCTTGCAGATTGAGAATTAAGAAAGCAGCAGCCTCCTAAATGTTGTGTTAGACCAGGGGTGTCAAATTCGATTTCATTGAGGGCCGCATCAGAGTTGTGTTTGACCTCTGGGGGACTGGGATGGGCGTGGCCAGCTCAGAGTCACTCGTGTTGGGGTCACCTGTGATCGCCTGAGTGCTTTACCAGCTGAACTGGCTCATGAGCTCCATTTTTGGCTGCCACGGACTCCTGCAACCCTTTGCCAGTGAAAACGGAGCTTGGAAGGGCAGTCCTTCCAAGTTCCATTTTCGCTGGCAGAGGGTTGCAGGAGGCTGTGGCAGCCGAAAACAGAGCTCATGAGCCTGTTTTCAAAGGCAGAAGCACCACAGGCTGGTTCTTTACTGTTTCCAGGACAGCCCCGCAGTCCAGATCTAAGTACCCCAGGGATGGGATCTTGCCCCCAAGCCTTGAGTTTGACACCCCTGTATTAGAAAGTCATTAGTAATACAGTTTCCAGCTTTCAACTTGCATATTAGTAGGCCACTGTTTCCCCACTGGTTGATCCAGACCTGGAAACTGAAAGAAAAAAGAGACTGAATTATAAGATTGGTAGCATACATTTTATAAAGTTTAGCTTTTTCAAGCCTAATCTTCTGCTGAACCATCAGTAATTCTTCAGCGAGATTCTGATTAATATCGCCAGTGGCATTATAATGAATGGGTAAGAAGAATGCTGTCTATTGAATTATATTGTCATTCAGTGAAAACTCATCCCCTCTCTAAACAATTAACCTTGTAACTCACAAAATAAAGGCTTTCTTTTCATCATCGTTAGTAGTTATTTCCAGATTCTACTCTCATGGAAATGCATTAAATTGTGTCTTGTGCTGCTTCAGAGAATCTATAATACTCAAATGAAGCTCCTGAAACCCACAAACTTAATGAAACACTGTAAATTATGTATATGTAAAACAGAATTATGCCCTGCTGCATTTGAAGTAGATGGTATAAGCTAAACAGCTGGTCAGATCTCCAAGAACATTCCCTTTATAACCCTATAGATCTTGTGACCTCCTTGGTTTAAATTTTTCAGTGCAGTGATTTAAATCTTTGGACCCCATATTCAACCATTTGCTACTCAGAAGCCACCTACGAATTTACCTCAGTAACATGCAAAAAGTCAGTCACCTGTAGCATGACACCTGCTCCTAGGTTGACTGCTTTTAAAGCTGCTATCCCACTGCTCACAATATAACCAGAAACAGCATATAATCAATTTCATGCATGACTGATAGTATTAATCATCGTGATCATTATCACTAGTGTGCTATTTTTTTTTAAAGAAACACTGGGTATTTTCTAAAGTTCAAGAAATTAGAGTGGCACAAGGCACATAGTGCCACAAATATCGTTCTATCTACTTCTTGGTCATTTTCATGAGAAAAACACCTTGAAAATCCAAAGAATGTTTTGTCCAGTTACATCATTTAGCTATGAGAGTTTTGTTCTTTCCTTAAGTATGAGGTGAACTTGATATCTGTTTCATTGATAGAAAGATAGTTCTCATGCAGGTCACTGACTTGACTCATTTTACTTGATGTGGTCTTAGCATCCCCAAGGAGCCCACAAATTAGGTTTTGACAGCTGGCATTGATATAGAACCACTATAATGCTACTGGAATGCACAGGAAAACTAACAGTCTAATTCCACAAATAATCTTCTTAAATTTTTTATTCATTCATATTAAATCCATGTACATTTTAAAAAATCCAGCATTTTCTTGGCCTCGATCTTTTGCGTAGTTCATGGTGACATTATTCAACTAGAAGTTATGTTTCTTTTAGGTCAATTGAAGAAAAAGAAATGATGCTACTTTAAGCCAATAGAAACTGATCTTCACCCTATGACCATCAATCCAAGCTAGAGTGCACTTAGTTTGATTCATAGTCACATTCTCCTAACCACAGTGCCAGTGACCAAGTACTATTTCTTGAAAGAAGAAGAAGTATGGCCCCATCAGTCTCCCTTTGTCATACTGGACCACATCAGTAGTACTGTTTTTTTATTTTGTTTTATTTTTTTGATAGTTCAATAAATAACTGACATAGGGAAAAAAAACAGAGGGCATACAATAGTAGAAGAGTCAACTCTTCCTGCTTGGATACAAAAAAGGGGGAAGGAATTGCTTGAACTCTGTTATGATTATGTCTTAAAGAGCCAAATCAGTATTAACTGATATCATTCAGGAGTGAGCTGCCTTTGCCATAATTCCAAATTTTGTAATTAATTTGAAATATACAATATAACTTAGCCGAAAACTCTTCTGAGCTTTTAAATCACACTTCTCCATTAGCATATGCACATTGTAAAATACATTGAAGAATTTATCTCTGTTTCCATGAATCAAATTGTCTTCCTTTTGTGAAACACATTTACTGCTAACTGAGAAACAAAGTTAAATATCTGACTCTTCCTAAAAGAATTGTTGTATTGTTTCAGTTACACAACTCCTATTCAATTCTGTAGGACTTAGTGATATAAAACCATAGAGCTCAATTGGTTTTGGCAAAAAAATATTTATTGTTCTTTTGATATTTTGAATCACAGCTACTTAAACCCATAGAAAATGAGAGCCACCCAGAGTTTTAAATGTTATATAAGTTTTTTAAAAATAAATAATAAATAAAATTATCATGAATTGTGGGAGCTGAACTAAAAACTTCAAGTTTAGTAAATAAAACTGGATCAGTTCAGTTAGTTAAATGTCAAAGTGAACAATATACAGTATAAACATGTTAAAAATTAGAACATTTCATGGAAAATGCAGACAACAGACAAATGGCCTCCTGTTTATTTACTGATGTCTTTACCACCACACCAAACTGGTTCTCTACATACATGAATAAACTTTGGAAAGAAATGTAACAATTCAAGATATAAATGTGAAATTAAGCTGTCATTTCATAAAAAGCTTTGGTTGTGCTGTGCTTGAGGTGTAGTAAAGAAAATAATCTGGCATAAATGGAAAGTACTGTTTACTGCATGATCCTCCTTGTCAAATTTTGGAATATTGAAACATGCTTCCACTATGTGACTGGATAGCTTTGAAAGGATAGCTTTGCCAGGGAAATGTACAGTGTCAAGAAAGAATGTGCATTCCAGTAAGCAAGGTTTATATTGCATTCCTTAAAAGTTGTTTTAAATTTGTTGTTTTGGGGCAAAAAAATCAAGGGAATGTAAAACAGTAGTCAGAAGGACAGATGGACATAGAAATTGGCAAGCAAGTTAAAAGTCAGGGTGATAAAAAGACACATTGTAAAGGTGGATAAAACTAAAATGAGCCTGCAGAGCCACCCCTCCTCCCCTTGCCCTCCACAAATGAATTAAGCTGATTCTAGCTATCTAAAGTAGCTTTTCTCATTATTGACAACTTTAAAATATGTGGACTTCAATTCCCAAGATTCCACAATCAACCATGCTTAAAGTGACCAGATTTTCAGATTGGTAAAGAGGGACACCTTTGACCGGGGGGGGGGGGCTTGATTAAAAAATTTATACGGAGCAACAAAAATTTTCATACAATGCAAAAATAGTATTGTAATGTTTTTTTTATTTCAACATAACTACAATTTACAAATATAAATTGTAACTGTTGCCAAACATCAAAATTTTGATCACGTGACCATAAGGATGCTGCAACGGTCACTAAGTGTGAAAATGGTCGCTAAGTGTGAAAAATGGTCATCAGTCACTTTTTTCAATGCCATTGTAACTTTGGTCACTATACCACCTTTCTTGCCACAGTTCTTAAGTGAATTTTAAGTGAAGATGTTATATCTTAAGTGAACCTTAAGTCTTAAGTGAAGATGTTATACAGTAGAACCTCTGGTCATGAACGCTTCTGACCAAAATATTCACATTCCCCCCCGCCCCCGCTGCTGATTTCTCCTTCTGCACCATTTTTTTTGTAAGCGCCAAATTTCCAAAATTACGTTGGTAAATGCATTATTTATATCTGCAGGATGCATGGAAAACAGGGTTAATAGTAATGAATTATTAAATTGATGATGCCTATGAATATCCCTTGTTTTGGTAACTGTTACTTGCTTTTAATTTACTTGACAATATTTAACTGAGCTAAATCATTGTAAAAGGAAATTCTACAGGTCCTAAAAGCAAAGTTCCTAAATCAGATTTTGAAATTCCCTGGTCTTTTAAGGAAAAGTTCTAAGGTTTATAATAATTTCATAGGAATAATATCCCCACAGGAGTCTCTGCCTCTTCCCCCAAAGAGCATCCCGCATCGTGCAAAGCTTTAAGAAATTCCCCGGGGATCCCCATCCAGCTTTTAGCCAGAAAAAGATTTTTTCCTTCTCTCAAGTCATGCAACAGTTCTCAGCAAAGCGCCTAGAAGTTACAGGTTGCTTTAAATCGCCTTTCAGCCGCTTGTCTGCAGACAGGACCGGCAGCCTATTTCTGCGGAGCCTCAATTTCGCTCTTACATATCCCGCGTTTACAAGATTTTCTCCGGAGCTGATCACACTGATCCAATTTGACAGCAAGCTCCGCCGAGCTCAAGGAGGGAAAGCCCGGTGCTTAATACTTGCAGGACAAACCGGTGGAATCCCGGACACGACTTTCCACTGCAAAAAAACCATCCCCCAAAGCCAAAGCACCGGGAAACCTATATCAACAGGCAGCAAACAACTAAATACTTTCACTCCTCAGAGCATTTGCAACTTCACTCCTTCCAATTTCTCCGCCCGGGAAGCTCGCCGGGCTCCGCCTTCCCCAGGCACCCATTGGTCCAGCGGGCCGAAGAATGCGAGAGGGGTGCAGTTGGGAGGGAAAAGCGCCGAAGAAGGACTTTCTAGACTAATTTGTAGACCGAGCGTCCTTTGGCCTGTTTGTTATTGCAACAAACGCTGGATGTCCTCGGGGCGCGCTGCGGCTGGAGTTTATGTTCTTGGCAATTCGCCTGCCTTCTGCCCTCCCGCGTTCCTCACCTAGGCAACCCTGATCAATCCCCCCCCTCCCCATCTGCTACAACGATGGATCACTTCTCAAAAGGCTGTCCTATGTTGACAAGCGCGGTTTCTGTGCTAGGTGGACTTTAGCTTTCCCTGCTTTGCATTGCAACCCTAGCGTGACACAGCTCGGTGATGAGCAGCCGGGGACAATTATCGGATGGGGGAGTGGCTGGAGCGAGTGTGCTCCGTCCCAGTGGGTGCATGAGCAAAGCACTTTTCCAGCGCTCCTGTGCCTGGAGAGCTCCGTCTGCATATGAGCCCGGGATCCGCCGCTTGCGCTCCCTTGCTCTGCCCCGCCACCCGCCTTCTCTCTTCTAGGGGCTCCTCCAGCAGAAGTAGCAGAGTCGCATCGGGTGCCACTCTGCCTTCCTCCGCGCTCTTCCCGCCCGGATGCCCAAAGCCTCCCAGCCTGCCCGGGCGAGTCAGCTGCAGTGCAGCGGGTGTTGATCCCACCACCATCTGTCTGTTCACTCGCCCTGCCCATCACTTACTCTGAGTTCAGAGCAGCAGCCCCAAGTGGCTCTTTTCGCGGAGGCTTTCCTACGGCATGTCCGGAAGTGGGGCTGGAAAGGCAAGCTCGCTCCCCTGCCCATCTGCCCGCTCACTCGCTATGCTACCCTGCCCATGCAAGCGGCAGCGGATGGGCGGGGGAGCGAGTCGAAGAAGGCGCCAAATTTAAGCGGGATCTTTTGGGAATGGCCCGGGACCACTGTTCCCTCTAAGGTGCGCGCCTGCGCAGCCGCGCACCTTGCAAGAAAGCCCCGCGCAGAGTTTCTATCTGCCGCGCAGAGAAACTCTGTAAAGGAAACGTTTTGCAGGCGGCTACAACTGGATCCGGCAGTGCTGTTGCCTGTTGGAGGAGGAGGAGGTGGTGAACCAGCCTGCCACCACGGGCCACAGCCAGCCCCGCCGCTCTTCCCGCCCCCTTCCCAGCCCCAGTCCAGCGGACGCAGAAGAAGCAGCCCGGGGCTCCGCTGCCATCCCAGGGGAGGAAAATCGTGTTGGACCAGCAATGGCTGCAACAGTGAGGAGTTAGGAAGTGGGGGATGCAAATGCCCAGCTGTCCGCAAGGCATAGAAATCCTCCCATTCCCCACAATCCTGTCAGAGCTGAAGAAGCTCTGTGCAACCCCCCCCCCTTTGTTCCCATCTTGCCTGAGCTCAAAACCGCAGCCTTTAAACGAGGCTCAGCGTAACGCGGAGGGAGGAAGGCGTTTCCTTCTGGGGAAAGAGCTGGAGGCCGGGAGAAAGATCCAAACGCGGACCCTGGCTATCTCCCCCCACCACCTCCTTGCTTCCAGGAACTCCCCGCAACCCCCCGCCCCACAAGAGAGACATCAGCGCCGCCCCGAGGGACAGGAGGGGTCCCGGGCGCAGCGGCATCGTCTGTCTCCCCCCCCCCCGCCTGAATAGGGACTCCCAAGTTTTCTAACATTATCTGTTTCTTCTGTTTTTCAATGCAATCAGAGACAAAAATGTTATGTCTGAAATTAAAACACAAGAAGATTGGTATAACTTCAGAATATAGGAGAAATATAAGCTTATTTACTAGATATTCAGGAATAAAACCAACCTTATGAATAGCTTTCACACAGGAAAAAATATTTCAGAATGCAGAAATGAAGAAGCTGGAGACTTGCTTTGCAACATATTTTATGCACCAATTAGGAAATTTTAATTTTAAAAAACTTAAGAGAAAAAAATACCCCTCACAATAACCCATATTCTTAGAGACTTTCATTTTGGATCTACACATGAGGGTGCCTTAGCACCTTGGAGCCATACAGTGGTAGGAAGGGACTGTGATAATAGTTAAATTCTATTTTAATCCACTCACACTTTATAATTCTATGCCTAATGTTAATCTTTATTTATTCTCAATAACACATTAAAACCTTTAAAATGCTTTTGTATGAAATCATGCTAGAAAGAATCATGTGTCTCTAACAATTTTATTGAAATTATAAAACAGGCAGTGACATTTTAATAATTTGAGTCACAGTTTACAGAAAGCAAAATTGATTGGGGTTATTATAATTCCCCATTTGTTACCAGAGTTTACTTCTGACAAAAAACAGGACGAAGCCCTAGGAAGGGCTATTTTACACATTCCTTGAGGGGCTTAATAGTTAAGGCGCTGGACTAGGATTTAAGAGACCTGGTTCAAAACTACCCTCAAGACACAGCCACTTTTTTTTCGCAGGAAGGGGGAGTTGAGCTGGTGCTCTGCAGATTTTGATTTTAGAAAAAGAAAATAAAGGCTTCTTGGTCCACCTGGACCGGAAAGTCAAAATCCAGAAAATTAACCTTGTTTAGGAAAGTTTTGCACTGATGGAAAAATAGTGTTTTCCAGTGAAAGTTTTTTCCTTACTTTTCCTTGTTTGCTTTATTGGCCTCTATTCCTTCTCTTCTCTCCTCTCCTCTTTTCTTTCTTCCTTTTTTCTTTCCTTCCTTCCTTCTTTCTTCCTTTCCTCTTTCTCTCTCTTTCTTTTTTCTGCCTCTTTTTCTTATCCTCCCACCCTCCTCTCCCCTTTCTTTTTCTCTTTCTCCTCTTTCCTTTTTTGTCTCTCCCTCTGTCTCTGTCTCTCTCTCCCTCTCCCTTCTTTCCTTCCTCCCTCCCTTCCTCTCCCCTCTTTGTTTGCTTCTTTAAGTGCTCCAATTGCTAATCTATATCAGTTGGTAATTTATTCATAACTTGCTAATATCACTGCAGACTATTGGATAGTAAGGGGGAAAGTATAGTCCTCAACTTACAACAGTTCACTTAATGACTAAAACTACATCAGCACTGAAAAAAGTGAATTACAGCTGTTCTTCACACATGATCATTGCAGCATCCCCATGGTCATATGATCAAAATTTGGATCTTTGGCAACTGCCTCATATTTATGATGGTTGCAGTGTCCTGGGGTCACCTTTTGCAACCATCTGCCAAGGAAAGTCAGTAGGAAAGTCAGACTGACTTAACAACCAGGTTACTGATTTAACCGCAGTGATTCACTTAACTGTAGCAAGAAAGGTTGTAAAATGGGGCAAAACTCACTTAACAAATGTCTCCCTTAGCAATAGAAACTTTGGGCTCAATGATGGTCGTAGATTGAGGACTACCTGTATAGGGAGATTTCGTTACTTAATGGATATTTACATGGTAGAATTGAGTTTCAAATAACACTAAGTTCGTTGTCTTGGGTGACATCTATGGAAAAAATCCAGGTGCTCAGGTATGAAAATGTGCTGCTCAAACACTATACTTTTCCGCTCACACGGAAAAAAAATTAGAGGGAACATTGCCCGGGACGCGGAAAAAATTATGAGAAGGCGTGCCTGTCCCGCCAAATGCGGGACGTCTGGTCACCTTAACCATGCTAAGAGTCAAAGTCTACATACCTTCACCTTGCCAAGACTTAGAAACACTGGTCTAGAATCTGACTCGGATGTTTAAATAACTATGGTCAAAAGTGGAGGCATGATGATGGTAATATAATAAATATTTGAGTTAAGATATTTGAATTAATATGAATTATATTTGATGATGGTGGAAGAGATGCACAAAAACCTTTTGTAACCAGCTGATACACTTTCTACAGTATGTAAAGAAGGAGGATTTGTATGTTTGTTTTGAAAATAAATTTTTTTTTGCAAAAAAAAAAAAAGAACAATTTTGTCTAATAACAGAAATAATCCCAGGGCATCTCTCTCTTTTTTTCTCTCCCTCTCTCCCTCTCCCTCCCTCCCTCCCTCCCTCCCTCCCTCTCTCTCTCTCTCTCTCTCTCTCTCTTCTCTCTCTCTCTCTCTCTCTCTCTCTCTCTCTCTCTCTCTCTCTCTCTCTCTCACACACACACACACACACACACACACACACAGAGGCCATGTAGTGCTTCCCATGCCTCCATTCTGTTCTTCATTTGGTCTTTGTTGTAGGTCAGTTTGGCCTCACAGCAGTCAGTAAGACTTTGTGATATACTAATGTCAGTGCATCTTCGTCATTGTCTTGCAGATATTCTTCCAAAGTCATCTTTTCTTTTTCAAACATCTAATATACTTACAACATTTCACTCCCAGAGTCTACGATGTCACTGCAAGGATGAAGGGCATGATTTGTTATTATTTTTCCGGTCTTCCTATTGACTGTTTTTATTTCAGCTTGACTCCAGTCCACTATTACAACTTTGTATCTAATGACTGGAATTGCCTAGGTGTTGATTGCCTGGATGGTATTTTCTCCATTGAGTTTGAACTTTAAGAGTTTCTTTATTCTCTTGATGTATTCACTCCTAATCTTTTTCTTGACTTCAGTGTGCTTAATGTTGTCAGCTTGAATGATACCTGGGTATTTGTAGTAATCATCTTCGTCTGGACTGTTAATGTTATTTTCATGAGGCATCTTGATTCCTTCAGTTTTCACTATTTTTCTTTCTTTGATAGTGAGTGTGGCACATTTGTCCAATCCAAACTCCACTTATCTTGGCTACAGTGTGTGTGTGTGTGTGTGTGTGTGTGTGTGTGTGTGTGTGTGTGTGTGTATGTATATATATATATATATATATATATATATATATATATATATATATATATATATATATACATACACACACACATACACACACACACATACATACACACACACATACATACACACACACGTGTGTTGAGCAGCAATTTTATTTCAGTTGGTGTTTTTCCATGCAGCTTCAAATCGTCCATGTAAAAGAAGTGGGATAATTTGGCAGATGTTTTTGATTTTGATTCTAGTTATTCTTTCCAGAACTGGTGCATTCATTTCAAATATCCTCTTCTGGTTGGACTTGATCTGTAATAACATATTATTATTATTTCTTTGTTTTCAATCATTGTATATTTACGATGGGTAAACAACTTTTCTTCCAGGAGTGCTGCAGCTGCTGGCCCTGGTTGCTCAGCCAAGAATATTCAGTCCTGTTGCCCATTTTTCACCAGATATCCAGCATGGATATCCTACATCTAGCATGGACCTTGTTAACTTGGGTAATATACAAACTGGCATGACTTTCTGAAATTTACACCATACCATATTTTATGGGAGAGACACATATTTGTCTTACACCTCTGATGAGGCCTGCCCAGTAAGCTTAAAACTCTGGCATAGGTCTCATCTTCCTCTGAATACACAAGCCTCACAACCACATCATGGTACTGCTGCCCTCGGGGTTATTATTATTACTATTACTATTCTTATTTTACTATTAAAGATTTATCCTTTAATTGGTTCACAGTCTGGGACTGATAGAAACGGTTGTCTTCAAAAGGCCTCTATTATTATTATTCAATTGTATCACAGCGGCCAGTTGTTTTGCCGGATTTGGCATTGGTTACTAGTCGGGCCCCACCTAGGGGCCTAGGACATCGTAACGTATTTTCGTAATATGCGTGCAGATCCAAGCAGTGCGGCTTTTTGCATTTGACTGATGGTGAGTTTGTCAATTTTTAACTGTTTTAAATGTAATTCCAGTGCTTTTGGAATAGCACCCAGTGTGCCAATTACCACTGGAATTACCACTGCTGGTTTGTGCCATAGTCGTTGAATTTCAATTTTTAAGTCCTGGTATTTTGCAATTTTTTCATGTTCCTTCTCGGCGACCCTGCTATCACCTGGTATTTCGATGTCTATGATTGTGACCTTATTTTTCTCAATCAGTGTGATGTCTGGTGTATTATGTTCCAGTATTTTGTCCGTTTGTATACAGAAATTCCACAAGATCTCAACCATCTGATTTTTGGTGACATTTCAGGCTGATGTTCCCACCAGTTTGTTGCTGTTTTAATATTATAATTTTTGCACAAATTCCAATGGATCATTTGTGCTACTGAATTGTGCTGCAATTTATAATCAGTCTGCGCGATTTTTTTTACAGCAGCTGAGTCAACAGTTTCATCAACAGTTTCATCAGCTTCTTTGCAAAGTCTGCATTTGGCATCATCAGAGGATTTTTCGATTTTGGCCTTAATGGCATTTGTCGGATCGCTTGTTCTTGCGCAGCCAGGATTAGTGATTCTGTTTCTTTCTTTAATGTACCTGCTGTTAACCATAACCAAGTTTTTTCACTGTCCACTTTATCTTTTATTTTTTCCAGAAATTTGCCATACAGTGCTTTGTTCTGCCAACTCTCCCTTCTTGATTTTATCACATCTTTTCTGTATTCTTGTTTCGTTTGTTGGGCCTTCAGTAGATTTTTGTTCTTTACTTCGATTAATAGATGTTCTTGACTTTTTTTAAATAATCAGCCAGTGCATGTTTTTCTTCTTCAACTATTTGTTTTACTTGTAATAATCCTCTGCCACCTGATTTTCAGGGCAGGTATAGTCTATCAATATCACCACGTGGATGTAAACTGTAGTCCATTGTCATTAGTTTCCTGGTTTTTTGGTCCAAAATGTCCAAATCAGCTTGTGTCCAGTTAACTATACCAGCTGTGTATCTTATAACTGGTATTGCCCAGGTATTTATGGCCTTGGTTGTATTTAGATTTCAAAATTTTCCTAACTCTGTTGGTGTACTGTCCCCTGACAATAGTTTTAACTTCCCCATGCTTGATGCTATCCAACTGCAGAATGCCTAAGTATTTGTAGGCTTCATTTTCATTGCATTTAATTAGTTGGCCATTGGGCATTTCAATTCCCTCACATGTAGTAATTTTGTCCCTTTTTATGGATACAGTGGTGCATTTTTCCATGCCAAACTGCATTGAAATATCGGTGCTGAATACTCAGACTGTGTTTGTCAGTGATTGGATTTCTATTTCTGACTTTCCATAGAGTTTCAAATCATCCATATATAATAAATGTGAATTTTTTTCAGCTTCTTTGGCTGTTTGGTAGTCTAATTTCATTTTTTTTAAAAGATTACTGACAGTGGGATCATCGCGATGACGAGAAGAGGTGAAAGTGAATCACCCTGGAAAATTCCTCGCTTGATATTAATCATTCCGTAGTTCTCATTCCCTACTGCCAACTCAGTTCTCCATTGTTTCATCGTCTTTTCAGTGAAGGATGTAATATTTTTGCTAATGCCAGTTGTTCCTAAGCATTTTATGATCCAACTATGTGGCAATGAGTTGAATGCCTTTTTGTAATAGAGCAGAATAGAATATGTGTGTCTTACAATATAACACTATCTGGTGATGATTTTAACAGCTTAGTACAAATATGTAATTCCATTCTTTTTTAAGATCTGAATCATTAAATTCCAGTTTAACTAATTTTAACTACTATTCCTTCATGGAGATAGAATATTTCTCTAAATCAATTTCTCAACATTACCAACATCTTACATTGTACAAAGCTTAAAATTAGGAAACCTAAAGAGAAAGTTTTAAAATAATGAATATGGATGTAAAGTTTTAAAAGGTAAAACAATAAACATAATGCCAAAAAGGTGATTTTAAAATGTACAACCATAACATTACAAAAGGAAACAAAATTCTCAATTTTAAACTTCTAATTTTTTTTAAGTTTCTGTTTCCCTTCCACCACCCAATCCTGGAAATAAAGACATCAAAGATGAAGTATCTGTACTCATCAGTGACGTGCGGTGAGGTTTATGACTGGTGAGGCAAGCGGGCAAAAGCTGCCCTATGTCGGACACAGCAGCAGGGTGTTCGGACACCCCGGTGCTGTGTCCGCAATGCCATTTGCTGTATCCGTGATGCATTTGGACGCCCCAGTGCTGTGTCCCCCAGAGAGGCTTTTGGACGCCCTGCCACTGTGTTCACCAGAGGCTTTTGGATGCCCTGGCACTGTGTCTGCAATGCCAGACACAGCGGCAGGGCATTTGGACGTCCCGGCATTGTGTTCACCATAGAAGCGGGACGCGTCCCGCCTCTATGGCGGACACAGTGCCTGGGCGTCCAAAAGCCTCTATGGGGGACACAGCACCAGGGCTTTGGCAAAAGCTGCCCTGCCGCTCCGGTGCTAGAGGCAAAAGCCGCCCTGCAGCTATGTCCAAAAGCCCTGGCCTGCTGCTATGTCCAAAAGCCCTGTCGCTATGTCTGACATAAAAAAAAGTGCCAGCCCACGTGCCATCAGAGGTGGGTAAACACACACAAACACACACACACACACACACACACACACACACAAATTTCTTACAATAATACACTTACTTACAAATTACATTAATTTTAAATTGCTCCCCCCCCTGACCCACATACCTTTTCCAGCTGTTTCACAGAGGATTTCAACTCTGTTCTTGTCTGCCATGATGAAAATGTAAAAATGTAGAAGGAAAAAGGCAAGAGCTGCTGAGGTCAGGCTGGATTATCTGCTGCCAGAATCCCCAATGGATGACTCTGCTTAACTGTTTAAAAAAGCCTCTAAAAAGTGCCCCCTACAGGAGGAAGCGAGAGAACCAACTGCCTCATCTACATAAGGAATTTTTCAGCTTTTAACCTTTGCTTAGAGGGAACTTTTTAGAGGCTTTTTTAAACAGTTAAGCACTAAACTACCTCAGCCTTTTTCCTTTTATTTTTTTTTCTTTTCATGATGACAGTGGTGAGCCCCTGCCTGCCCTGATTACACATCACTGGTACTCATATAGTAGTGAAGACTGCTAAAGAAAAAAGAAATGAAAATATTCATTTATTAATGTACTCATTTACAATATGTATGATATTGTGGATATTGTAGGAATCTGGAGAAGATTCTAAATGAGACATTGCTACAGAATCCTACTGAAATTTGTCAGTCAGGATTAGGTTTTTAGGTAGCAATACAAAATTATGATATTCTCACGCTACCATGAAACTTTGAAGCAATATACATTTGTTCATTTCAAAGATGTGAGCTACATTATTAAATGTGCTCCCTCTTCATGCCAGTTTTGGAAAATGTGTTTTGCATCACTGAATCTCCTATTAAATTTCAGACAATGCTGATACACTGCCAAGAAAAGAATCATTAAATGTAACAGTATTGATTGGCATGTAATTGTCCCATTAAAATTCATGGTGTCCTATTATTGCTTTTTTCCAATAAAATAATTTATTGGGTGAATGTGTTTTTGATCTCATATTGCACTATTGAGATTTTACAATGAAAGAGAGGGAGGAGAGAGAAGAGAGAAAGGAACAAAAAGAGAGAAAATGGAAGGAAAAACAAAGGAAGGAAGGAAGGAAGGAAGGAAGGAAGGAAGGAAGGAAGGAAGGAAGGCTTTCTAAAAATTATCTATAGATGAAACAAAGTGATCTTGTATTCCTGATGATTAAAATAATTCACAGAAAATTGGACAAAAATGTAAAAAATAGATGTAGTCTTGCAATGAGCCCTGAAGCTGCCAAGTTCTATGAAACATAATTTAAAAAATTATGAAGTTAAGCCACATTTAGCATCACACTGTGATGTATCAACTTTCACTGAAAATGTCTTAACCACTGAAAATAAGACTATTTAATCTAAACAGTAACTTAAGTATTCATTACCAAACTGATCTTTCTGGCAGTTCCTATTTTATGTAGTGATTATTTTCAGATTGAAATAAATCCAGATTTAATCTGAACCTCTTACAGATTACAACGCGTTGATTAAATAGGCACTTTGTCAGTGAACCAAGTAAATCAGGTCAGGGAGAAGACAAAAGAATTCTGCAGAAGACCTTAAAGATCCGTGGTCAGAATAAAGATCTAAATGGATAGTCACTAAGGCATGACAAAATACATGCTTTATCTGTGAGCACAATTTTTTCTGTAGTATGCATTTAATTAACATTAAAAGAGTGACCAAGACCAGGAAAGAAAACCCGACACAGTATATTTGTATGCTTAAGTTTTGAGGCACTTTAAAGCCATCTTTAGCTATGTTAAAGTAGTGTTTTTCCAGTTAAGCAAGCAACACCCACTTTAGGGACTGATATTAACCCATCTTTATTGCCAATGTTATTTAGTGTGGGACTCCCAAATCACCTTTAGCTCTGGCCTCTTCCAGGGCCATTCTGATTTGGGAAGCAGAAAAGTCAGTTCTGTCAACTGGCGCCTCCTTATCTCCTCCTGTCTCTGTCTTTGTGCCAATATCCAAATCAGTTTCTGGAATCCATTTATGAAATGATTTTTATGTTTAAATTTTGCTACATTGGTTTTTGTTTTGTGGAGATCACTATGAAACTCAGAAGACAACTGCCTTCCAACTTGGCCGTGACTCAAGAAGGTGTAGAACTGTCAGTTCAGACTGGAGTTTCGAAAGAATGGGTTCCTCGGGCATTCCTGATTCAATAAAATTCTATCACACCTCTTTAAAAAAATCTATCACACATCTGAAACTTTTATGAGTGCAAAATCAACACTCAGGCCAAAAGTGATGTAAATTGTGTTTCTCTGACACATTGTAAACTGTGTCTTCTTTTTCAAAAAAAAAAAGATAGAAAATGGAGATGGGAAATAATAATTTATTGATCCTTGTACTCAGACGCAGATTGTCATATTGTTCTGCTATTCTTGTAACTGAATATTGTGAACACATTTCTGGTATTAGGATGAAAGAATACTGTGGGATTTCCACACAGCAATTTAGTGTATTATCCTTATGGGTATGTATCACTAATGATGACAGGCTTTATCTCACCACAGTGATAGCTGGATGATGGTGTGAATCACTAGTGCAGAAATGCCTTCAATAAAATCCATATTTTCCCTTTCTCTTGTAACTCTTGAGAGCCAAAGTCATAGATAACCCTTAAAGTTTTCTAAATGATCCATTTTTGCATCCAGAAATATGGCACTACAGCATTCACAGAACAGCTGGTGTAATCACTGAACTTAGTTGGTGGGCAAGAAAGGCTTGGCAATAATTTAATGAGCAATATTAGTTGAATGTTTGATTATCTTGTACGATCATTTGACAAGTAGCTTATTATGATCTTTCTTTCTTTCTTTTCTGGTCATGAACAGGAATATGGAAACGCTAGTTGGAAAAGACCCTTATGAGGATAGATGCATCCAAAAAGATTTCCCAGGTCTGTAAAAGCAGTTATATAAGTGCATCACATAAAATAAAATGGCAGGGAAACTTAGAAAAAGATTACTAGAGAACCAAAGAAAACAATGTGCAACCCTATTTGTTTCCGTTATTGTCATATTATTTCATAATAGTTTAGCCATGTTGTGGATCTTATGAACTGATCTGCAACTCACAAAAACTTATACCTTTTAATGACATGTGTTAGTCAGAAAACTTGCTTTGGGAAAGAACAATACACATTTTAGGACACCAGCACTGACTTTTCTTGCTGATTTTTTCCACAGGTGGATAAGGATGACAGCAATAATTACTATCTTCCTTCACTCTGATCAAGCTTCATGGTGACATTTTGCTCACCGAGTTCTGATTTATTTAGAGCAGAATTTATAACCCTTCTTCCAAGTAAAATAAAGCAGAGAGCAAAAGATATAAAACATGATAATTCAATTCACAGCAATTCACACACTTAATGTAAGTCATTAAATATAAGGAAAACAGCCATCAAAGTAGGGATAGCATTTTAGGGTGTTATGATGAAGGGCAGAAAAAAATAGGAGTGTGGGGAGAGGTACATACTTTGTACTTTGTTCACAGGCAATCAAACAAATGAGACAATCTCCAAATTAGCCATCTAAAGTTAGCTATCATGAAAATGGATGGTGAAGTACTCAGGTGGAGAAGGTTACTTTTGCTCAGCTGTAAAGATAACTTACAATAAAAGAATCTAAATATGTAAAAGAAGTTAAATATGTCCAAAAATAATTAGTCAGGTAGTTTACTTAAGTAGAAACCTATATTTTGTTTGATTTCAAACAAGCAAAAAGGTAAGGGAAGGGGAAGGCAGGGCAGAGAAGGGGAGGGGAGGGAGGGAGGAAGAAAAAAATTAAGGAAGAAAGAAAGAAAGAAAGAGAAAGAAAGAAAGAAAGAAAGAAAGAAAGAAAGAAAGAAAGAAAGAAAGAAAGTTGAACTATGGCAAGATCTTAAATCATAAATATGAAGCACAACAAAACAGTTTTGTCTTATTTGAGATTGGGTCCCAAAAGATAATGTCACCTTTAAAACAAGAGATGGTTCCCTTGTTTAAGTTTGTGAGATAATGACAAGTGGAAAAGTGCCAATAGGAATAAGAAGGGTGTTAAGCTTGGACTGGACAAACTTTATTAGCAGTTGTAAAATATATGGCACTGTAGTATTTTAAAGCTGCATCATAAAACATAGATCCTCATTTCAGTTTTTCTGGAACTCAGATGTCTCTCACCAGCAGGATTTGAATTAGGTAGGCCTGCATGGAGATGTGTATTTGGATGCCTAAATAAGTTTTTAGTTCAAAAATCAAACAATAAACCATCCATGTATTTATTACCTCCTGAGTCTATGCATAAATAAAATAATCATGAAGCACCGGAGACACTTTAAAGACTTTTATGAATCACCTGTTTTAAGAATATGACTACAATGTCACCTGATTATATTAATTTTGCCTCCAGAATCAGTAGTTTCCACTGACTTCTGTGGGAGGCTTATGGAGTTATAATCAAGAGCAAGCTGAAAAGATGGTTTTGGACTTACAAAAATGGGTCTGCTTTGAAACGTTTTGCAAATACCAGCATTTCCATATTATTACTCAGTTTCTCCCATAGAGTTCAAAAGGAAACATATTAATTTTAAGCTGCCAGTGAACCACATAGCAGACATTAGTCTAAAGCCATGATGGGAACCTTTTCAACACCAAGTGGAACTGGAATGTGCATGCATGCACGTGCGCTGGAGTGTCGGAAACCCGAAGACCAGCTGGCCATCATATGCAAGCATGTTTTTTAGCTGGTTTTGGGGCTGTTTTTTGGGACGTTTTCAGGCCATTTTCAGGCCATTTTTGTTTTTTTGCCAGAGCATAAAAAATGGCCTAAAAATGGCCTGGAAAATGGCCAGAAAATGGCCTGGGAAATGGTCAAAAATGGCCTGTTTGGGGGGCAATTTTTGCTGTTTTCATGCCATTTTCTGAGGCTCCATCAACTAGAGACAGCACACATACCAACAGAGAGGGTTCTGTGTGCCACCTCTGGCACCCGTGCCATAGGCTCGCCATCATGGGTCTAAAGGAAAAGATCTTCAAATCCCATTTATTTGTACCCATTTCCTGTGTTCATATTCATGTTTATACTTATACCTGTTATCTCGTACATGTTTGACAAATTAAATAAAAATAAAATAAACCATAAGGATGAATTACTTCCAATCAGGACCTTCAATTTCCCTTGCATGTTTATGAAGGATTGTAAGTGATTGTTTCTTGCTTTCACTTAGGAAAACAATGTGTATATACTAGTTGCTACCATATTTGCCTGTTATAGAATTTGGGTGACAACTATGAAGTAACAGTATGAATAAAATATGAAGCAACCAAGTGCTTTAGAATTTGAAAAGAAATGCAGTAAATTTATATACCATCACCTTATTTAGTTAACATACTGTGCATGCAAAACGTAACATGAAAAATGCTGGACTAGAAAGAATAGAAATTGGAAACTGCAGTCCTCGACTTACAGCCATTCATTTAGTTACCATTCAAAGTTACAGCAGCACTGAAAAAAGTGACTTATGACCATTTTTCACACTTACAACTATTTGACCAAAAATTTGGATGCATGACAACTGGCATGTATTATGATGGTTGCAATGTCTCATCTCCATTTCAAAGCTAAAGAGCCAGCACTGTCTAAAGACATCTCTGTGGTCATGTGGTTGGCATGACTAAATGCCGAAGGCACCCAGAACGCTGTTACCTTCCCACCAAACAGTGGTCCCTATTTTTCAACTTGCATTTTTACATGCTTTCAAACTGCTAGGTTGGCAGAAGCTGGGACAAGTAACGGGAGCTCACTCCCTTACGCAGCACTAGGGATTTGAACCACCGAACTGCTGAACTTTCTGATCAACAAGCTTAGCCACTGAGCCACCGTGTCCCCTCAATGCAAAAAGGCAGAGATGAAAGTAGACATAAAAGGCAAATTGGTGGTTTTGGGCTAACCCATTGAGTTGCTGTAAAAAAAATAGGAAGAGGGCAGAATATTAGGTTTTTTTGCCCCCTCACTTTACTTACAAAAGTAAACAAGGTGGGATTAAAACAGTCTAAAATTAAATAAATACCTTATTTTTCTATACTTAAAAGTCCACAGGGATGGTGAGTGTAACCAAGAAACAGACATCTGCTTCTTGGAATAAATATTATTAAAAACCTAGAGAAAATAGTGAAATTTAGTGTCAGCACACTGACAACAAAGACATGTATTTCAAGGCCATGATTTTTCCAATTGTACCATATCAGCATTAGACCATCAGAAAAACTGAATTAATTAAAAAAAATCATGTTTTTGAACCTTGTTGCTAAGAAAATCATTGAGAATACTCTGGATCATAAGTAGAACAAATTACTTTGGTACTCTCCGAGCTTAGTTGTTTTCTTGCAGACATTTCATTACCCAAACTAGGTAACTTCATAAGAGGTGGGGCTTGCTCTCAGTTTATATTCTGTCAATATTGGTGGGAGTGGTCTTGGTGGAACTCTTTTAATTGGGCTGTTTCTGTTGGCTTCTTTAGCAGTTCTTTGATTTGACTTTTGTTCACTTCTCGATTGTTGGCCAGATTTTAATCTTGGTGTTAATCTATTCTCATCTAGATATTGATTGGTTGGTTGGTTGCGTTGGTTGGTTGCGTTTATTTATAGGCCGCCCTTTTCCCTGAGGGGACTCAGGGCGGCTAACAACTTATGGGAGGGGAAGACATACAATAACATAAAAATACAATATATAACTAAGATCAAACAACATTCATTCAATATTCGGGCGGGGGCAAACTATGGTCTTTACCCCCAGGCCTGGCGGGATAGCCAGATCTTGAGGGCTGTGCGGAAGGTCTGAAGGGTGGTGAGGGTACGAATCTCCACGGGGAGATCGTTCCAGAGGGTCGGAGCTGCTACAGAAAAGGCTCTCCTCCGCGTAGTTGCCAGCCGACACTGGCTGGCAGATGGCACTCGGAGGAGGCCTAATCTGTGGGATCTTATGGGTCGAGAGGAGGTAATTGGCAGAAGGCGGTCTCCCAAGTACGCAGATCCACTACCATGAAGGGCTTTATAGGTAGTAAGAAGCACCTTGAAGTGCACACGGAGGCCAACAGGTAGCCAGTGCAGCTCGCGGAGGATAGGTGTTATGTGGGCGAACCGAGGTGCACCCACGATCACTCGCGCGGCCGCATTCTGGACTAGCTGAAGCCGCCGAATGCTCCTCAAGGGCAGCCCCATGTAGAGCACATTGCAGTATTCCAGCCTAGAGGTCACGAGGGCGCGAGTGACTGTTGTGAGAGCCTCCCGATTCAGGTAGGGTCGCAACTGGCGCACCAGGCGAACCTGGGCAAATGCCCCCCTGGTCACAGCCGACAGGTGGTGATCAAAAGTCAGCTGTGGATCCAGGAGGACTCCCAAGTTGCGAACCCTGTCTGAGGGGTGTAAATTTTGACCCCCCAGCCTGATCGTTGGTACACTAGCCAAATTTTTGGGAGGGAAACACAACAGCCACTCGGTCTTTTCTGGGTTGAGTACAAGCTTGTTAGCCCGCATCCAGTCCCTAACGGCTTCAAGACCCCGGTTCATCACGTCCACCGCTTCATTGAGTTGGCACGGGGCGGACAGATACAGCTGCGTATCGTCCGCGTATTGGTGGTATCTTATCCCGTGCCTCCGAATGATCTCGCCCAGCGGTTTCATGTAGATGTTAAATAGTACGGGGGACAGGACCGACCCCTGCGGCACCCCATATGATAGGGGCCTCGTGGTCGATCTCTGACCCCCGACCAACACCGACTGCGACCTGTCCGAGAGGTAGGAGGAGAACCACCGTAAAACGGTGCCTCCCACCCCCACCTCCCGCAGTCGTCGCAGAAGGATACCATGGTCGATGGTATCGAAAGCCGCTGAGAGGTCGAGGAGAACCAAGATGGAGGCATAGCCTCCATCCCTGGCTCTCCAGAGATCATCGGTCAATGCGACCAAAGCGGTTTCTGTGCTGTAACCAGGTCTGAAGCCGGACTGGAAGGGGTCCAGGTAATCGGCTTCCTCCAAGGACCGTTGGACCGTTGATTGCTTGGTGGGGAGGTGTTTTGGTGGTTTTTTTCTCTCTTTTTGGCTTGTGATTGTCTCTTTTGCATAGCCTGAAGATGTTGTTTATGTCTATTGATGGCAATTTGTCAAAATGCCAGGCTTCCGGGACTTCTCCAGTGTTTTTGGACTTGGTTTGTTCTAGGATAGTGTCAACAGCTTCCCTATTGAAACTATGATTAAGTGTCTCCATATGTTGTGAAATTAAAGAGTGTTTATCATATCTTCTGACTGCTAGTTGGTGTACATGGATGTGTTCTGCTAGCCTTCTGCCAGTTTGTCCTACCTAATAGCTGCTGCAGTCTTTACACTGAATGTTGTAGCTGACTCCTTTTTTTCTTCTGAGACTGGTGGATCTTTTGATTTATTTAGGATGTTTTGAAGGCTTTAGTTGGTTTGTGTTCTATGGTGATGCCATGTGATTGTTGGTGGTTTCTGAAATAGTTTTGATGTATGGCAGTGTTCTTCTTTATCAATTATTCAGTACAAGATGAAATAAAACCTGACAAAAACATTTGAAGCACTAATAATGAACATCAAAATTAAATATTTTGGACACATAATGTAAAAACAAGATTTCAATGCAAGCATAGAACTTGCATGATAATTTAAATATTTGGGCAAGATATCATGTTGGCATCACTATGGTTAGAAATGAAAGCCAGTAATGGTTATACAACTGAAAACAAATAATACATGCCCTGTTCTGGAACATTTTATTTTACTGAAAGGGCAGGGTTTTTTAATATTTGACTTTTATCAAAACTGTAAAAATTGTAACTAGTTTCTACTAAGCTCAATTTATTCCTTTATTTTCAAAGTGAGATGTTAATGTAACTTGTTTATTCAATTCATGCATTCTGCTCATACCCATAATGTTTTATTTCTGGCAAAAAAAACTTAGAACATTTATTTTGGTGTTGTAAACAAACCTTTCAATGTTACAGCTTCTAGTGATGTTTTAACAAATATTATAGTTGATATGTTTTTATAACCTGTGGTGCACTCTTACCAGGAGAGTAGGCATCAGAAAAAATATATATTACTAACTGCAATAAATTCATTCACAGACAACTGCCAGCAATATTGTTGGCCAATTAATATAATAAACAACTTGTTGTAAGTCATCACTTAAGTTAAAGGAAACCATTGATTTTTACTTGCAGTCATAAAAGCATTACACTTTTATACATTCCAGACACATTTTTCGGCCCTACTTTATAATAGATTGATGGGTTAGTGAGCCAAAAAGTCTAGACCCACTCAATTGGGTCAAAATTTCAAGAAAAACATTAAAGAAGTCAAAGGAGTCAAAGGAAATGTTTGGGATTGTGAGTTTAACTAGGAGACTGAAAAGGTTAGCTATTTTAGACAGATTCTTATCTTTTGTCAACAAGTCAGCTGGATCTCCTAAGTCTATAAAATAATCTTTGATCATTCTCTCAGTGTAAAATATGCCTTCAGGCCTGCTGGAATTTCCCATTTTCAAAGCCAAGGAAGCTCATGTCTACTCCAGCAAACTCAGCTTTCATTTTCAAACTTCAGACATTATTGCTGCTACTCATGCATACAGAAAAACTATGCAAACGTTGGAAGTATATTTTATGTTTAAGAATTCTTAATGTTTCACATCAAGTCAGCTTATGTTCCAGTAAAATTGTCAATATTGACAGTAAAAATGTGCAGGTTATTCCTACAAATTTACTTTGCTCTACAGTTTGCTATGGCAAAGTCATTTTTAGAACCCTCTTTCATACATGTGGCTATTGTTGTTTTAAGAAAGAAATGCACATTTTTTTTTTTGAAAAACAAATGGAAAAAGATGGAATGGCATCTTTTTAATGTAAAATAACTTTTTCACCTTTAATTTCAAAAATCAACACTCACTTTTAATTGTTTATATTCCAGTCATTTTTGGATAGACCATATAACCAAAAAAATTGTTTCATAACAGGAACATTTCAGAAAGTCACAAAAATATTTTTAAAAAAAGATTAGTGAAAATTGCCCAGTACAATTGTAATTGTGCTGGAGTTTTACAATATTAAATAAACATGTATTTAAATAGAATTAAATGAAGCCAATTCCATAGTCAGATTGTAGATTTATAAGAAACACAAACTTGGTTTTCAGGAGGAAACAGTCTAACCTTGGCCATTGTCCTTTCATTATAGGTTTCCTTGAGCAGAAACCTTGATTCCATTCCTAGCCAAATGGGTAACATTGTTTTAATATTTATAATGTTCAAAGCATCTTTTCATATTCAATGTCTAATTAAAAGTGTTAATAATAAATGTTTTTACACCTAGATTGGATTTATGTATTATTTGAATGTTATGGGACGTGGGTATGATTGTGGATTTTGAGTTATTGTCAGTTAGCTTTTTATCTCAACTACCTTTATAGTTTTTGATAAGTTCCCTGAAGGAATGAGGCAGGAGGCTCCTGAAGAGAGGCCCAATGGGGTGAACCAGTCCAGGCCCAAGAGACCCGGCAGCGGCTCCTGAACTACTAAGACCGGGAGGCAGCAGCATTTTCCCCCATACTCCACCCACACCCCACAGCAGCCCAGGGTCGGAATTTGAGTCCCCTGGTAGTCTCTTAGCACAGTGTCCAGAGGCGACAACTGTGACTTGAGAATGCCGGGGCAGAGGCGGTTGAACGTGGCCCAAGAGAGCAGGGACCGGGAGGACCCAGAGTCCACCTCCATCAGGCACGGTGACCCCTTGATGAGGACAGTCACTGTAATCTTCTTTGAGCCAGCCGTCACCTGGTTGACCGACTCTGCAGGGATGGCAGGGACGTTTTTGTTGATGGTGAAGCAGTTGTCGTGGCAGCGCTGCTGACAGTGGGGTTGCTGGCTTCTCAGTTGGGCAGGTGGGCCGTAGGAAGGTAGAAGTGGCTCAGTCTGCAGAGGAAGTGGCAGGGTGGCCTGGCAAATTTGCGCCAGGTGCCCCTTCTTGTTGCAGCGGTGGCACACTGATGCTTTGAATGGGCAGGACGCCCGGGCATGGTTGCCTCTGCAACCAAGGCAGGCGGCAGCTGCCACAGCGGCTCAGGTTTGAGATTGCTGTTGCCGCCGAGGAACGGCTCTCAGGTGGTTGACCTGGTCTTCATCATCTGGGTCAGGCAGCGGAACTAGATCATCGATCAGGCAGGCTTGCACAGAAGGCAGCGGAGGCATGAATCTGGCAATCTCGACGGTCGACTGCTCTGACAGCTCCGCTGCCCTAGTCTCATTAACTGCTTGAGGCAGGGTGATGTCCGCCTTAGCGAGCAGCCACCGCTTGAGGCGAATGTCACTCACGCCGCAAACGAATTGTTCAACCAAGTTGTCCTCCAGGTCGAGAAACTCACATTGGATGGCGGCAACTCTGAGGGATTGAAAGAACTGACTGACTGGTTCAGTTTCCTTCTGCACACACTGGCGGAATGCGTAGCGGCACATTATTTTAGAGAGAGTTGGGGTATAATGATTTTTAAGCCCAGCCATTGGCTCATCCCAACTCAATTCATAGACAGGTCTCGGAGCGCAAAAGAACAGGCTGTCCCGAACATTTTGGGACTGCAGGCACTTAGAAAAAACTACACTTCCATGCTTGCAAGTACCCCTGTCTGTTGTTGGCTATTAAGAAGCACTCGAAGCACTCCAGGAACCCGGCCCATGACTCACCAGCAGTTCCAAAAGGAGCGAACGGGGGAATAGCGGCCATAGTTTGACGCGGTTAGATCTCTCGGCAGCGCGGAGAGCCAAAACAATTGACTTGTCTGTCTCTGTTTAGGCTGTTGCTCAGGGCCTGTAGATCCCACCAGCTCGTCGCCAGTGATAAGTTCCCTGAAGGAATGAGGCAGGAGGCTCCTGAGGTAAGTCAACAGCAATTTATTAACAGAACTGTACAGCAGACAAGTTAGCGGTAGACAGGGACCTCCCCCCTGCTTGACAGCTATTTATACGGAGCTGTCAAGCAGGGAGGCCAATAGCTACGCGTCTCATAGCCCGCGCTCAGCCATGCCATGCCAGAGCCAATCACACGCAGCCTGGCTGTTGCTGGCTGTCATTCGTAACTACGAGGACTAAACAATTTTCTAATGCTGTTATGATATTATTTTAATTGTAGTTTTAATTATACCTACTTCCCTAGAGTTGCTACAGTGAGATGGATGGCCATTCAAATCCAACTTTAAAATAATCATAGCCACATAAAGTAATTTACATTGGAAAAAAATGATACATTTTCCTCACTTCAGTCTAGCAGGTTTTACTATTGCCTCTGCAGGATTTATTTTTCTCAACTTCCCGGTCTAGTCCACAGTATTGATATTCCACAAAGGTGTCTCCTCCCAAAATTAACCAGCCTGCTTAGCTTCTGAAACCAGATAAAGGCAACCTCCAAATTCCTAGCCAACAGTCATGCTGGCTGGGCAAATTAGAACATGTATCCCAACAGATTAAGAGAGCATTGGGCTGTGGAAAACTGTATCAGTTCAGGACTATATACATATGCAAAGTACTAGCAAAGCTGATTATCCTCTTGCAATAGAAATTACCATGAATTTGTCAAAAGGCAGAGTAGCCTACAATATGCCACACATTTTAAATATTTACATGGCAAAAACCAACCAACCAACTTTTCCAATAAAGTTTGCATCCACTCATTTCTCTCCATTTTGTATCCACAGGAAAATGTAGGTTTTAAAATGTGGATCGAAAGTGTGTGTGTGTGTGTGTGTGTGTGTGTGTGTGTGTGTGTGTGTGTGTGTGTGTGTTGCATTATAGGAGAGACATAACATCCTAAAAGTAATATTTAGATAAATATTTAAATAATATTTATTTGGTAAGTTTTTTGGGCTAAGAATTAATTCAGTAAAATCCAGTGGAGATCATAGAAATAAGGGAAGCACAATCATGTTTCTGTGCTTTAGATGGCAAACAGAATGAAATCTTTCTAATAAAAATCCTTCTTCTTAAAAAAAGATTCATTGCTGTATATATTAAAAAAAAATAATCCATACATTCAATCTTTAAAACAAAGTTACAGTATTTTAAAAATTCCAGTCTTACTGCTAATCATACAGACACCTTCAAATTTTCTATAACCAAAAGAGACAACCCAACTGAGACATTCTGACTGTTTTTAATCATCTCATTTAATGTGCATGTCAGATCAAAGAAACCTAGGTTACATGAAATTCAAGATCAAAGTCACACAATCCTAAAGCGGGTAAGAGAGAAAGGTGGAATGATTTGTCATACCTGTCACTTAATAAAGAAAAGGTCCCAAGTCATCTTGGCTGACTTGGTGAGATCTTATGAGTTTCCTGCTTCGTTTATCATATTGTTAGCAAATTACTTTTAAAATCTGGCAGATATTAGTGGACTTTTAATTTGTTGGCTGATGACAGTGATGCAAGAAAACATCAAAGATAATTAAATGGTCAGCACATATTGAAGTGAAATTAAAAGTTTGTGTCTGGCTCAGCAGCTGTTATACTGTATTTTTCTGCCTTTGTACATAAATTTGTTCACAGGTTCAAAAATATACATACACATTATGAGATCTAGTGAACTCAATGCATAATCTGTTGTTCATAATAGCACAGATCCTTGGCATGACTTCAATGGAATTGAAACTGCGTAACAAATTTGTATTTTGTATTTTATTGGTCTTGTATGCCGCCCACTCCTGAAGGATTCCGGCGGCTTCCAATAAACAAGGGAAGGGGATAATTAGACAAATAGACAAACAACAATTTAAAATACACAACATTCACAGTTACCGTGGGGCTGGCTATTTCAACAGCCGCCCAGCCTGCCGGAGCAGCCAGATCTTAGTGGCTTTGCGGAAGGCTGGGAGAGTAGTAAGGGTCCGAATCTCCACGGGGAGCTCGTTCCAGAGGGCTGGAGCTGCAACAGAGAAGGGAAGTTGCCAGCCGACATTGGCTGGCAGATGGGATCCGGAGGAGGCCTAGTCTGTGCTATCTGATCGGTCTATGGGAGGTAATTGGCAGGAGGCAGTCTCTCAGGAAGCCAAGTCCGATGCCATGTAGGGCTTTATAAGTAACGACTACCAACTTGAAGCGAGTCCAGAGACTAATGGGTAGCCAGTGCAGCTCACGGAGGATAGGTGTAACATGGGTGTACCTGGGTGCACCCACGATCGCTCGCACAGCTGCGTTCTGGACTAGCTGAAGTCTTCGAACACTCTTCAAGGGCAGCCCCATGTAGAGAGTGTTACAGTAATCCAGTCTTGAGGTCACAAGGGCGTGAGTGCTTCAGAAGTTGGATTTAACTGGGAACTGTCAGCATCCTAGACCAAGCAAAACCCACACACACTAGGAAATTCCTGGAAGTTTTGCACTCAGACAAATCAGCCATTAATAAAAGTATAGAGATAAAATACACCATTAAAAAGAGATATTTAAAAAAATCTAAAAAGTAAACAGAAAGACCAGAACAGATCTCCTACAGCAGCCAACATCCAGATAAGCAGGGGTTAAGACTAGACAAAGCAATAAACAATACCCTAATCAAGGAACTACCAAGGAGAAAAACCAAAGCTCCATATTTTTGGTATTTTCAGGATCATGAAGCAAATAGATGCCTGGGAGGAGGATAAATGGATAACATTTAGTTAAATGTCTTTATAACTCAACTGACTTAGGCGATGTCTCAAATTTGCTAGAATTCTTCTAAGGTCTCAGGCAATGTTTGTGTGTTTGTCTATGACAGAGCCAAGGGCTAGCTCTATCATCAGGCAACTGTCACCAATAGGTACTGAAAATACAAAAAAAGAGCTGTGAGTGTCACAACCTCTTTTAGCAAAATGCTGCCCAAGTGAGAAGGAAGATAATACATCTGTGGTACCATATAGTGGCTAAAAAAAACACTTTTATTTGGAGGTTTGATTCTGCAGCAATTTGACCCCCACAGTGAATTAACTTTTTGAATCAGAAAATCAATTTAAATTTGGTTTGGATTATTTGGATGTTTCTGGCTATGTGCAGGAACAGTTTGTACAAATGATTTCAAAATCTGAATTGAGTAAATCTGATTTGATTATTTGATTGGCAAATTTAGTCTGAGTTATTGAATCAGAGCAAATGGAATTTCCAAACTGATGATTCAAACCAGATTTTACACAATTCACATAGGCCTAATATTTATCCTTTTCATTAGGCAGCAAAAATGTCTTGAGCTGCCCTGGCAGAAATGCAGTAGTATCTTGGCAGATAGTGCTGAAAGGCTCACTAGAATTTGAAACCACTAAATAGACAAGAGGGAAGGAATCACTGGAGAAAAAAAAGATTAACTTATTTCTGCAGGGCTCAAAAATCCAGCGACTGCTGGCTGCAAATGACTCTGAATGGTAGCAAGTTTGTTGTTATTTCACATTTGCACAAAATATACCTAAAGCTGTGGAAGATTAGCCTTCCCAGGGTAGAAGAAAACAAAACAAGGAAAATATAAGCAAGGTCAGTGAAAATCAATGTAGAAATTTATATTTCCCACTTCAGCTAACCCCAGTGAGAAACATCTACAGTACACAAGAAGAATTAAATCTGGCAGTATCAAATAAAAGCGAGGGGGTTGCATTTTTAATCTGCATGTAATTCATGCTAGGAGAATACAAATGTGAAATGAACTGTTTGCTTTTTAATACTTCTGGCCGACAGCATGAAACGAGAGGAATTGCAAACAAGATAGAGGAGAATCTGATAAAGCCAATGTTTAACAAGCATTCTTCCCAGAAAGCACCAGTATTTGCAACCATTTTGTTTCCTCAGTAGCAGAAACACTCTGCCAAGTCATCAACAGGATTACTCAAAGACAAAATGTCATTTTGCTACTGCTATTGATCTGTAAAATATATGCAAACTGTTTTTCTTTATGCATAATCTGCCTACATTGTGTTAAGGCTCTTACACAAGTGAGGCAAAACCAAATAGTAAATTTATACAAACACAGTTTTAAATTATAAAATCAATATTCTGTAGACAAATTGTTGCTTAGATTAAAAATGTAATTTAGCATTCAGACATTTAGAATTTCTTTATTTTATAATTTCTGTAAACTTCCCAATCCATAGACTGTCAGCCATAAACAACAAAATAAATAATAAATAAATAAATAAAAATAATATATTAAAAAATAGCTCAGATTTTATTTTTAATGCATATGTATATGCACATACACACACATACACAAAAAATATACTCAAGTGCAATCAAGCTAAAACAAATTTAGTAGTACAATTAGAAACCTAGTAGTAAATATTCTACTTCAGCGTTAATAACCAATAACTAAATACTGGCATATTTACTGTTAACTTTCTCATAAAGCAGATTATTGAAATGTGACAATACATTGTACTTGTGTAAAGAATTTGGGCTACACTGACAATTTACAAAATGTTGTGACAGTCCTAAAAATCATCATCTGATGGATGTACAAGAAGGAAGAGAATAGATTTTTTGTCGATTCTGCATTGTAAATGAAGGGCTCTGCTAGTCTACAGTAGCAAAGAATCAGGAGTTTGCTAATACATTTTCTCAATAAAAAAGATATAAGACGTAAGCTTTTGTGAGCTCACGAAAGCCTATGACATTTAATAAAATTTTAAATTCAGAAAAAGTGTTACAAAACTTTGATTTTGGGGGGGGGGGTCATTTAGTTTCTGCAAATTTGGATTTATGCAAATTTAAATCCTTACCTAAGACTTCCCCTCCCAAATACCATGCCTCCCCCTCCCCGTTTCAATGACAGCTGAAAGCAAGTAGAGAAGCAGAGGCTGACAGTAATGGAGAACAATATGGTCAACCAGCTGAATTCCTTCATAGAATATAGGCAAAAATCCTTCCTAGAAATGTTTTCTGTTGAATGTGCTTCTAATCATGCTGATACTTCCCTATCAGCCAATAGTTAAAATGGCTTTTTAAGCAAGAGAAAAAGTAACATAGCTTTGTTCCCACCTTCCCAGCATTCCAATACCTACACTGTTATATATAATTCAGGATGAAGTGTGTGTGTGTGTGTGTGTGTGTGTGTGTGTGTGTTTTGTGTGTATGTATGTATACAATTGATGCAGCCATGGGAAACTGATATTACCATTGTTTATTTGGGCATGCATGTACAAAAACACGTAGAAAGAAGAAGATGCTAACCCATTGAAGGATTGTAGTTTCTCCAGTTCTTGAATTATTCTTTTATAAATGCTCCTAATTAAATATAAAATCAGAAACAGGAGACACAGAGATAGTAATGAGAAGCAACAAAAATGGAATGAAATAGAAATGTTCTTTTTTTTTCCTACCAAGTATATAATTAATCTCTGCTGGATTAAAGACGTGCATCCAAGGGAATAAAAAAATTCTTAACTTATACTATTAATTGTAAAGGAATAATAAAATTGGTCATCTAATATTTCAGATTATTTTGCAACAAAAAGTTTACAAAAGTGTAAAATTCCATATTGTATACCAGGGTGACAAACTTACAGTATCATGGTGGCATCATGTAACATATCGGGACTTTTTCCCCCTTTGCTAAATCGGAGTGTTGGCAATGGCCTGGGTGTGATGCATCTGGCCCACGGGCCAGGAGTTTGACAGCCCTGTTGTATGCTACCTTTCAAGATATCCCACTTCATTTTTTCCATTTAAAGTTGTCCCAACATCCTTACATGTTCTTAAAAAATGATTGTATGAAATAGAAAGCTCTTGTTTTCCTAATTTACAGTCCTAGTCTATACATTTTTAGTTGGATGAAAAAGGAATCTCTTACAAATATTCTACTTACAAACACAATACTTACTTTTACTACATATTCACACTCTGAACATCTGTTACATGTGTTAAATAATAAAACTTATTCCTTGAGGGCTGAAATTTTTGAGACTGCTATACTGTTAACTGTTGCTTTGCAGTGATTGTTACTGAAAAAACTTGAGAATTACTAGTGAATTAGAATATCAGTTTTCTAATTCACATGAAAGTCAATAGTTTAGTAAACTGCAGAACTCCAGTTACATTGAGTGTCTTGAATTCCTGTTTGAAATAGCTTCCAAGGTCACTGAGCAACACTGAGTTGTTTTGAAGTTCTATCTGCCATACTTTTTCAATAGAGTTTATTGTACTTCAGAAATACTTGATGTTTGGAATGGTTTGTTGATATCTACTCTTTTTGTATGGCTACTGAAGAATGAATGCACTTTGACTAGGAGTTCACTATCAGGGCTTCTGGGAAGAAATGACAAACTGAAGATAGCTTCATGAAAAGCAGAGCCAATGATCCCAATGGAATGAAGAGCTGGCAAGTAGACCAATTCTTTGTAATTCCTCTGTGAATAAGAAGAGAATCTGAGATTGCACACAGGTGCTCCTCACAAGGAGACTACAAGACAGTGGTCTATGGTGGGCTTAGGGCTCTGAGAGATAAGGAAAAGTCATCTTCATTCAAACTGTGATCAGTGCCTTTTCTAAGGACACTGAGTCCACCTATGAAAAGGAACTCACTGAGTTCCTTTTTAAATCAATTTTGGAAATTGCTTGTTAACTACTTTTCAGATATTAGGAAACTTTAGACGAACATGCTTTACAACTTTCCTTCAATCCTTAGCAAAAGAAGATTTAAAGAAAAGTTTAATTTTTTAACAATTCTTTTGAAATAAAATAGCAAATTAGTGGTTTCAACTTTGATTTTGTACAGTTACAAAAGTCTATAATGATCCAGATGGATTTGAAATAAGATTTTTGAATTAATATAAAAATCTTATCCATGGTAAAATGCCTTTTTTAATTCTTTAAAAAAATGACAGGATGAGATTTTGAAGGTTAGTTACCAAAAGGGGACTAAAGGAAAGAACCAACAGGAACTAAAGATTCCAATTAAAAAAGCAGGCTTAAATTTGACCTACTAATACAGAATAGAGCAAAAGGGCATTTCAACAGCTGTAAACCTACTAGTTACATAGTAAGAAAAATCACACAAAAAATACTGTGTTGAAATGTCTTCAAGTGTTCAACTATTGGAGATGCAGGATTTCGGTCCTCCATGGCATCTTTGATAGACTGCCTAAATAAAAATACAAATGTTTCTGAAATAAATAAAAGTTCAGGTTGTAAATTACAGAAATGAGGACAACCCACAGAATCAGATTTATGACTATTTTTATATTTCTTCCTGTTTTTCAGTTTGAAGGTATGGGAAGCTGTATTACTGATTTAAGAGCTTGCGTTCTTTTTTCCTTGTCATGAAACAAAATATTTTCACTTGTAATTTTTTTTACAATGAATATAATATGTTGCCTTCTGCAGAAATGTTTATACCTTTCTCTTTCCCATGACCGACACCCATCTTTTGCAACCTTCCAGTACCATTCCTCTTAAATCCTTCTCAACTTAATGAGTAACTAAAAAAAGATGGATACTTTTCAAATACAGATTTAATACACACTTTGCTTCATTGTTTCTCCATAAATTGTTGAAGATAGCATAGTAGTGTGTTCTGTTAAAGCTATTTCATTTTTATAACTGATTCCACTGTGTGCAGGGTTTTTAATCACATCCAGAGGATGATTAATATTTATATAATGATTGATGGACATTGCAACCTTTTCTTAGCATTCAAGCTAGCATTACTGCTTGATTTAATTTTATACAAATATGATATCTCTACATCTTACCCATTGATATTCATCTGGGCACATCAGTGAGTTTAAAAAGGCATTTATTAACTTGCAGAACATCAAAATATTAGGTCCAGTGTGATTTTTGTTATGGATCTAGCATACTTACCCACCTATCAGAAAGAAAGTGTTAATGTCTACAGTGAAAGTTACTTTTATATAGATATGCACAGAATTAACATTCTTCCATACTTTTTCTAATTAAGGCTAGAAATTAATGAATCCTTATTGCCAAGGTCTCCCCCCATGTCATCTCCCAACAAGGAGCTACTTTCCCCAAAAATCTCATCTAGTTCTGCCCAACAATGAATTTGTGGTTTTCCAATAATCAGTAAAAAGTATGAAAGTTTAAATCACCCAATTTAGATGCAAATTAAGATCCTACATCAACAGGAGGGAAAGGGGGAGGGGCTGTATTTCTGAATTGTTTCTTGGGAAAAGTAGCAGTTTTTATAATTTCCAGGCCAAGATCTAATCCACTTAACTCCACCACTGGAACTATTTTTTAAAAAACGCATCAAAAAGGCAAGTTTTTCATCAAATGGTTACAGTCACCATCCTGATGATTTTGCTGACTGCACCCATCCCAGTTCATACAGATTTTTGTGATTGGTGTGAACACTTATTTCTTAAGCAATAATCACATAGTTGTGGGAAAACTAAAAATATATGTTTAATTGTCTATTTTGTATGCATACTTAAGGGAATCACAAAAAGGGGAAATGATTAATGCACAATATAGATAGTATAGAGTAATAAACCCCTTTTAATAAGTAATGATCATCCACTCTTCTTCATCTTTTCATTGTCTTACTAGGTTTACAGTTACCATACAGTTGTGGGTTACCAAACATCAGGTTAAGGTGAACCCAAAACATTGGTGTCCATAGAAGACATAGAATTCTTATAGTTTCAGGTGGAATACTATGTTGTTTATTGTACTGTGTTACCTACTGTTATTATAGTACATGATACTATCATGAATGAGACAGGAAAGAATAAACTGTATACTGTACGTTCTGCAAAACTATAACTTAGAAGGAATCAACTGCTACTAAATTATAGTACAGCTCGAATTAAATTCTTCATTTATGGCTTCAATTTGATATAATTTAGCAATATATTTCCGATAAACATCACACTATCAGTAAATCATATTTTTATCTCCATGTTTTTTTTAGCCCAATATGCCAAACACCAAAACATTTATTAATTATTATATTATAGCTATCATGTTTTCTTTTAGCTATAATTATATGAAAACATTTGAGCATAGCTGTTTTTCCTTGATCTGTGATCATACTATTGATTTATAGGATAATATTTGTTTTAGGGAATACTCAAAACTAACCAGCATCATATTAGACAGAGTTGAGACAATCTCCTGTTCTTAATAATTAAATAATTTTTTTCAGATCCTCTTTTTCTATTGTTTGTATACTATTATCCATCCTTGAACTAAAACTTTCATAAGCCATGCCAGCTAGGCTTATGAAACTGCAATTAAACATATCTAAACAATACCCAGAAGTGTAGGCCATCAATAGTTTCTTCTCCATAATTATGAAAACATCTTTTATTTTATCTTATAAAAGCATGACAAGTGAATAACATCTTCATCAAAACAAACAAGTAGCACCACATTGAGATTCAAGCAATTGGAATGGTTTTCAATTTTTCTATGCATTCATACAGAAGGATATCTTAAAAGGAATTTATCACATACTTTCTATAATTTTTATCCCGAACCCCATTAAAGGTTGGGTGAGAAACAGTTTCCAGAAAACTATAAGATCCAAACTGTATTTAAAGAACATGTGAAATGTGGAAAGTTTTAACTATGATTAAGACATTTGTTCTATAGATGTTCTATGAATGTTGCTCAAATGACATACTAAGCTATATGGTTTGCCAGATTCCCTTCCTTGTGGTCTCCATTTGTGTGATTAAATCAGAGCCACCAGACCTATTCCTGCCTTTCATGAGGCTGTGGGAAAAGAGGACATGTACATGTACAAATAGCCATGTTGTAACATTGAGGTTAAAGGACTGGAAAACTGCCCCGGTTGATGTGACAGTATGGACAGATTCCAAAAACCATGTGATTTGTGGTTTTAAGGTATAAAAGACAAAGTTGAATAATGGGAGGTTACCTATCGGCCCCTTTTGATTGCTTGCCTGATTGACCCTCATTGCAATGTGATGTGAGTGCCTTAATAACAAAGGCTTTGTGTTTCCTATACTTTAAATTCTAATAAACCTCTGAATCCTAAAGTGAGATTTTTGTCATGTGATGTCTGTTCAGTTGTTACTAAGTGCAGCTATGCTCATAATCAGGTTTTTTCCCCCTGACCATTTTTATCTACTTTATAAATACAAAAGCATTTTAATGCTTTTGTATTTATAATTTTATTGAATTGTAAGCCTAAAGTGACCAGACGTCCTGATTTTCGCGGGACAGTCACGATTTTGCACGATTTTGCACAATTTGTCCCATGTCCCAGGGCATTCTTAAAAAGTCCCAATTTTTGCGACCGGACCCAGAAGTAAGCCTGCCCTGCCCCCAGCCCTGTATACCCGTCCCGGCTGGCCGGTATTTTGTCCCTTCTGTCTCCCCGTTGCTCAGAAAAGCAACTCTTGGAAGGTCCTTTGCTAGCAGGCAGGTTCTAGGACACCTGCCGCCACCAAAGGACCTTCCCAGAGTTGCTTTTCTAAGCAACAGGGAGACAGAAGAGATGCAATCTCCTTTCATTCTCCCTCTGCCTCATTCACTCGTTCGGGCAGCAGAGAACAAAAGAAAATCACATAGCCGAGGACAAAGGAGCCTGCAGCCTCCTTCATTCAAATGTTCAGGCAGCGGGGATGGGGGGGGGGCTTTCTTGCACGCCTTCTTTCTCTGAAGCCGCGCCGGATTAAGCAAACCGGGCAGCACGTGCCCTTGGAATTGTGCAGCAGCCGAAGATCGCCTGGTTAAAAAGGAGGAAGAGGAGGCTCTGCTAGTCCAGAGCCCATCTGCGGGGGCACGGATCCACACACACACACACACAGGGAGGGAGGGAGGGAGGAGAGACAGAGAGAGACAGACATACACAGAGAATGACAGAGAGAGAGACAGAGGGAGGGAGGGAGATAGAGGCAAAGAGCCACACAGAGAGTGACAGACAAACAGAGAGAAAGGGGGGGGAGAGAGAGGCTGAAGGAGTGTTTATGCACAGAAGGGGGATTTAAAACTTCGGAGTGAATCCAGGAAGAGGGAAGAGATGGAAGACTGGCTTTTCGGTCCGATTTCTGAGCCCCCAGCTGTTAGTGACAGAGGAGGAGGAGGAGGAGGAGGAGGAGGAGGAGGAGGAAATGGGTTGCATTTTTGTCACGCTGACAGCTCATTCTGTGGCGTTTTAAAGAAGTCCCATTCTTTTTTTTTAAGCACAAAAGGAAAAATCTGCAAAAATTCACGGGGAGCCCAGGGAATGTTCCTTGCAAAGCATCATGGTCACAGAGAATGCAAATGAAGATGCTTATCTCCCTGCCCGGCTTCGTGTCCTTGTATTCAAATCGGAGTCACGCTGAGTCCCATTCAGAGGGACGCTGTGCTTTTTTTTTTTTGTTTTACCTATGTTCTCACAACCATGCAAAGGTGGGTTTTGTGCTACAAAGATCTTTCTTTCTTTCTTTCCCTGCCTGCAGTTCCAATTGAAGTCATCCTTTAGTTATCATTCCTTGCAAAACAGGGGAAAGGGCAGAGCTGCCTCCCTCCCCCCTTTCCTTGCAGCACCCTCAGTTGCAAAATGTTCCCCTGATTTGGTTTAGAAGTTCGCAGCAATGCGATCCAACAAACAGGAAAGTTTTAATAAGATTTTCTGACTTTATTTGGTCTCTGCTGCCCCCCCACCCCCAACCCCTCCCAAGGAGAGAGTGGGAAGGAGAGGAAGGAAGGAGGGAGGGGGGAAAGAAAAGAAGAAGGGAGGGGGGAGAAGATGAAAGGAGAAAAGATGAAAGGAAGGAGAAAGAATAGAAGGAAGAAGGAGAAAGGAGAAGGAGGAAGATGGAAGAAGAAACGAAGAAAAAGAAGAAGGGAGGGAGAAAAGAGGGAAGGAGGTAGGAAGAGAAGGGGAAGAGAGGGAAAGAGCAGAAAGACAAAGAAGATGAAGTTGATAGGCAAGAGGAAGGAGGAAGGAAGAAAGAAAAAGGGAGGGACAGAGGAAAGAAGAAAAGATGGAACTAGAAAGGAAAGAAGGGAGGGAGGAAAGGGGAAGACAGGGAAAGAGCAGAAAGACAGAGAAGGTGAAGGTAGATAGGCAGAAGGAAGGAAGAAGGAAGAACTAGGAAGGAGGGAAGGTGAAAGGATGGAAGGAGGAAGGAACAGAAGCAAAGGGGAAGAGAGAGATAGAAAGAGCAGAAAGACAGAGAAGGTAGATAGGCAAAAGAAAGGAAGCTGAAAGAATGGAAGGAGGAAGGAAGAGAAAAGGAGGAAGGGAGTGAGTGAGGAAAGAAGAGAGGATGGAAGGAGAAAGGAAGGAAGAGAGGGAAAGAGCAGAAGACAGATAAGGTGCAGGTAAATAAGCAAGAGGAATGAAGGAAGGAAGAAGGAAGGATGGAAGGAGGAAGGAAAAAGAAGGGGTTGCATTTTGTCAGGCTGACAGCTCGGATCGGGTTCCCCCGTCTCCCCCACCCCTTCTGTGCAAGATATCAGCACCCCTGGGCTGCAAGCTCCTCCCACTACGAACAACTTTCGCTTTTGCTGCCAATGCAAGTGAACTTGGCCTTTTTGTTATATTCATTTCCCTTGTAACCCATGTGTCAGCACAGCTGGCAACTCTCCTGCAGCACCTCCACTGGTGAGGAAGAGTGGATAGGCGCTGAACGACGTCCCCTTCATCCCAGACCCCAGAACAACTATTGCCCTCCCGGGAGGCGACGCACTTCCTCTACCTGCCCGCATCTCTGCAGGTAAGCCAAAAAGTTCTTTCTTGCTGGCCAGAAGGTTCAATCATGTCACCTCGTTCCTTCGAGTGAGGTGTCTCGAGGAGGGGGAAAACTTTTAGTGACCAAAGTTACAATGGCATTGAAAAAAGTGACTGATGACCATTTTTCACACTTAGCGACCGTTGCGACCATTTTTCACACTTAGTGACTGTTGCAGCATTCTCATGGTCACGTGATCAAAATTTTGATGTTTGGCAACAGATTCGAATTTATGATGGCTTCAGTGTCCTGGGATCATGTAATCTCACCTTTTGTGACTTTTTGACAAAATATAAAATTTTTAATCAACCCCCCTCCCCCGGGTCAATGGTGTCCCTTTTTACCAATCTGAAAATCTGGTCACCTTATGTAAGCCACACAGAGTCACTCTGGATAGTAAGGTGGGCATCTTATAAATTTAATAAATAAATTCAGCATATATTGCTGAGAAATAGCCACTAACATTATAGAGGAAATGGCTTGTGCACAAATCAGTAACACTACTCAATCCTCAGTAATTCCTAGTTATTGAACTTGAAGCTGTTGCTGATTTGCAATCAGGCAGCCCTTAAAGCTTCTACTGCATACTATATAAAGGAAGATAAGTCACTCTTCATTCCTCCAGTTATTATGTAGAGTTGGCAGCATGGAAACATTTTATCCTACAAACTCTAATATTCTTTTTAATGGTTGACTTGGACTGCGTTCACTTTAATGAGCTCACTCCATAAAGAAGTGGGTGTTTTTTTCTTGGTTCATGCAGAAGCTTGCTGCTTTAATGAACAGTAGAGAGGTATTGTGTTCACATAAACTGTATAGGCCTCTTTCCAAATTATTTTCAAAACTTGCATTGTATCCACTGAATACAATATACCACTTAAAATGCTATTATTATATTTCTGCCAGAAGATAAGAGCCACAGAAAAAGATAGCTCTCTAACACTCTGAGAGCACCGGCCAAAGTCTGCCAGTTCTCCACTTTTCATCAAGCTGAACACTTTCTGATCAGTTCAGTTTAATGGCTGAATGAGCAGCTCCATTTAGACAGAAACTGACTTAGTTCTTTTTAGAACATTTCTAGGGCTTCATTTATGTTGCTGTAAGGCCACCCTGTCAATGTCAGTGTGGGAAGGCATGGCTTCTCAAATTTTATGGTGCAATGACCTTCTAAAATAATAAGTTAGATTTGTGTGACACCCCCCCCTCTCTACACTGCATAAAGCAGTCAGATAGATTTCTGACAGAGCAGGCACATAGCCTTGTCTCTGTATATGCCCTGCAGGCTTGCAGACCCAAAACTGGGATCACCAAAAGAATTAACTTCTAAGGTATGAGTTTTCCTTCATTGGCCTTTTCCATTCTGAGCCACAACTTCTGCAATACTACCGAAGACTACCCAAGACAATAAAAAGCAGGATCAAGGTGCTTTTGCCCAGGATTACTTAACAAGGTGAAGCTTTTCCTAGACCATTTTTTAAAGAAGATAAATTGGCTCCTGGCTCAGAGCCTGTGACTGCACCGGATATGAGCATATGAACATGTTGTGAGCCATTATCTTCCTGCAAAATGGAGAAGAGTAGTAGTCAAACTTGAAGTAGTATGAAAATAAGTGTCAGCACTTAGGTATGATGGTCGCCAGAAGAATTCATGAAATACCACCTTCAAAGAGTGTGATAATGATCTTGGACAAGAGCGCTTCATTCTTCTTGTGCAGCATGCAGGAGTCATTGCTATGAACTTAGTTCCTGAAAATAGTCTGGTTCAATGCCAGCAGCTCAGTGAAGGCCATCCATGTAGCTACGTAGAACAGACAAATAAAAGAAAATACAGGCAGACGGTCTAAATATGGTCCACAAGTTCTTCTTTTCCACAAGTCAGAGAGAGTGAGTGAACCATCTCTTCATCCGTTTCTCTCTGTTCAAATAACACAGATTACTGGGGAAATTAATTTAACTCTTGAGACTATAACTAGCTCTTTCTATCTCTGTTCCATCCAGCTGATTAAGTTTACCTGTTTACTATCCATTGAGGTAGGCAAAGCCAGAGACAAAGCCAGGAAAGAAATACCACAAGTCTTAGAATTCTTCTTTATTGATATAGGCTAGAATAACAGAATCTTAAAAGCCTGATCATTGTTGTTCCCTTCACCCTATACCAAAGTGAACAACATTGAGTTTCTTTCTCACCCTTGCCTATTTTCTTAAGATGTAGCTAATATTTTACTAACAGTTACCCTATATTTTCTTCAAGGCTGACTATGTATTCCTTCACATTCTACTGTAGATACTACTGTAACACTTCTTCCTATGCTTCAGTTAAATATAATATGCAAACCGAGTCAGTGACTGGCAATAGTTGTGCAAGTTTCAGACTGGAATCTTTTTTAGGCCTTCTAAAGATGCTAAAAACAACACCAAGAAATTATTGTATGAAAATCATGTCCCTAACAGAGATTGAAGGCTGATTATTTATTTTGATCATTGATACCTGACATATTTATTTGTGTGTGTGTGTGTGTGTGTGTGTGTGTGTGTGTGTGTGTGTGTGTGTGTGTAAAACAAGAAATAATATACATGTTATTCTGAATTTTCAGAATATAAAAACTGGCATCACTGAAGAGTTGCTTGTTAAAAAAAACCATGAACCATGAACATGGCTATATCTAAGGAGTTCATGTTCTCGAAGTTGTTGATTAACCAGCTCAGCAAGAAAGTCAAGTGAAATACATGAACAAGTAGAAGGAAGGAAGGAAGGAAGGAAGGAAGGAAGGAAGGAAGGAAGGAAGGAAGGAAGGAAGGAAGGAAAAAAAAGAAAAAAGAAAGGGTTTGCAGTGGAATGTGAGAGGAGATTACAATTGTTGCAAATTGCAAGCTCAAAAAAATGAGTGCAGCTCTGGTGTAGCTGATATCACAACCCTTACAAACCATTCAGTTATGCACTAATTAATATTTCATTCTTATTTAAATTATGCTAGAGTGTCTCCTACAACTCTGCTTGAGAGACATGTGTGCAAATGAGATTAGAATCATTGATTACAACGCTTATGCCTATATCTCAAGGGAAACTCTTCTTTTGATTTTAAATTTCACCCCTTCCACTTCTGAATATTTTTTATGTCAGCTTGAAGGAATGTCTTTTATCCTAGGTGAGACACACAGAAAAAAAAACTACTTGGTATGTGTTAGCCAAATATGTCTCATAAACCAAGAGATTTTTCTCTGTGGGTTTATACTTCTACCTTGTTTGATTCTTCACAAGCGGCTGCTGGCCTTTAACAGCATGACTAAGCTGTGGTTTCTGTGCTGAAACATGTTGCTATGATAATACTTTAATCAAGAAAAGAAAAAGGAACAAATATTGAAGGAAGCACTTTAGAAAGTACTCTGGCCTGATTATTTCTGAACAATGAAAAAAAATCATTCATAACAGATAACAGGATAATGTTCTTACCGCTAACATTACAATTCTTGGTCAGCAAAGAATTGTATTAAAAATGCTGAATTAAATTAATTATTCAGGTTGAAATGTATGTAGGAATCCACCATGGATTTAATCATGACTTTGTTTGGGAAAATAGCCTATTGTTTTGGATCTTTTCTGCAATGGTTTATTACATTTGTATGCCTCAGGTTTCTTCATAGATACAGTACCTCTCAAAGCAATCTCTTCTATAGTACTATTTTCATATTCATCCATCCTTCCACAATAACAGAGGCCTCGTGGTTTTATCAAAAAAGGAAATTAGCATCTTAGGTCATGAATCAAGGTCTGGCCCCACATATATATATGAGCCATGTCATGACACACCTGAAGGTGGTGTGATGCTTCTTTTCTCATTTTCACACAGACTAACAGAAGGACACCCTATTCAGCAAGATTGATACAAAGTATGTCAACTCCCCCCCTTTTGTCCAAATTCTACCATTGACCCCAAAGTACTTTTGGAGACATTATAATTCAGTTCACACTAATAATGGTGGCAAATAATTCCATAGGTATTAATTTCTAGGGACAGTAAAAAACGCTTTCATATAAGAAGTGAATATTTTCAAATGCATGTTTTCTTACTTTTTCAGGACAAATTGTAAACATTCTTATTTTCTGCCCACACATATTTCCAAAAGCAATTCCCATAATAATTATAATAATAAATCCCCACCAACCATGAGGAACACCATATCCTTTTTCTTACTTCAAGCAGAAGAAACATGTAAGGTGAGCAAATGGAAGGGAGGTTTTTCTGTCCCCTCCATTGCTCTAATATGCTATGCAAAGTTTATGAAACAATGAGTGGTGTAATTCTCTGAATGGCTATTGTAATTATTCTCAGACTGAACTGGAAAAATTTCCCCACGTATTTCATTTTGGAAAAATAGCTCACAAAAAAATTAAGATTCTGAAGAAAACCCAAATAACTGATGGTCTTTGCAACAGGCTTATCAAGTATCTCAGGAATGACAATTTAGTGATTTCACTGTCTCTCCTTTGTTTTACAATTAATGCCATGAGATAATTCAAAATGGAAGATCCTGGATCCATTTTTTGCCAAGAATGGTAAAAAATCAGTTCTGGCAAAATAGGAGAGCAAATCTATCAGGTCAAGATTCAGCAGTCCATCTCCATTTGAAATACAAAGGCCTTTTTTTAAAAAAACAGCAAAATCCACATTTTGGATAGAGAGAACCATTGATATGAAAGAGCAGTAAAAGAGGCCATTTATTTTAACACTGAGCTGCCTTCTCTCAATAGAGGTATAAGACACCACCTATCTCCTGTCTATAGCACAGTCCTTTTAGCAATTCAAAGAAAATCCCACACCCATTTGCACTCCGATACAGGTGATACTGAAAAAACAGATAAACCCCCAAGTGGCCTCAAGAACTCTCGGGGACAGTGCTAAGACACGATGCCTGAAAAGAAACATGATCTTTCTAACTCCTCCCTCCTCCAGTCCTGTCAGAACTAAATCCCTCCATAGCCCGCACCATTCTGCCAGAATTGATTAAACTTATTGGATGAGAAACGAAACTTCTTTTTCCTCAAAGAAAAAAAACCAGTCAAGTTGCCTTTTGAAAAGTACCTTTGAGACAACTATGACCTGGATGTGGATAAGCTGCATTTTAACAAAACATGTGATTGTACTGACAATGCAATAAAAATATTGTCCAATTGACACCCTGTCTCCAGATTGATATTCCTAATCTTCAGGATTGAGACAAAATAGCAATAAGAAAATTCAAACACTGGAGCCCACCATGAATGTCAATTGAAAACTCAGTCTATCAATCACTGTTCCTCTTTGAGGCTTTTCAGCATGTTGGGAAGTATGGTGAGGTAAGCTTTGGTATGCGAGGTAGGTCGCTCACTTTGCTTCAATATGGTCCAATGCCTTTTAGAGGCAACTCAATTTACCTCCACAAAACTTTGAGATGAAATAAATATGACTGCATTATTCCCTTCTGTGGCTACAAAAATGTTTAGCAATACCCTTTTTAGTGATATTGCTACTTAATTTCTTCATCTTTTATTATTAAAACATCCAATTTTGCATATGTCATGGTCCTCAGAGACAGACAAAAGCGACATCAAACTAAATTCTTAATTGCTTTGCAGGAATGGTAGCTGTTACAGACAGTGGATAGCCAATGAAGGAGAGGGAACAGTAGCTTATAATTTACAGCTGCTCAGATTTCAAAGCTTTTGTTTTCTTGCAGCACTATAAAAAGATGCTTTGAATTTCTTCTTATTTCCATTCCTGTTGATGATGGATGCTAATTTTATTTATTTATTATATTTTTAATTCATTTAAAAATGAATTATTTTATTACTTCATTTTAAGGCAGTCAACATACCTAATACACCTTTCTCATTTCTTTAGGTTTTTTAAAAGTTCTTTATTTTTAGTCTCATATACACATTTACAAATATACATTTTAACACTTTTAAACATTCATTTTTCCATATAAAAAATTAAAATATATGGTCGGGATTGCTTTGCTTACAATCCCATACACCTATTTTGTTTTACAACCACCCTACTTTTCTTTCATTTCCTTTTCTCCTTCCTTTCGTTCTCTACTTTCTCCTCCTCCTCTCCTTTCCCTTTCCTTCTTCCCTTTCCACTCCCCTACTCCGCTCTACCTTTTCCCCTTCATACCCTCTCTCCTCCTCTTCCTACCCCTCCCAATATTCCTATCCTTTCCTCTTTCTTCTTTCCCTCTCCTTCCCTCTCTTCTCCTTCTGTATTTCCACAACAACAACTCTGCTTGGTAATTTGTAGTGAAAGAAAGCCAGCTTTCATGTCTAAGACAGGAGTAGAACTCAAGGTCTTCTGTCTCCAAAGCTGTTCTTTGCATTCTTGCTTTCCTATTGAGATACAATGAGGTGTAATCTTGCACACTCATGCAAATAAACATGTGGAATGCTATGCCAATGATGAAATGAAGTGACAGAGGAAAAAAAACTAGTCATTTATAGTACTATAAAAATCCAGCAGTCTGTGCACAATTGAAAATTCAGCCTATGTAAAGTCCTACAAATAATTGCAATTTGATCTATATATTAGTCTCAATTTATAGGTTAGTCCAGTTTGCTGAAAAATGAAGATCAAATGAAATTGTCTTCTATCTCTTTCTATATGTTTTCCTCCTCTAACCATCAGCTGTACTAAGGATCTGATAGATGATTCTTATGGATTCCATGGGTGAATAAGCAGCAATATAAATTTAATAATAAATAAATAAAAATTAATTCTTTCATCAACACAATTTTATGATTTTATGATGGTATGCATAGTTGCAGGTCTCTCTGCAGAGTCAAAGGATGGCCTTTCAGACCTTGGTACAGTCTCTCAAATTTTCTTCTATAATCTGAATATTTCCTTAAATCTTTTATATGCAATACTTTATAATAGAAAAAACACCTAAATGCAATAGAAATTTTCCCTATTGATCTAAACAATTAATAAAGCACTTGCTAAATCAGAAGAAATTCTCAATTATGTAAAAACATACAACATGATGTTTTTTGTGCTTTTGTTTTAATTTAGAGTAAGAGGTTATTGCAATATATCTTTCTTTCTATACTGAAGAAAGTTGGAAGTCCATCTTCTAATTACTGTTTATTTTTCCTGTCACTTTCTAATTCCTCCCCCTTTTTTTGATCCCCTCTGCCCATTTTTTCATTTTTGTTATTTTGTATTTTATCTCTCTTTAAAACTAAATAAAGTTGAATGAAAAAAGAAGGAATACTCAATTAATCATATTTAGCTTTCTTTCCAAATGCTTTTTTAAAATGTATTCAGACACATCACACAGAATCATCTTTAAATATAACTATTAACATTGTAGCAGCTCTTCTGCATCAGACTTTAAAATGAGATCAATATATTACCTGTCAAATTCGTCTTGTGTACCACGACCCAGGCTGTACAAATTATCAAGTTGAAATGCTGGCAGAATATGAGAATTCTTTAGTAAAGGTTGAATCTTGAGTATAGACAGACAGTTCCCACCATTGAACACAGAGATAATGTTACACTAATATTACTGCTTGTTTGGAAAGCTCTATTTCTTTTGAAAATGGGCTCCTCAAAAAACTGCATCTTTTTGTACAGCTGCCTATAATAACACAATAGTAAGAATCTGTACAAAAATGGTTTGATGCTTTCCCATATCTTCCTTTTTGCCACATTATGTACAGTCAGTGATATATTGATCAGGCTATTTGTTTGTTTATATTGCATATTTCCAAACCACCCATGTGTCTCAAAAATATCCCTGGGCAGTATACAGCAGAATAAAGCTAATAAATAAAATAATGTATAAAAATTAACATTGACATTAAAAATCAAATTATGGATAAAAATTTACAATTATAGAATAATGACAATTAAACATCAAGCGGGATGTTACAGGCGGGGTGGACTTTCAACGAACTAGCCAGCCCCATGATTGCATGCCCCCCCATGCCTCCCATGGAAGGCTGCGAGCCAAGTTTTGACCTCTTTGGGAAAGACTAAGAGATTGTGGGTTTACCTTACCTCTGCAAGCAGGATGCTCCAGGCAATGGCAAAGAAAGATCAATTCCTAGACCCAACTGCTTAACCAGTGTTAACTCAAGGCTGTTAAAATGCATGCCAACCTTGGCCTAATTTCAAAATCCCTTTGCAGATGAGTGAGAGGGGCCAGTGGGAAACAGGAACAAGGACTGCATATAGATTACCAAACAACAAATATGCTGCCCAACTTGAATAAAAGGACAAAAGTGTTCATTTCATGGTAGGAAACAAATTCAAATGGAGACATTTGGTCAGCTATTAAGCAATTTAGAACCAGGAAACCATGTTGTTGTACCAGCAAATCAGTCTGCAAAGAGAAAACATCTACTAGAATTTGCAAAATCTGAACTAAGGAAGTTCTTTGGCATTAAATGTTTCTTCTGTCCATCTTTTTCAAATTTACCATTCATCTTCTCATCCAAAATTCATGATACCAACACATTGTCATTGCTTTCTTATTCTGTCTGCTTGATTTTTACGCAAGTTACTTTTGTATCCATTCCTACCTATCTTTTCATCTCTAAGGACTAAGAATGGAGAGGACTCTTTTGCATTATACTTTTATCCAGTTGTCAAAGGCATTGCTGGAGGTTAGGTTGAGATCATCCTGGTCTTTTTTAAGGTTGGTTGGCTAAGGTGGTACAAGCAATACCTGTGGAATAGAAACAGGTCAGAGAATGTTGACCTGAATACTTTGAGCTTAAGAGATGCTTTGGTATTTTAGGCCTCATGGTATCGGACATATAAACACAAATGAAGGAGACCTGGTTTTCCAGACCCTATGGAAGAGCAGTCTACTTGAACAAAATTGCAGGCATATGTGCTGTCTTCTTTCCTTCCCTTTTGAGCCTTTTCCCCAGCTTCAGCCCACCAAAGGTTACAATAAAGCAGCAAACTTGACACAGGTCTGGGAGGAGATGTGTGTTTTGGACCTCTGTGGCTGCCAGAGTACAGCAGCTAACTGAAAGAAGGTGTTTGGACCTGGACCAGAGTGGAGTTAGACTCAAAAGAGAGGAAAGAAGACAGTAGTCCTTGACTAACAACAATTCATTCAGCAATCTTTTAAAATTGTGATGGCACTGAAATTATGATGATACTGTGCTTGAAATTGTAACTGTTTCAATGCTTCAAGTCATCTGATCAAAATGTGGGTGCTAGTAGCCCACCTGTTTTTATATAGTGCGGAAAGTTACCTTGATCCATTTAGTCTCTGTTTTAATTTACTCCTTGAAGCTAGTACTTACAACCACAGAAGCAGTTCAGGTTTTCCAACTGCTACCTCTCCACCTCATCTCTGCCCCTTTTGTCACAAGCACCAGCAAACAATCATTTGCCCCGCTGGCTAATGTCAGGTGAGCACAAGGACTATTTTTTCCCCAATCCTTTTGTTCAGTTCTAGAGATGTTGGGAGATTAGGATGGGGATAGGGATAGGGATCCTATCTCCCCCCATTAAAACTTCCTCAAATAACAACTTCCCTCTGAAATTGCAGTCAAGAAATGTGGATCTTTATAACTAAATGTCACTTATCTTGTCAGAAGACAACACATATGTCTGCAAATTATACACTCATATGTCAAATTCTTAACCCTCTGCTTTAGTTTTTCGTATCAAGGTGATAAATAAGAAATATAATGTAAGGATAAAATGAAATCACAACTAAAAACTCAGAAGATGATCAAAGGATACCAGCTTTTATAAATTATTACATGGAAAGAAACTGACTTTACTCATACAATTTGCATACAAAATTGTAATTAAGCAGGAATTAGAGTCACGAAGAGAGTTACCCATAAAGCAGTCAGTATAAACATAAACAGGGAAATATGCAATGGGGAAATAGAAATGGGAAAGAAACAATTAAATTAGATAAATCAGTAAACTAGCAAAAAGAAAACATTGATATAAATCAGTATAGACAACCCAAATGGAGACAAAAGGAAAATTGTAAAATGCCCCAAAGTCTCAGAAGTACTTTTCAAAAAAGTAATTATAAAAAAAATATGATTACCAACAGTTTATTTTAGAAATCAAATAGAATGTTAATTCAAGCTGTAAATCTCCCTCTAAATAATTAAATGTAAAAATGCTTACCTTGGCTTACACAATTTTCTTCCCACTGGAATTTTTATGTCATTCAAAGCTAGATAACCTTTCCATTATTTGGTTTCAAATAATGGGACCCAATAGGAAGATTTTTTTTCTTCCTTTAAATGTATAGTGTAGCTTGAAGAAAATGTAGCTAAAATTCTAGCAAAAAGTGGCTTTGGGTGTTTTCTTAAATTAGCTTTGCAGCAGTATGGAATGCAAATTGTGAGATACCATTCTTCCTCTGAACTCTTAATATTGCAATAGTACAAAAGAATTTCTATATTCTGTGCAAGTTGATACTTAGGCAATTTTAGAATACACTAATTTCTTTTAAGCGGTGAAGGTAGACCACATCTGATTTCCAACTTTTTTATTAACCCTTAATTCATCCAGAAGTCATTATAAAGACATCTGACTGATGATGCCCTAAAAGTCATCATGATGGCCCAAATAATATGATCAAATTTTCACGGGTAAAAAAGTGTGGGACTTCAGTCACACATAGACATGGATGTCAACCTGATTTGTTTTTCCACTTCCACAGATATTTTTGGGTTGTTCTCTCTTCTAACTTAGTCCTCCTGACTTCCAAAAATTATAGATTTTACACATAGTCTGAAATGATTTGAAAGATATATAATGATCTATTTAATTAACCACTATCTCCAAGAACTGAAGCAAATGGTTGGACTTGAAATGTTGTAGATACTTAATTTTGACTGAATTTTCAAACAAACTTTAAAATAAACCAACCCTACAGCGAGTCTCAAATTTCTGTTTTAAGTGTTCCTGAAGTGCCAAGCTGAAGCTGACAATTTCATATTAGACATGAGTTCTTTCTTAACCATATTTCAGTAAAAATACAGCATTGCTTCAAATTTCATAGCAAGATTGTAAGCTCAGCTCCCAGCTGTGTAATACAACTTGCATGGACTTCTTTTCAGTAGTTGCTGTTTGATGTAATATGGAATCAAAGCTAAGAGATTCCTCCCTTCTGTGGATAAGGTAGAATGTGTTACATGTCTCTTCAATACTTTTAGCATTTTTAGATTTTTTTTGGCAGCTTCCTTTGTCCACTTATGATTAAATTCACTTCAGGATTTGACTAGATCTATGCTCTATGCCTGTGAATGTGAAGTACAAAGTAGAGATGTTTTTGGAACTTACTCTTAATATTTTATGTGTAACATGTTACTGTCCTACAATATTTTTTACTCTTTAAACATTTATAATGCCTGGGTAGTATGGAAGATTTTTATGAGTGTAATTTTTTACTGTCTAATAAAAAGGCAGTTGTGGATCAGCTGTGAACTGATACATCTTTTAGTGAGGTTATCATTACAGTGAAAATAGACCTTTTTTGTGGATAATACAAATATAAAAAACTTTGTTGTCTGGTATTTTATTGTGAGCCACATAGAGTAGTATTTCTTTCATTCATTCATTCATTCATTTATTCATTCATTCATTTATTTGGTTTTGTTACTTTATAAATAACTCAGGACAGTGAACATACATAATACTCTCTCCTCCTATTTTCCTCACAACAACTCTGTGAGGTGAGCAACATTTTAAGATGAGTAGCCACTGAAATCTTTTAAAAGATAAATATATATTTTATTCTGCATTCAGTCTGTTAAGAATAGCATTCAATAGTAAATGGAAGAAAGACTGATTGATCGATTGACTAGTTGGTTAGTAGGTTGATTGATTGATTGATTGATTGATTGATTGCCATCAAGTCAATTTTGACTTGGATTCTCTTTGATGGATTCTCTCCAGAGTGATCTATCTTCAACTTGGCATGTTAGATCTTACTTGTCGTAATTAAATCCCACATTATTATACCTCTCAGGGAAACTGGATCTTTTCTTCATATCTAAAAAATGATGCAGATATAAGTGTTTTAAGTGAGAATTCTTGCTTAATGTGTTCTATAGTTCATCTGTTTTCCTGACTGTCTATCCTTAAAAGTCTTCTCCATCAACAAGAAGGTACATCAATAACTCTGTTCTTCCAAATCCAGCTCCATATCCACAGATTGTCATTAGAAAAAAAATCTCATAAACAATTACAATTCAGAAAGAATTTTTTTCCATTTAATATCTTGTCCTCTCCTGGTTCTATTTCCATAGCAATATTTATTGTTTATTGAAAATCAAAGTTTTCTATTTAGCCTGTAAATAGCATCTTATTTCTATTTACAGGCTAATAGTAAATAGAAAGTCATATATTTCTTTGCGGGCAGGTATTTTCTGAAAACCATCTGCAAATAATAATAATAAAACACTTTTTCCCTGTTTGCTGAATGGAATTTACAAAGTTAAATGAATACAAATAAATCTATAAATACAATGACCGATGTATTGTATTGAGTAAACGTCATTGTTGCTCATCCCAGTAAATTAAAATGCCTTGCATAATGAAAAAGCACTGCTGACCCCATAGTATGCTCCAGGCCTCTAGATATGTCACGGGTGTCAAATTCAAGGCCCGGAGGCCAGATCCAGCCCATGGGGTGCTTAGATCTGGCATGCAGGACTGCCCTGAAAACGGCAAAGGACTGGCCCTGAGTGCCTCTGCCAGTGAAAACGAAGCTTGGAATGGCTGCAGGCAGAGGCTTGTAGGAAGCTGTCATAACCAAAACCTGTTTTCACTGGCTGAGCACTCAGGCCACCATAGGAGCCCCCGACATGAGTGGCATTGAGCTGGCCATACTCACCCTGGCCATGCCCCCCTCTCCCCCCCTGAGGTAAACACAACTCTTATATGGCCCTCAATGAAATCAAGTTTGACACCCCTGAGCTGTGGGGAAATTTTGTCTTTGTGTAATGTATTCCTTGCATATTTTCAGTATGTACCTTCACCCCAAAGCAACTGAAATGCTGTTAACCCAATAAAAAGCTTAGGGATGACCTGGGTGATTGAAACAGAAGACTACCTCATTTACAGGGTCTGCTCATGCCTTCCCTGCTCAGCTCTGCATGAATGGGTGATTGGCTCGAGATGAAGAAACAAGGTGTAAAACTGCTGTCATTTGCTAATAAGTTCCCTAAATGCTTTGTTTCTCTGTAGACTTTCTAATTAGCAGAAAACAGTTCAATTAGCTTCTCTAAAAAGATTTAATAAAAGGACACGGGCCAGTGATTTCTCTTTGTAATTTACAAAACATGCCAACGGGAAACAACAAGCTCCTTTTAGCCTATCATGGAATCAAGTCTGACTCATAAAAGAGACCCAAATAAATAGTTCCCAAATGAAAACCAGCTGCTCACTATTAATACATTTTCCCAACCAATACTCTAAATGGAGACATATGAAATTCAAAAGAAGTGTCCAAATAGACAGTACTACAAATCTGCCAGCATCTTTTGAAAAATTAATAAGACTTTAAAACTTATTTACCAGTCCTGCATATGCACATTTTTCAAACATCTTTTACATATACATTTTTCATGAATTATAGTTTTAGTCAGGGTAAAATTTCTTCATTGTCTTCATTGCAATAATTACTAAAAACAGAAATTTCCTGGCCCATAGCTCTGAGTTGAAAAAACAAATGGGGAAAAAATTGAATTCTGACTGCCACAATAATTTTTCATTGCAAGAGAAAGAAATGTGTAATATGACTTTCTAGTACCATTCCCTTAGGTTTACTAAGTACATAACACTTGAAACTTTACTATGTGTTTGGGAAATCAGAAGAAGGAAACAAATCCCTGAATACAGAAATATATAAACAACACTAACAGCTCAAGCATAAAGTACATCCTGGTTACCATATTATGTAGATGCTCCACTAGTTCTTTGCCTGAGAACTTGGCTTCAGTATAGATCTTCTATATCTTCATCAGTCTACTGATGAGGCAAGCTAAAATTGGGCTCGCATGTTTCAGCATGAAGCAAATGTTTATCATCTTATGCTGTCAGAAGACTTCACATACTTCAATTTCCATATTCTCAATTCAGGCCAGAGAAAGTTGATAGTTTTTGCAAAATCAGCCCGCTCTCATCAATCCACCAGGAACTGTGTTTCCATGAACATTTTGCTGTGGCTAGTAGAATGGCAGGAGATTTCACCAGTGCAGCCTTTTCCTTCTCCTTTTTGTATTCTGATCATAGGAATATAAACCTTGCAGAAGATACAACATAAGTCTTATATGAATTTAATATTCTCATTGGAAAATAAAGTCTCTTCTTGATGGCCCTTATATCTAATCTATTCCACATAGTAAAAAAAAACAACAACACCAGTTTAAAAATGAAAATAAATTTCAAATGAAAACTGGAACAAAATGGCTCAGGTTGCACTCTATAACAATAGTTCACAGGTTTCTAGTTCACAGAAATCTTGTACTCTTAACTTTTTCTCCTCTTACCCTTACCCAAGTGCAATTTCCTAAGTTTTCAAGATAAATAAGAATGGCGCCTTTAAAAAATATTTTTCAGATGTATGAGGAATCATTCTATGAGGCAGGGTGGACTTTATGCTTCTTGAATTCTCACATTTCTCTTGAGAGCTTATCCCCCTGCCCTCTACAAAAGTTCTTAAGCAGCCTTTCTCAACCTTTATACTCTGGAAAAGCCCTTCAAATAATTTTAAGGTCTCAGGGAACCCCTGCATGAAAATAAATAATAATAATAATAATAATCACAATACAATTAATTTCTAATTTACACAATCCACAATTTATACTACTTATTAACAACAGCAAAGTGGCAAGCTGGCCACTGAATCATGGCATATAGATATTCCTACCCTAGCATTGTGGATTGTCCAGAGTTAAAAGCAACTATGCTTATTCTTTTTTTAATCAGAATTCCCCATAACACCACTAGTGACCTCTTACGGAGCACTAGTTGAGAAAGGTTACCTCAAATAGACCTTAAACAACAAAGATTAAGGTCTCTGGTCAAATATTCTAGTGCATGAAATTGATTACCATACCACAGCTTGACCCAAAGTAGCCTAGACTGATTAGTTTTCCACGCACATTTTTCCAGCCTCCAATCTCTACAGATTATCACTGATTATTCCTTTTGTTGTGGATGTTGCAATGAAAAATCCAGCATTCACAGGGACTAAAATAGCCTTCCACCATTTCAAGACACTTAGCCCTACTGATTTTACTTACTTTCTTTTGAACTGCCATTCTCTTCCCCAGCACTGGTCCTTTGCCCATTCAATTATTAAAGTATTAAAGAAATAAAAGTATTAAACGTAGGCTTTGAGATAAGTGTTTTTAATGCCAACTTACTTCTCTCCAATTTAAGGATAAAATTAAACCATATTGATATGTACTGGTTGCTTCTTGGCTGCACAAACCTGGAGAACCACTAAATAAAAGTCAACCATACCAAACATCTTTTGTTGCTATTAATAATTGGCAGGTTGAACAGTCAAATGGTTGACCTGTTGTTATGATATTTTTTAAAACATAAAATAAGCGCGAGCCACGGTCCCTTCAGGTTGGCTCAGGAAGGAGGGGAATGGGACTGCAGCTCGCGCTGACCTGAGTCTAGTGCTAAGGAGTCTCCTGCACAACGTGGCTCTTCTCTGCAGTGCAGCCAGGTATTCACTTCTCAGTGACAGCAGTGGAAGGACTCACTGTCCCCGCCGCCATGATCCCGGCCCAGAAAAGTATTTTGCTTGCACATGCAAGGAAGAGATGAAAAGAAAAGGGGAGAAAGAGAGCAAGCGAGTGAGAGAGAGAGCAATGAAAGAGAGCTGGAAGGAGAGAATGGGAGAGAGGGAAAAGAGAGGGAAACAAATTAGAGAGAGAAAGGGGAGAGGAAGAGAGAAATGAAAGAGAGCTGAAGGGAGAGAATGAGAGAGAGAAGAGAGGGAAACAAATCAGGGGAAAGAAAGGAAGAGGAAATAAATAAATAAATAAATAAATAAATAAAGAAAGAAAGAAAGAAAGAAAGAAAGAAAGAAAGAAAGAAAGAAAGAAAGAAAAGAAAAGAACAGAAAAGAAATAAAATTTCTCAGACCTATGACGAAAGCAATGGCAAGCTAGATCTCTTGCCAAGAAAACTGTAGTTTGCCAGAAGGCACAAATTGGAAGCAAGTCTGATTTTTTTAAAAAGAAAATAACAGAGATGGCAAAAAATGCAACTGAAAATAAGATTATTTATAATTTTGGATAACATATTATATAGTCAAACTCAAAATGCTTTTGATACTTAATTGTCGTCGTCATCATCATCATCATCATCATCATCATCATCATCATCATCATCATGGAAAACACAACAAGGAACTCCTTGGCTCCTTGCTTCCCCCCCCCCCAAATCTCTTTTTTTGTTGTTGGCCACTGGTGGTCACCGCATGCGCTCTTGCCCGCCACCCCTTCGAAATGTGCAAGGACGGGACAAAACAGCACGGATCCTTTTATTAAAAAACCCTATATTACAAAGACATTTTAATAAAAAGATTGTGATGACGTCAGTGCCTCACCAGCCATAAACCTCACCGCACATCACTGGTGTTATGTCATTGTTTATAAGAAATTTGGGCAATCTTCTTTTACAAGATCATTATATGAAATACTGTGTCTTCTGCTTTTCTGAATAATCTCCACTTGAATCATTTGATGATTTTTTCAGTTGTGTCTTTTGCTCTTGGGCAGTCAAAATCAAGCATTTAATTTCTTTTCTTAATAATCCAGTTGTAAACCAGTCAGAATCTTTTTTTAATCTACTTTCTCCTTGATCTTTTGTAAGAATTGACCATATGATGCTTTTCCTTACCAGCATTCAGTTTATAGTTTTATTACTTTATTTCAATATTTATGTTTTGTTTCCTGTACATTCAGCAAGTTTTAAACTTGTGTCAATGCTCATTCTTGGCATTCTGATACATAATCAGCCACTGCATGCTTTTCTTCTTCAACAGTTTGTCTGACTTCAAGTAAACCTGTGACTCTATTTCTATGGGGCAGGTATGATCAATAATGCTATGAGAATGTCATGCATGGTGAAGTCTCAATTTTCTTGTTTTTTTGGTTTAAATTGTCCAGTTAATAATTCCAGCAGTGGGTTGTAACACAGGTATGGCACATATATTGATGGGTGTGATAGTGTTTCAATCTTGTCTTTAGCAATTTAATTTTGTCTTTAGCAATCAAAAAGCTTTGACAAAATCCTTACATCGAGGAATCCTGAACAAGCTTACCAACCATGGGATAAAAGAACCAGTTGCTTCATGGCTCAATGGACGTTTTTTTTTGTCAATTGTTACCATGAAAAGTGGAGTATTGCACTTTTATACAGTAAAAGCAAGCAGAGATCAAGATTATGTACAGGAAGGTGGGGCAGCTATACAATGTATATACAAAATATCCTAGCTGCTCACTTATTAACACAATCATTTCCAATTTGAGTCACTTTTAAGCTTTGTCCCTTTGCATTTCTAAAGTTTATTATTTTTTTAACCCAATGAAATTCATCTTAATTTATTTTAGTGCGATTTCAGTTTTAACCTTAAAATTTAGCCTTGAAAATATTAACTAAAGCTTTCTCCTCACTTCAGTTTCACTTCATGGCTCCTGTTCTTACTCATTCCTGATTGTTTGCGTCTGTTAACATTTTCTTGACTCTTTTATTGATTTTCAACTTAGCTCTTAAACTTTTATTTGTTGATTTTATTATGTCTCTGGTTACTGTTCCCCTCTTTCTCAAGAATCCCTTGACTTATTTTCCTTTTTTTAGCATCTGCCTTCAAGCCAGGAAAAAAAAAACATTTGCATTTACTCTCCTTGCTTTAAACAGACTTTATGGATGTGTCTTTTCTTGTTATATACCCTTCTCATCTTAACATCTCCAATCTCTGAACCACTATTTAATTCAGACTAATCAGGGAGGCAGAATACAATTTACTGAACACAGTTTTGCTAGCATGTATTCCCCCAAGGTTTGCAAAATTTTCAATATTTGTTGGAGTAATTATATTTTATCATTCTGGGTACAAGCCCTTGTCCAGTACTAATTTGGCATCATAGAAAACAAAAAAGCTTCTGGGATGTATCAATGAATCTTTTCTCTCAATTGATCCATCACAGCCTACTGGGGAGAAAGTTTGGCAAAACTGAAGACAAATCTACACATGTGGGCAAATGCTTGGATGGGTGGGGAGCACTGGAAATATACATCTGCTTCACTTTTTGTGAAGGGGGAGTGCAACAGTTTTAATTCATGCATCACTTGATATTCTGAAGGCAATAAATTTACTAATTGATCAATCTGAAAAAGACAGAGTAGGCACAGATTGGCTGGCATTCTCTGCCTTAGCTCAGACTGAATATTTTTCTATATTCATAAGTATAAGAGACAATGCAAGACAGAAAGTGCCTTAACTGCCCATAAGGACAGTGTGAATAAATTAGAAGTTAAAATTAAAATACTGGAGACATGATAGAGATATATAAAGTGGTAGGGAAAATGTTTTTCTCCTTTTTTCACAATAATAAAATATGGACTTGTCAACTAAAACTAAGTATAAGGAGCTTGAGATCCAATGAAAGACATTTCTTTTTACCCAATAGATATTTTAGTTCTATTAAGGAATTTGCTGTCATCCAATATAATAATGAAGACCAGATTTAATGGTCAAATACATGGGAAATGTTAAAAGTAATTTTGCTAAGTTATATTTTAAATACCTAAAGCAAGTTTAATTAAGAATTCATTGCTATGGAACAATATAAAAGAGCTATTAATCTATTGTCTTGTTTGTGAGTTTTTGGTTGCATATACCTTGTTTCCCTGAAAATATGACATGTCCTGAAAATAAGGCCATGCACATTTTTCGGGTGGGCAACAATATCAGCCCTCCCCCCAAAATAAGCCCCCTGAATAAACCCTCCCCCTAGCCAGGCAGAGTGCTGCTCACTGACCTAGCGGTGCTGAGCCACAGGAACAAAGCGGGCAAAGGCGCTGGGCCCAGCTGGAGAGGGGGGTTGCCGGGAAGCTGCTCTCTTGCAAGCAGTCTCCCAAACAGCCAGGCACAGCCTCAAGGGTGAATGGCTGTGTTGTGTTGTTGCAGCAGCGCAACACAGCAGCCATGAAGTGACCATGCTTATGAGCAGCCACCCGGCAAACCCCCTTTCCAGCCAGACACAGTGCCATTCACTGACTTAGAGATATCGTCAAGCTGTGTGAGCACCTGTTCGCCGCACCTAGGTTCCTGCAGCTTGGCGCCTTCTGAATGCCTTTAGGTCAGTGAGTGGTGCTCTGCACAGCTGGAGAAGGGGGTTGCACAAGCGGTTGTTGAGCTCCCCGCTCGCATGCCTCCCAGCCCCACGATGCCCTGGCCCAACTCTCCCTGCAGAGCAAGGCACTTTCGCTCCTGCCACCCGCCACCGCCGCCATCCCAGCATGGCTTTTTCTGCGGCTTCCAAACCACAGAGGTAGGCTGCCGAGTCTTCCGGCAGTGGCCATTATGGGAGTATGCTTTATGGTTGTACACTCTGGGAGTACGTTCTGCCGGCAGCTGGTGGAAGACTCGGCAGCCTACCTCCATAGTTTGGAAACCGCAGAAAAAGCCATGCTGGGATGGCGGCAGTGGCAGCAGAGGTGCCTGGCTCTGCAGGGAGTGGAACAGCTGCTCGTGCAACTCCCCTCTCTAGCCATGGAGCGCGCCATTCGCCGACCAAGCCATATTTTGTGGGTCAAAAGAAAATAAGACCCTGTCTTCTTTTTCAGGAAAACACGGTAGTTGTCCATGCAAAATGTTAAATTAGCTATTCTATTGGATTGAGATGGCAAGCAGGAATCTTGATTTGTTATGTTTTATTAGATGTGCAACTCTACTATTGAATTACAGTTCAGTACAGTACAAATGAATCTTATCATCTATATGTTAGCAGAGTAGGAGAATAAAATTTTCAGACTCTGTTATAGATATTATGTAGAATTTTATTTCTAAACTACTTTCCAAGATCCAGTCAAAGCTACTCAACTTAACCTACATCTGTTGAAAGCAATATATTTGTTTAATAGAATAAGATCTGATTCTTAGATTGATAGGATGTCTTGTTGCTACTTTCAAAACAATCAGCAGGTAAGTCTGATACTTCTTTAATTCACCAAAGAGATAGTTCTTCCATTAAAAAAAAGCATCACAAAAAAATAGTCTCTTCCTGACCCAATTTACATGTGTAGAGATTTTTCTTTTGAAAATAGAACACTTGCTGTACTTCTTGCATTGTTATTTTAATCTTGTTTTGGTTATCAGAAATCTGACAAAGTTGTTTTGAGGATTAAATATTAGCCTAGAAGTCTGACAAATTTAACCAGACCTACAAGTTTGTTTGTTCCTTTTTTGGCATCTATCAAACACAAGAGGTTGAATACTTGTCAGGAAAAAAAAATACAAGGATAAGTAAATAAATATTATTTCAAACCAAACTATCAAGAATGTGATATTCAGATGTACCAGCAGATTTCAAAGTATTTCTGGTAACTTAATAATGTTATTGGCAGAGCAACTTCTGCCGACCTTTTGCTCTGTCTACTTTTACAGGCCTGTTGCAGCTAGCAGCTTTGCTTGGGTGACATTCATTTTACAAAATGTCAACTGTTACTCATGTCAGCATCTGTTCACTCATGTGATAACCATTACATTAGAGAAGCAGGATTTCAGCCATTTGGAGTTATAATGGCTGTGACATTGAAAATAAGAACTACTATGATTAATGCCAACCCATACATGAATTTATTATTTTAAAAAGTGCAAGGAAGAAAGTGAGCCAATGGACATAAATTTTATTTGCAATAGTGACGAATGTCTGTAGTTTGGATGTAGGATGAGGGTGAAGGTTCATTCTTCAAGCTTGGGGACTGGTTTCTGAACATTTCGTTACCAGACTAGGTAATCTCTTCAGCAGAGTCTATGGGATGTTAATTTCAGTGTTCTTCTGTTTATAAGGGTTCCAGATGTGGAGGTTCTTGGGATGAGTCAGGTGTGATTCATCGATGGGGGTCTTTTTTTATATATAATTTTTATTTTATACACATAAACACATCAACAGAAACAGACACATAACTTAAAACAACTTAGGAACAATAAGTTCCATCATATATCATACAGCAGTTCCGTATCGGTTTCTTTGCAGTTAGTGTTTTCCCTTCTATACTTTTCTATCTTGCATTCATAATCTCCTTATTTGTTATCCATTTTTATGTACAATTCTATATTTATTTATACTTAGCTATTTATAACCAAATATTATTTAGCTATATTGTGCTTTATATTTTTACTGTCATTTATTCTCTTACATATAATTATAGGTATACATTCACATAGTTATTCTTTTTCTTTGCCATTCTTATACTATTGTTATTCCATTTAAAAGGTTATAAGGTATAGTTTGGATTGCTTTGTTTACCATCCCTAGCACCTGCTGTATCACCACCTTATTTTCTCTTTCTTTTCTTTTCTTTTCTCCTTCCCTTCCTTCTCTACTTTCTTCCTTCCTCCTCTACTTCCCCTTCTTCCTTCCCTTACCACTCCCCTACTCCTACCCTTTCTTTTCCTTCCTATCCTCTCTCCTTCTCTTTCTCTCTCTTCCTTCCTCCTCTCCTTCTCTTTCTCTCCCTTCCACCCACCTCTCCTTACCTCTTTCTTCTTCCCTTACCTCTCCTCCACTCTTCCTCTTCCTTTCCTACTATCTCTCCTTCTCTTTCTCTCCATTCCACCTTCTACTCCTTTCCCTTCCTTCGTCCCTCCCTTCTCTACTTCCTTCCTCCTCTTCTTTCCTTCCTTCTTCACTCCCTTTCTTTTTCTATTGTTATAGGTGTCTTTTTCAAATCCCAGTTTATGTTTTCTTGGGGATGATATTTCCACAAACCCATATAGTTTCATATAATTTCCTTTTTTCTCTTTCATTCTACAGTCTATATGCCAGCTATCATCCTGAATTGATTTCACCAATCTTGACCCTCTTGTTTTACTTATAACTATTATTTTTGAGTGTTATTATATTCATTCATTGTTTTTTGTTTCTTTCCTCCATCTATCTATATCATTTATCCCATATCTGGTAGAATTCTGATTCTTCCTTTCCCTGTATTTCTTTCGTTAATTTATCCATTTTGGCACAGTCCATAATCTTTCTTATTATTTCATCTTCATTTGGGGTTAGTTTGTTTTCCACTTCTGGGCAAAAGCGATCCTTGCTGCTGTAAGTATATGTAGTATTAGATATTGTATTTCTTTTTTGTATTTCACTGACATAATTCCTAATAGAAAAACTTCAAGTTTCCAATCTATTTTAACCCTTGTTATTGCCTCCAAACAATTTTTGATCCTTTTCCAGAATTTTTTTGCCTCTTCACTGGTCCACCATAAATGATAATATGTTCCATGTACCGAATCACATTTCCAGCATTTTGGGGAGGTATTTGTTGAGATTTTAGCCAACTTTGATGGTGCCAGGTGCCATCAATGGGGGTCTTATGATGGGTCTTATGATGGGGAAGTTATATCAGGTGAGGGCAGTGGTGGGATTCAAATGTTTTTTACTACTGGTTCTGTGGGCATAGCTTGGTGGGTGTGGCTTGGTGGGCATGGCAGGGGAAGGATACTGTAAAATCTCCATTACCACCCCACTCCAGGGGAAGTTTACTGCAAAATCCCCTTTCCCTCCCGATCAGCTGGGACTCAGGAGGCAGAGAATAGATGGACCAAGCAGAGGTGGTATTTACCGGTTCTCCAAACTACTCAAAATTTCCCCTACCAGTTCTCCAGAACTGGTCAGAATCTCTGGGTGAGGGTCATTGGGATGTGAACTGCTGGTGGGAGGGGGGGCTTGCATGGGTTGGTTGGGGTCTATGCTATCTCTGGTTGGCTGTGTGATTGGTTTGGATTCTGAGGGGTTCGTAGCCTGGTTGTAGGTCAATGTATCTGTTGATGGAACTACTTGTGGGGTGCCAGACTCAACACATTTTTGTGTTAATCCAATTGAACTGGTGCAGTTTGGTTGCCCTTCCAACTCTCTTATTCTGTTATAATATTCTATTCAGAGCAGAGACTGAAAAAGCAGTAGTTTTATATATTTTACTTTGCCTAGTTCTCTGATCTAATAGTTTTAATTTATCTAGAATTAAGCCACAGTTGGATAGTTCTTTTAACATGACAAACTTTATTTTTTATAAACTGAGTGAGAGATATCAAGTGGAAAGATATGCATATCAGTATATAAATAATGGTAATAATGGCGAGCATTATTGACAGGAACACTCTGCTCATATTTAATATAGCCTTGGCAAATAATTATTTCCTTTATTCATCCTTAAAGCTAAGTAGTCATGGGTCCGTATGTGGATTTATATGGAACTGTATTACCACTCTGATAATAATCCACTTAACTATTAGGACATATTTGAGCAATCCACATTTTCCTTTTTTAAAAAAAGAAGTGCAGGAATCATGTAGGTATTTAAATAATCAAGGACAATGGTGGTATTGAAAATACAGACAATAAATTGTTTCTAGAATACAATATATTATTTCTTCCTTCTAAAATTCCTTCTGGAATAATTAAGCTACAGTAATTGTTCCTGGGAAGAGTTACTTGATGGTTTCACCTAATAAAGAGCTTAATTCTTACTTCTAACTTGTAGCTCATAAATGTAAGCTGGAGGGAAGCAAAAAGCCTTCAAAAAGTGTGCATTCCATGTTGATGAAATTGTAAATATCATAATCCTAAATTATGTTGAAATCAGAATCTAAGAATCTTCATATCTCAGTTATGTAGATTAGAGTTAGCCAAACAGTATCTTGGTTGAAGCTAATGAAACTTCTCAATTTTCATGTTATGCTTTTATTGAAAATTGCCTCAAAAAATGAACAGAGGTGTTGTGTCTGGCATCCTGGATAGACATAATTTCCATAATTAATTGCAAAAATTATTTTATTGAAAGTGTCATATAGTCTCTCCAGGTTCTTTCACAATGAATTTGCTTCTGCAGAAAGCATGTTCTAGTGAGCAGATATGACACTTCTTCTGTAAAAGACATGAGAAAGTAAATACATAGTGTATATTTTCAAAAGGAAGTACATATCTGTTACAAACGAATAATGCCATCAATTCAAATCTTTTTTCTTTAGTTCAAGTCAAAGGTATAAAAATGAAAATCTGTTGTAATACAGCAAATAAAGTGGACTAAAGTGGGCTTCCTCTATACCAGTGATGGCTAACCTTTTTCTAAAAATGTGCCAAAACTGTGTGCATGTGCATATGCCCACCCATCTGTGCATGCGTGAGTGACACCACCACCACCACGCATCTGCAAGCAACCTCTGCGCGGGGGAGATTTTCATCCTCTCTAGGCTCCGGAGGCTTTCCTGAAGCCTGGGGAGGGCGAAAAATGACTCAATTGCCCAACCAGAAGTTTGGGAACAAACTTCCGGTTTGTCTGTAGGGCTGTTTTTCGGCGGCCCCAGGCTTCAGGAAAGACTCCAGAGCCTGGGGAAAAACCAGGCCAATGGGCCAACCGGAAGTTCAAAGGCTTTCCTGAAGCCTGGGGAGGGCGGAAATGGCCTCCCATGGCCCTCAGAAAGGCTGAAAATCAGCTGGCCAGTGTGCGCATGTACACTGAAGCTCAAAGCTGCCAAGGACTGCCATGCCAGCAAATATGGTTCCATGTGCCATTCGTGCCATAGGTTCGTAATCACTGATCTATACACTCCTACTTCTGAGTATAAATGATTACGAATAGTTTACATGGGCATGGAGACTGAGCAGAATGGAAAAGATGATCCAACCTCTAGTATTCATCTTTTAAAAAACGACAAAGATGTTGGTGGATGACAACAAAATGCTTCACTTTCTTTGATATTGGCTTTAGGCCCCCAAAGACTTATTTCACTGATCAAATATATTTCTTATTTCCCCAAACATGCAGAAGTGTTCAGTAACAAGCACTTTTTTCTTTGGATCACAGCAAGAGAACAGTCATAGGCAGGTTTATGTAGAGTTTATCTTAGAGTTTATCATAAAGGAGCTTAAAGGAAGCTATTAGCATTTTATCACCTTGCAATCTGTCTTCTCTTGCCCAACCTAGCAAAAAGGTTATATATAAAGGTGATAGCACTGTGACTTACTTATCTTTTACTTTCCTAGAAAAAATAAGAACAAGAAACAAAAAATTGGCAAGCGGCAGAATAATGCTTTTTTTTTCAACTAGGCCTTGTATTTCTAAGCAAGAGGCATCATGACCTCTTTTAAGCCAATTTTCCAGGAAAATTAGTACAGCTCTTTCTTATTTGTAGTGTAATTCCTTTAGGCCTATTTTCCCGTTCTACTTCAGGTACCTTTACCCTTTCATCCTGAGACTGTACTCCTCTCCCAGCACAAGCCATTGAGACTGTCAGAGGTTAGGATATATCAATAGTTCCATGCTGAGCCATTAGGTTATCAGGACTTCTGCTATTATGCTTCCTTTCCACATAAGATATATTTAGGGTTGTTGGGTATTATTTTTTGTTCTTTCCCTCTTGTTATTAATGTACACTAGTTCCTGGTGGAGCCATTATCAATTTCTCCAGTTTGGAATTTTCTTCATTTTGTCAAATTGCAAAACCATTATAGTATGCTATTTTCAAGGATATGGACTTCTGATGTTGCAAGACACCTGCAGAACTTTAAGAAAAATACCTGTTAGAGAGATGTGTGGCTAACATCCTTTTATTAACCTTTCATTCTTTTCTCAGAGCAAATTCTGAAAGCAAAATAGTCAAGCAAAGATTACAAAGCAGAACTACAAAGCAGACTGCACAAAGGCATGTACACATACAGGTTGTCTTCTTTCTGTTAAAAGTGCATCCCATTTAAAAGGAAAATGCATGCTGTGTTAAAAGCTATCAGTACTACTTCCATCAAGACATATGCAGTATTCGCTATCTTCATTATAGTGCATAGTACTATTGATGGTCATCTGGCAGAGCATGCTAGAATTTTACTGGCAATAGAACAAAAAACAACCAAGAAAGAATTAGATGTTCTTGTGACGTTTTCAAAGGATGCCCTAATTAATTTATGAGCCTTGAGAAAAAATTCAAAAGAAATCCAGTCATTTATTAGGGGCAACATTTTGGCATGTTCTTCTGTGGAACCGAAACTGATTTCGGGTTAATGGTCTCTCAACTTTACCCCTGTGTCTCCCCTCCCCTCAGTCTGTGTCATAAATCATACCAGCAATGAGGTGCTGCAGCAGGCTGTGAACTTTGCGCTTTACATCTGCTGTAGAAATCTGAGAGCCAACTCTGGTCAAAAGTATGCATCGAATTCTCCCTCCCATGTCAACTTGATAATAGTCATGGAAACACTTTACAAGTTAACATTCAGCTCCCCTCACTTCCCGAAAGCGATCTGTGTGAAACAAAAACAATTTGAGTACAGGTATATAATTTAGCAATGCATCCCCTCCCCAGGCTTGCCTGGATTTTCTGCATGGAATTTTTCTATAAGGCGATCAGCCTGGATATTCCAAATTTTTACTCAAGATGCCTCTGATAAGGGGTAGCCCTTCCACTTGATTAAGTATTGGAGTTGTCTCCTATGCTACTTCGAATCACAGACTTGTTGAACCTCATAATGGGTTTGGCCCCCTATGACCACAGGGCCCGGGGGCTCCCGGGATAGAGGTCTCAGACTGGATACGATCACGGGTTTTAAGAGGCTACTATGAATGCCAGGTGTATTTTTCCCAGCAATCAAGACATTTTCAATGGCACTGTGACTGGGTTGATGATCTTTATTATGGGGAATGGTCCCATAAACCTTGGCCACAGTTTCTTGCTATGGAATTTTAATCTCAAATATTTTGTGGAGAGGTAAACCTTCTCTCCCACCCGGAATGGCTGTTGTGGAGCCCGGTGTTTGTCTCCCTGTTTCTTATAGGTTTGTGCCACTTTAGCCAGGGCTTTTTTGACCTTTTTCCAGGTTGCTTTCAGCATTGACACCAAATCAGTCAAGCTGACTGAGGAGGAGGGGATCCCTGGGATACTCAGGCATTGGGAGGAAGTCCATGCCACTCACTACTTTGAACAGTGTGAGTCCTATAAACAGCATTATTGTATGCAACCTCAGCAAAAGATAAAGGTGCCCAACTGGACTGCTGATAGTTCACATAGCACCTCAGGTACTGCTCTATCATGGCATTCAGTCTCTCTGCCACCCCATTGGTGCTTGGATGAAAAGTTGAACTAAGACTCTGGGATGACTCACTGGACCGCAGGAACTTCCTCCAGAACTTAGCCGTGAACTGGACCCTCTGTCTGAGATAATTCTTCGAGCTACTCCATGCAGGTGGTAGATGTGCTTTACAAACAGTTTGGCCAGGTTGGGAGACCAAGGGTAGTCTGCTGCAGGATATGAAGTGTGCCTGTTTGGAGACTAGGTCTATTACAGTCCCAATCACCCACTTTTCAGCAACTCTACTATAAAGTCCATTGTGATCTCCTCTCATGGCCTCGTTGGCTCTGCTACTGTTTGCAGCAGTCGGGGGGGGGGGAGTTCCTCTTCATTGTGGTGCAGATGGTGCAACTTTTCACATAACTATCCACATCTTCTTTTATGCCAGGCCACCAGAACTGCCTCTGGACTAAATGTAAAGTCTTTAGGAACCCAAAGTGGCCTGCCGGTTTGGTGTCATGGCTCCTCTGGAGAATTAGGGTTCATAGGGATTCTGGGACATAGAGTTTCATCCCCTTCCATGAAAGGTCATCTCTTTTTGTCAAGATGTTTGGTTGTTTCGGAATCAGGGGTCTGCTAGCAGTTTGGTTTTGAATCTTGTGGTTGTGTTGCTTGTGGGTTGGTCTTGCCAGTCATGGCGTTGCTGCCTGGTGGTCACTTGGGCAGCTATTTGAGTAGAGGGAATGATGCCATCCACCACCTGCTCCTTTTCGCATTTGTATTGGGGCATGTGGGAGAGGGCATCAGCTAGAAAGTTCCTTCCCCTGGGATGTGCTTTAAAACAAAATTGAAACAGGTGAAATATTGAGCCCATCGGACTTGTTTGGGTGATAGTTTCTGTAGGGTCCTGAGTGCCTCCAGATTTTTGTGGTCAGTCCAGACTTCTAACGGTTTCTAGCCCCCCTTCCAACAGGTGTCTCAAGGTTAGCAGTGCCCATCTCACCATGAAATCCTCCTTTTCCCATGCGGCCTATTGTCTCTCTGTGTCTGTGAGCTTGTGGGAGGTGTAGGCGCAGGGTTGTAAGTTTTCTTTGTTGTTTTTTTGGAATATCACCACTCCCACTGCCATGTCGCTGGCATCTGCCTGGATGATGAAAAGTTGCTCGGGGCCAGGATGCTTAAGCACTGGCTCCTTTGCAAACATTTCTTTTAGTGTTTCAAATGGCTCTTGGCAGGTTAGGTCCCACTGTAGGAGTTGCCCTGGGCGAGGTTTCATTCCTGGGCTCCCTGTCTTCAGGAGATCTGTCAGAGGTTTGGCAATCTTTGCAAAGCAGGGGATAAATTGTCTGTAGAAGTTTGCAAACCCTAGGAAGCTTTGTAGCTGTCTGCAGGTACGAGGGGGTTGCCAGCCTAGGACAGCTTGTACTTTGGCTGGGTCCATCTTTATTCCCTCATTTGACACTCAGTAACCCAGGTAGTCTAACTGTGCATGGTGGAATTCGCATTTTGATATCTTGACGTACAGGTTGGCTGCCAGAGTTTTTCCAGTACTTGGCAGACCAGGGGTGTGTAGTCGTTCATGGTCTCAGTGTAGATAAGGATGTCATCCACCTTGTAGAGGTGCTCATGCAGCACCTCGTTTATTAACTGCATGAATACCGCTGGGGGGCCCTACAGTCCGAAAGACATCACTTTGAATTGAAAGCTCCCTAAGGGGCAATTGAACACTGTTTTCCATTCATCTCCCTCTCTGATATGTATTCAGTAGTATGCTTATCTGAGGTCTGGTTTGTTGAAGACTTTTCCCTTAGCCAGATGAAATAGCATATCCTTCATGAGTGGGAGGGGGTATAGGTTTTGTATGCACAGGCATATATCCCTCGAAAGTCCACACACAATCTCATAGTTCCATCTTTTTCTTCTTTGAAGAGGACTGGTGCCGCGACCCATGGCTTGGCTGGCTCAAGGAACCCCCTTGCTAGGTTTTTGTCTATGTATTTGCACATCTCTTGCATTTCCTGGGGCACCATGGCATACAGTTTGGCCTTGGGTAGTTTTGCCCCAAGGATGATTTTGATGGCGCAGTCCTCATGGTGGGGAGGGAGAACATCGTACTCGGCCTCGCTGAATACTTCTGCGAGGTCCTGATATTCCCTCAGAATCTGTTTGGCCTATGGGGTTTTGTCGGATGTGGTTGAACACCAGGTGTTCTGGTAGGCTCTTTTGGGGGAGGGGTCCTAAATGGATGGTGTTTTTGCTTGCTGGTGTGGGAGGAGTTGGGGCCCCTTCATATTCTAAGTCTGTGGGTACCCCCTTGCCACCAGATAGTCAGTCTCTACTTCTCTAGCTAGGAAAGTCCCAGTATGACTATGTCTGTCATTTTGGAGGCTATTATGAATCGAATTACTTCCCAGTGATCCACTAGCTCTAGCCTCACTGGTTTGATCAGGTGGGTGGCATAGACTCCCCCCATTAGGGATCCATTGACCTGTTCGAACCGGATAGGGTGGGCCAGTCTTTTTGCTCTGATCCCCAGATTCAGGACTGTGGTTAGGTTGATCAAGCACCTAGTGCAGCCTAAGTCTATTAGGGCTTGAATTTCCTCCTGGTTTCCTGTTTTTGGGGCTGTGAGGCATGTTGGAAAAAGGAAAGGGTCAATTGGTTCACTCACCATTGGGTGATTTTCTCCCTCATCCTCATTGTCATAGGATTTAGGCAACTGGTCATCATTGCCTGGGGTTCCACCCCTTTTGCCTGAGGGGGAATCGGCTAATTTAGCCTGGAGGGCTTTCCGGGACATGTTGATGGCCCATTTGGGGCCTCATTCTCGTCGTGCCCTGGGTGGTGGGTCTGGCCTTGGTTTTGGGGCTGGGGCTGAGCATGCAGATGCCATGTGGCCCATTACCCCGCATTTGTAGCATTTCAGTGGACTTCAAGGGAGGGCTGGTCTCAGGGCCCGCTGTGGTGCTGGGGTTCCCCATTGGTTGGGCAGTTTTAGGTCAGGTTGACCTCTCTCTTTTGAGTTCAGCTGCTTTCCTCATGTCATTGGCATGCAAAAAACAACAAAGAAAGAATTAGATGTCCTTGTGAAGTTTCCAAAGGATGCCCTAATTAATTTAGTTGAGACAAAATTCAAAAGAAATCCAGTCATTTATTAGGAGCAACATTTTGGCATGTTCTTCTGTGGAGCCGAAACTAATTTCCAGTTAATGGTCTCTGAACTTTACCCCTGTGTTTCCCCTCCCCTCAGTCTGTGTCATAAATCATATCCACCAATGAGGTGCTGCAGCAGGCTGTGAATTTTGCGCCTCACATGTCTGTTGTGGAAATCTGAAATCCAACTCTGGTCAAAAGTATGCATGGAATTCTCCCTCCCATGTCGATTTGATAATAGGCATGGAAACGCTTTACAAGTTGACAGTTCTGACCATCCATTTCTGAATTCATGTTTGTTTTCATGACCCGTCAAAACCGTGGAGGACAAAATCGCGATCGACGAAAGCGCGCATGTGACATCATCACAGCGCGATGAAAAAAATTAAAAATTGAAATAAAATTAAAATTAAAGCAAGCTGATTCACATAAAGGTAAGGGTTAGGTTTAGGGTTAGGGTTAGGGTTAGGTTAAGAGTTAGGGTTAGGGTTAGAGCGTTAGCGTTACGTTTAGCGTTAGGTTAAGGGTTAGCGTTAGGTTTAGCGTTACGTTAACGGTTAGGTTTAGGGTTAGATTTAGGGTTAGGTTAAGGGTTAGGTTTAGGGTTAGGTTTAGGGTTAGGTTTAGGGTTAGGTTTGGGGGGGTTAGGGTAAGGTTTTTGCTTTATTTTTACATTTTTCGATCACAGCGCGATGTTTTCGTCGCACTGTGATGACGTCAAATGCGCGCTTTCGTCGAGCGCGATTTTGTACTCCGCGGTTTTGTGGTGGAACCGTTTGTTTTAAATTGTTCATATAAGCTTTATTCAGATTTTGCTGCTCATGGGTGCTTGAAGCCTGAGACAAGTGGATAAGTTGAAGGAATGACTAAATCTAACTGGGATATAGATTTTCCATTTATATCTACCAATGTCACTGTACTTCTAGCTGCTGCCTTGATTTTTACACTTTCAATATAAGAATCTACCAAGAGTTCATGAGTGCCAATATGGTGTAATTATTAGGGAGTGGACCAGAACAGAAAGGTCTGAGTTCAAGATCATTGTTAGCCATGAAAAATTGGAGCAGTTATTCTCACATTCAAGGGTTGGTGTTATAGAGAAAAATTGATGGTTTGAAAGCCTCTTGAATTCTTAGGAGGAAAGTAAAAAGAAAAATAAAGTGTTATTAGGCACTTAAAGGTACTATACTTACAGAGATATGCAGTCAGGAATCCTGATGACAGATACTTTTCAGTCCAATACACCTTTACATTTTTTTGTAGATGGTCACATTCAACCAGAGGTGGGCTGCACTTATGTTCACACAAGCAGTTTGCATGCGCTAGCTTTGCTCGTACGTGCCCCTTTGGGAGTGAAACAGACCTTCCAACAAGCAGGTAATCAATTCAGCAGCTCCAGTGAGTAAAGCAGGGGTGACTTGAAACTCAGCTGGCAGCGAGGGCAGAGAGAATGAGCCAGAAAGTTAGTTATAAATGGATACTTAGCACAAGGACAGGTGGGCAGGCCCAGCTAGCGATCAAAGCTAAGGGTTCTCCCGAACCTGCACAAGCATGCAGCAGCCCACCTCTGCATTCAATCCATGAAGCAGTTAGAAACACAGAAAACTAAAGGTTCCACAAAGTTGAGAATATATTTTTTTGAATTTTTTTATTAGTTTTATTACAGAAAAAGCACAAAAAAAATCATCTTTCATTACATTTTGTAGAAAGCATTTCCATTGGTCACCAGTACGTTTTGTGTGTTTCTTCCACAATCACATATATTCCATTCAGTTTAAATTGTATATGTTAAAATTTATATATTTTACTATCACACCATACCATCATTTTCATTTAATTAAGATTTCAAGAACACAGCCACCTGCTGGCATTTTTTTTCTTCCCCCAGTCTCAATCAATCTGCCATATCTTTATATCTTTATAACATATTCTAAAAAAAAGTCAATTAATAGGACATCTAACATTTCCTCTCCCTAACATATCTTTATTATTATTATAGTTAACTAGAGGTTATTTACTATTTTTCCTCTCCACAGGCGCAAAAAAACAACAATATCTAAACAACAATTTATTAATATGTGCTAACAAAATGACCATAAAACAATCTAAAAAATGTTGACATTTCTAGTTGATAATCACCAAAGTATACATTGACACTTCCTTTTGTTATTGTAGTTAAAAGAAGACAGAAAAAAACAATTGTTTGCTATTTATGTCACGTCACCTCTCATTCTAATCCAAATTATTTATACCTTCACAACAGGATCCAAACACAAATTTATAAGATTTATAAGTCTTTTCACCAAATCTCAATTACAATTTGTGGCCTGGTTGTTTATCCTAATTAAGGTTATCATTTCATTGTTAATATCATGGTAAATTATATGTTAATGAATAAACATTCAATGTTAATCTATAAAAGTCTACAAAATACTAAAATCCCTACTTATTAATCATAAAAAATTAGCTATTTTTTATCATCAACTTGCATTATCAACCAATGTCTTTCCAGTAGCAAAATGGTCCTTTCTCTCTCACCAGCAGTTGTGTCAATTCTCTTATTGGCATCTTTTCATAGTTTAAAACTTCTCTCCGCATTCTGTAGCTTAAAGGCTCTCTCGTGTAGTTTTGTTGCTCTTTAATTGTTATTGACGTAGGCTTAGCTTTGGTTATCAAATTTATTTCTGGATATATTTGTCTTCTTAATTCCATCCTTTTCACTCTTTTTTTCCCTCTTGCATCTTGAAGTTGGAGGAAAGGCTCAAAGTTGTCAAAAACACTTTTCCAGCTTCCCTTCTTTTCGCTTTCATTTGTATTTACTCCATTAAAGTGTTCATCTGATGTCTTATCTTTGTTTTCTATATTTCCATTCTCTTCTTCGGTCTCTGGGGCTCCAACCCCCTCCTCTTTTACTGTAGCATCCCAAAAACTGTCCCATTTCTTGTCAGATCTCTCAAGTCTTTCTGAAATGTTTTGAAGTCCAGCCAGGATGTTTTGGATTATTAGGTTTTCTTCCTCTGAATATTGATCCATTTTTCAAAATGTAAAGGAATATAAAGAAAAAAATAGGAAAAGGAATCTGCCACTCTAGCCTGTCAAAATTTTAGGGGATATGTCTGTATTTATTTTAAATCTTAAACATAAGTTCTTTCAAAGTTTTTAAAGTAGAAGGGTTCTTATTTCTTGCTTGTCTTTTCCTTCTCTTGCCAAAATGTTTTTCAGGAGCACTAACAAAACAGGTTTCGTGCTTTTAAGTCTTTATCAGGTTTTATAAGCAAATTCCAAACCCTTCCGTTGCAAGGTCAATAAAGCCAAATGAAGCAGAACAAAGGATACATTGTGTCCAAAGAAAAACAAAGTTCAGGCTTTGGCTTCCAAGTCATAGATTCAATAATTATTCAATTATTATTTTTTTATGCTTTTTCCTTAGATATCTTTAATATAATTTTAACCAATAGAAGGAAAAAATTGTTGAAAGAAGAGAAGTTTAATTTAAGCCAACAGAAAAAATTAGGATAGTAAAAAAAAAATAGAGAAAAAAAGATCACTCCATAGACTTCAAGCGGGGAGACAGGAAAAGTTGCAATTACTTCAATCGACAAAACATCGTTACAAATCAGAGCAGGAAATTTTCTAATAGCAGTCCAATAAGTATTAAATTTGCAGCTTTATTCTTACTTTGAGGACTAGTTATTATTATTATTTTTTTTAAGAAAAAAGAAAAAAAACCTCACCAGATGGAATGCTTTTGCTTTGTCTTTTCCTTCGGGAGCCGTCTCCGACTATGCCAGCCTGGGGGCTGTCTGTTTGTCTTCGGTTGGAAGCCCTACCCTTGGGTCAATCAGGGACTTTGCGGTGTCCCTGTGACCAGCAAGGTTTTGGCTTCCCTGTCACCGTCTCTTCAGGATGGTTTAGGTCCTACTGGACCGTCCATGGACAAAGGTTTTATCGGCGGACTCGGACTGTCGAGTCTGTGCGATGTGTCGTTGTGACGTTGGCTCCTCCCTCCAAAATTCAGAATATATTGAGCAGCACACATGCAACTGACTGTACTTACAGATTACAGATTGTGTCTTTCTGAAATGCAAGGGATACAAGACCGGAGCTTCTTAAAGCAGCTGTGTCTTTCTTTCTACATTCATTTGAACCTTCAAAAAGGGTAAGTTTCTTTAAGGCCAGAAAGGAACATGATCTGGCTTTCCCCTTACGTACTAAGTCAGAACAGAAGGTGAACACAGCATTTTGGTTTTATAAATGGGATTGTTATGGTGCTTGGTGGTATGAAGGTTTCTTTTAGGATTCTTTCTTTGTATTTTGTTATTTGTGTATGTATTCTTAGTCATACACACAGGTATTTTATATAATATGGGCAACCATACACATCTTTTCAATAAATAGAGAGATAACAGATTGCTGTTGTGATTTCTACTATGGCTAGGATACTTTTCTAGGATAGAAGCCTGATACACAACACAGTAAGTACATCAACAAAAGTGCAAACAGTAATGTCGATCCATTGTTCTGCTTACCCCTACTACTTAATTAGTATTTTAAAACTGCATACATATGGTGCTACTTTCTGGACAATTAAAAATGTGGGTCAGTTAGTAGAAATATATGGGCTTGAAGCTCTGCTTCTGCTAGACAAATAGAAAAGAGGGTCAGTAATTGTGTCAATAGTAGCCAGGTCCTCATATTTAACTGAATGTGTTGGCACACTGTCTTTTGTCATGTCTGTTTCTTTGTGCTGCAAAACAATTCACTCCATATTTTAAAAAGTCAGCATAAGCCAAATGTAATCTGACAACTAATGAATAAAGTAGCTCTTAGAGATAATATATTTTGCAAGTGATGAAATCTACATCAGACAGCTAGCCAAGGTAAAATGTATTTTTAATACCTAGTAAATCCGTAAGTATAATTCTCTATGATATTTTGGTATTTCTGTTATTAGCAAGTTCCCGTATAATTCAGTTTGAATTAGACTTCCACATGATTTAAGAGCAACTTTTTGGAAATGTTATATGATAGCACTCAATCTTAAAAGCCACTGCAATGTAGTTTGGAAATGACCTTTGAAATATTAAGTGGTCAATCCATATTTAAATCCTTTGATGATTGTTATATGATTTGTAACACAAGAAAATATAGTTCCACAATAAATCTCAGGGGCCTTATCCTTAGTTGTTATACTTTCAATATCAACAGAGCTTTAATATTGTGAAAAATGTGAAATTTTATGTGTATGGGAAGTATATCAGCCATATACATTAAATATTATTTTAATTGGAGCCTATATCAGATATAGATTTGGTTTCCTGCTCTATTTTATTCTACAATGAAGAATTTCTATAGAAGGATATCCATCGATAATGGAAATATCTTACAAACTCTCACTGATTTCTGGCTGGAAAAACTTAAATAAGAAAGTCTAATGAGTAAATATCACAATACAGAGCCTTAAGACCAAACCTCCTTCACATTATCACTGTCAGCTTAAACCATCTCATGAGAAAAAGAAGGATCACCAATAACTTTGCTCCCAATCCAAAAGATATCATATTAAGGGTAGCTGAAAGAGTAAGCAAAGAGTAAAAGCTTATCAGAGGGAGATCCAACCTTGAAATAAGGAAAATTTCCTGGCAATGAGAATAATGAATCAATGGAACAGCTTGCCTCTCTGAGTTGTGGGTACTCCATCGCTGGAGGTTCTCAAGAGAAAAAATAGACAATCATTTGTCTGGGATGATAAGGACTTCTGCTTGGATAGGGGTTTGGACTAGAAGATCTCAAAGTTTCCGTACAATCCTATAATTCTAGGAAGCAAAACCACAACTCCCATCCCATTTTCATTTCAGGTTTATATGCATCTTAATCCCACAGTAAACTGTTTCAAGATATGTTAAATCTGACACTTTTCATTTCTCATGCTGATGACAGCCCAATTTTTGGACCTATAAGGCATGATCAGCTCTGAACCTATTACACTTGAAGTTCATACATGTATGTTCTTTCCTGTACAGGCACTGGGAACTAGTATTTTCCTTCCTTTCTTCCTATCTCCCTCCTTGGAAATATCTAGAAAGATACCAAGTTTTCAAAAAAAATGTACTTTTCAAATGCAGGAGAATGTATCTTTTTGGTTATTGTTTAGTTTGTGATTGCTGAGCTTACAAAACAACAGTAGAATTGGAGGGCAGGAGGAGCCAATATCTCCACGGTAAGGACATGCAGTCTCGATGCTCTGAGACTGCAGCCGGTACTTTTGCCATTGGGGGGTTCAATCGGACCTAAATCGTCCCAAAGAGATGGTGAACAGGAAGAATACATCTTGCTGATCTCGGGGATATCGCAAAATCCCTGAAAAAAGCAAGAAAAAGTCTTCAAGCTGGTGACAAAAGACAGCTTATGCTGATGAAGTGGGAGACAGATGGCTATGGAACGGAAGGGAACAAAAAGTGAAGTGTGATTCAACTGGGGAATTCTTTCTGTTTTGGAAAAAATGACTGCCCCAAAGAATCTCTTTTTTATGCTAAACTAAACCCACAACCAGAAGAAGCCAGCGGTGAAATTGATCTTTATTGTTTTGTTGTGATCAGTATATATTTTTCTTCTTGCAACTATTGAAATGCTCTTCGCAACTTTTTCTTTCTCCCCCCCCCCCCTGCTTAAAGTGAACAGACTGGTTTCTCTTCTTTGGTCTCTGCAATATTCTTCAACTAAAGGACTAAATTCTCCCTCTTTATTTTAACAAAAATTGTCTACTATTTGCTATTAAACTCCACTTTGCTCCTCCTAAATCTGAGTCAACACAAGAAAGTGGGGAAAAAGTACTAATTTTGCTGCTCAGAAGCTTAATGTTTTCGTGCTTCAAAGCTCTGTAACTAAAAGTGATAAGAGTCAAGGCTAAAATTGTTTATCACAGCTGTTTCTTGAGAGCCTTATTGGTACTGGGAGAAGGGGAAAAAACGGAACCTCTCTCTTGTGAAGATTAAAACTACAATGGCAGTAATTTACAATTTGGAACATGGATCAATCTACAGAAGAGGAAGCTTTAATTTTGCAAAAGATTTGGGATGCAATTCAAGAGTTATTCTTAATTTTGAAAATTGACAAAAACATAGAGTTTATACCAGAAAAAAATGAGGGAGGTGGAGTTCCAAAAATTGAAGAGAAAAAGGAACACAAAGATAAGAAATCTAATGATTTGATCTCTGAACTTAAAGTGGTTGAAAGCAGAAAAATGGGAGTTTGGAAGGGAGATTTTGATGGCCTGGAGCTTTACCCCAAATTTCAAGGCACAAAAGAAGAAAAAAAGAGAAAAAATGATGGTTTCAAAGGAAAAAACCCTAACAGAAATAGGATTGGCAACTAAAGATAAACCAATTAAAGTAGCAAAAGGACGCCGAGACTATCTGAGAGATCCAATGGACAATAAGGTGCGGAGAGATGTCCATAAAAACTTTACCAAGGAAATAAATAGAAAACTAACTCCATAAGTGGCAAAAGAAACAAGACTACAGGCCTTCTGGAAGGACACAGGTTGATATATGAAAATTGATAATAATAATAATAATAATAATAATAATAATAATAATAATAATAATAATAATAACAACAACAACTCCGCCATTGCCGGTCCCAAGCCCGGATGAGAAAGGAGGAAGGTTGGGATCAGGTTGGCATCTGGTCCCGTAAAAAAAAACCCCGCCAACCCATACAATATGGTGAAAAAAACAAATAAGAATTCCATACCGCATCGGTCGTCGCGCGGGTTAACAAGGGCCGCGGCGGATGTTGGGGTCCCTGGACATCCGTCGACAAGTGGGCTACAAGTGGACCAGCCAACAAAACGACAAAAATATAGTGCAGATGAAAACCGTGCCATAATGGCCTGTTACTACAACTCAGAGCCAGAAAAAAGAGGATATTTAAAGCGAATGTATGAATTATGGAAACAACAATATCCAGATTCAAATGTAAGTGAACAACGACTAGCAGATCAAAGGCGATTTATTATACGGAATAAAGTGTTTAGTGAAGTTGAACATGAGGAAATTCAGGCAAATTGCAAAACCCAAAAAACAATATCACAAGCGGAAATAACTGATATTCAAGACACAACTAAAGACATTATAGTAGAACTCCCAGAAGAAGCTCTCGGGGAGGAAATAACATCACCACCACTAGAACCAGTTATCACTGAACCAACTGATGAACTAACTCAAAAACAAAAAGAATTGAAGGATAAGATCATGGAGCATTTTCTGCTTAATGAGGAAAGGCAACGTTTACCATCACTAAAAACTGTGCCTAAGAAAATTTTGGCCCCTATCATGAAAATGGTTAATGCAGTGTTTTCAACAATTGAACCAGGATCCATCTTGGAAACAAATCAGTTAATGTACAGCACAGCTGTAATAGTCACTAATGAACTAGGCATTAAAATTAAAGTACCTAGTCATACAACAGAAAAAGCATCAAAGCCAAAGTGGAAAATCCGTTTAGAACAAAAAATAAAAAAATTAAGGGCAGATGCTAGTAACTTAAAGAACATGCATGAGCAATGGCTTAAAAACAACAAAATCATAGATAGGCTAATCAGGAGATATAGATTGGATACAAGAAACATCAATGAAGCTGTAGAGATTGTAAAACAGCAGATAACAGCAACAGCTAGAAAAATTGAAAGATATGAGGCACGAATCATCCAATATAAACAAAATCAGCAATTTCGATCAGACCAACGGCGTTTTTATCAAAGTCTTAATGTAAATGGTGACACCAAAAGTGAAAAACCAGAAAAGCAGGCCACAGTTGAATTCTGGAAAGAATTGTGGGAAAATGCAAAGGACTACAACAAGGAAGCAAAGTGGATACATGACTTTGAGAAAAGCATTGGCAACAAACAAATGCAAGTATTAGAAATAACAACTGAGATGGTCAAAAATCGAGTTAAAAAGGTAAAGAATTGGACATCACCTGGAAAGGACCAATTACATGGTTTCTGGCTCAAATATCTGACCAGTTTACATGCAATATTGGCCAGGCAACTGAATGAAATTTTACAAAAGGGCCAAATTGATGAATGGTTGACAACTGGAAAAACATACTTGATTCAGAAAGATCCAACTAAAGGAACAACACCTGAAAACTATAGACCAATAACATGCTTGCCAACAACCTTCAAATTACTCACAGGCATTATTGCAGATAACATGATGGATTATTTGGAAACAAACAACATCTTGCCAGTAGAGCAAAAAGGCAACAAAAGAAGGAGCAGGGGCACAAAAGATCAGCTTCTAATTGATAAAATGATATTAGAAAATTGTAAGAACAGAAAAACAAACTTGAATATGGTCTGGATTGATTACAAAAAGGCATTTGACTCACTGCCACATAGTTGGATCATAAAATGCTTAGAAACAACTGGCATTAGCAAAAATATTACATCCTTTACTGAAAAGGCAATGAAACAATGGAGAACTGAGTTGGCGGTAGGGAATGAGAGCTACGGAATGGTTAATATCAAGCAAGGAATTTTCCAGGGTGATTCACTTTCACCTCTTCTCTTCATCATCGCAATGATCCCACTATCAGTAATCTTAAAAAAAATGAAATTAGGCTACCAAACAGCCAAAAAAGCTGAAAAAAATTCGCATTTACTATATATGGATGATTTGAAACTCTATGGAAAGTCAGAAATAGAAATCCAATCATTGACAAATACAGTCCGAGTATTCAGCACCGATATTTCAATGCAGTTTGGCATGGAAAAATGCGCCACTGTATCCATAAAAAGGGGCAAAATCACTGCATCTGAGGGAATTGAAATGCCCAATGGCCAACTAATTAAATGCAAAGAAAATGAAGCCTACAAATACTTAGGCATTCTGCAGTTGGATAACATCAAGCATGGAGAAGTAAAAACTATTGTCAGACGAGAGTACACCAACAGAGTTAGGAAAATTTTGAAATCTAAATTGAATGGTGGAAATACAATCAAGGCCATAAATACCTGGGCAATACCAGTTATAAGATACACAGCTGGTATAGTTAACTGGACACAAGCTGATTTGGACCTTTTGGACCGAAAAACCAGGAAACTAATGACAATGCACTACAGTTTACATCCACGTGGTGATACTGATAGACTATATCTGCCCCGAAAATCAGGTGGCAGAGGATTATTACAAGTGAGGCAAACAGTTGAAGAAGAAAAACATGCACTGGCTGATTATTTAAAAGAAAGTCAAGAACATCTATTAATTGAAGTAAAGAACAAAAATCTACTGAAGGCCCAACAGACGAAACAAGAATACAGAAAAGATGTGATAAAATCAAGAATGGAGAGTTGGCAGAACAAAGCACTGCATGGCCAATTTCTGGAAAAAATAAAAGATAAAGTGGACAGTGAACAAACTTGGTTATGGTTAACAACAGGTACATTAAAGAAAGAAACAGAGTCACTAATCCTGGCTGCACAAGAACAAGCTATCCGCACAAATGCCATTAAGGCCAAAATCGAAAAATCCTCTGATGATACCAAATGCAGACTTTGCAAAGAAGCTGATGAAACTGTTGATCACATCCTCAGCTGCTGTAAAAAAATCGCGCAGACTGATTATAAATTGCGGCACAATTCAGTAGCACAAATGATCCATTGGAATTTGTGCAAAAATTATAATATCAAAACAGCAAAAAACTGGTGGGAACATCAGCCTGAAAAAGTCACAGAAAATCAGATGGTCAAGATCTTGTGGGATTTCCGTATACAAACCGACAAAATACTGGCGCATAATACACCAGACATCACACTGGTTGAGAAAAATAAGGTCACAATCATAGACATCGCAATACCAGGTGATAGCAGGGTCGCCGAGAAGGAACATGAAAAAATAGCAAGATACCAGGACTTAAAAATCGAAATTCAATGACTATGGCACAAACCAGCAGTGGTAATTCCAGTGGTAATTGGCACACTGGGTGCTATTCCAAAAGCACTGGAATTACATTTAAAACAGTTAAAAATTGACAAAATCACCATCAGTCAAATGCAAAAAGCCGCACTGCTTGGATCTGCACGCATATTACGAAAATACGTTACGACGTCCTAGGCCCCTGGGTGGGGCCCGACTAGTAACCAATGCCAAATCCGGCGAAACAACTGGCCGCTGTGATACAATTGTATAACAATAATAATAATAATAATAATAATAATAATAATAATGATAATAATAATAATAATAATAATAATTATTATTATTTAACATTACAATAATGTAAGCACTGGAATTACATTTAAAACAGTTAAAAATTGACAAAATCACCATCAGTCAAATGCAAAAAGCCGCACTGCTTGGATCTGCACGCATATTACGAAAATACGTTACGACATCCTAGGCCCCTGGGTGGGGCCCGACTAGTAACCAATGCCAAATCCGGCGAAACAACTGGCCGCTGTGATACAATTGTATAATAATAGTTAAGTTTGATGATTAGTTTGTAGGAATTTCGTAACTCCTTAGATTGCTTGCTTAAATAAATATTTGATAACGGTAACAAGGTATATTTCTATGTTGGCTGGAGGTGAGGAAGCTGGATATAAGTAATAAATGATTCTGTTACAAACATTAATGATAATAATAACAATGATGAAATGATAAAACTTATAGTTAATGACATATATATGAACTGGCTTAATATAAGGAATTTGGATAGAAATTGCAAATAATGATAGCATTATTGGGGGGGGAAGTTGAGAAATTTAAATAATCAATTTTTATTTTGAATATGTTATAAAGGTATAATGTTATTGGATATATGAAAGTAGATAACAAAAAAATTAACTAAGCTTTATAATTAGTAAGTAGTAATTTAGTAATTTATAGATGGTTATGTTAAAAAATAATTGACAAAAGCAATACATATATGTTGGTTTGATGAGAAGAAAATAGATATAATAGTAAAGGATTTTTTGTTAACCATTATTAATTGTAACAACTATCAATGGAATGATATAACAACTAACAATGGAATGATAAGGAGAAGGGATACAGTTAATGATACGTACATGTACTATCATAATAAAAGGAACGTGGACACAAATTGTAAACAGTGATTTGAGGGGAGAAAAGGGCTCAGATATTTTGCCAACTAATTTTTGTTTAGAATGTGTTATAAAGGTTTAAGGTTATTGGATGACTTTGTAATAATTAATGAAATGCCATTAGGTGGCTGTGGTTTTTTTTAAACGATGGATTATTCTAGGCAAAAGGACATTAAAACAATTTCAGCTAAATGAGAACTATGATATGTTGAAAGTAAGACTCATTAAGAACTTTGATATTCGATATGAATGTAAGTAATGATTCTGGAAGAGATGCATGAAAGCTAATTGTAACCAATTGACACACTTTCTACAAGATGTAATCTAAGATGATCATTTTTGTGTGTTGTTTGTTTAGTAAAAATAAAAAATGTTTATTTTAAAAAAAAGAATTGGAGGGCATATTTGTCCTCCCTTCTTTTGCATGCAGTAAAACATCAGACAGATGTCAGATCAAGCCACCTATTTAAAAAAATCATGATCTAACACTATCTAATGCATAGCCTGCATTGTTTTGGGGACTTTCACGACAATGATGAGATTCAAAAGTGAAGGACCGTAGCAAAGCTAGAAAGTTAATCCATCTGCTTAGCTTAATACAATTTGGCCATGTGAAATCAAAATACCATTGAGTGCATACTTTTCTGCTGCCACAAGGAGGGGTGGATATCAATCTAATCTGCCAATATAGAAAAGGACTAAAGAGAGTCACATTTAAACAAATAGGGCTGCTTTATGAAACCACTAACCATTTGCCTAATAGGTGGCCTATACTTTATGTGTGCTTTTAATTATTGAAGGTTGCCTTCTGAACCTTCCTGTTATCCCAGGGGAACTCTGAAGCAGCCTTGGAGCATAAAAGTGCTATACTATTACATCATCATTTGCATATTCTGCCAAGACAGGAAGCCACTTGATGGTCTTGTTAGCAACATCAGGCTTATAAAACAACTTAATGAGAAGCTCTGATGCAAAGAATGTTGCCAAGTTCTTTTAATTATATTGATCCTCAAGTACCTTTCTCCCCAACCAGAAAAAGTGGGTTTTCTCACTGTTATAAAATCCATGCCAAGTTTTCAGACAAAAGCATACTGGCATGAACAGAAAGCTTTTGACTTCCTCTGAGAGACACTGATTTCTCTCTCACTTATTTTATATTTATGATGCAGCCCATAGCCATGAATTAAAATGAACTAGGCTTTGGGGGCATCAATAGGATGTAAGAAACTGGATAAACCTGTCAGTGTCACAAGCATTTACAAACAGTTTTTATGTCTGTGCATTTGGCTAAAGGCTCTATTGGCAGTACTTAATAATTTCTTGGTAGCCTACATTTCCTCCAAATATATATATATATATATATATATATATATATATATATATATATATGTATGTATGTATGTATGTATGTATGTATGTATGTATGTATGTATGTATGTATGTATACACATTCATACATACATACACACATACATACATATATATATATGTATGTGTGTGTGTGTGTATATATATATATAATTTTCCATAATACACATACACACACACTGTATATGTATGTTATGTGTGTGTGTATGTATGTGTGTGTGTATTAAGTCTGTGTGTATTATATATATATATAATGACCATTGTTTACAATTGGTTTAAATCTGTAAATAAAAAATATCCCAGAGGCCAGAACCAAAGATATGGCTACTATACTCCTTGTCAACATATCCATTCAAAATAACATTAGACCATTTCACAATCAATGTAAGAAGATGGGAGTTCATTGCTCCCGATTTTACAAATACTCAATTCTATGCAGGAACTGAAGGTATCTAGTTCTTCTATACAGCCTGACTGAGTTTTTAGTTAGGCAAACTCTAATAAGCACTTAATAAAAGAAAGGCTGAATGTCTCTGCAGTATGATGCTTGGAAGTCCTAATGAACTTGTAGCCCTCCCTTGATACGTACCCTGTAGGACCAAGTAGCTTTGGGTGTGTGGAGTTTTTGGATCTGGGATTTTAACATATTTAGTTCTGCATGGGGTTGCACTGCCCCAGAAAGACACAATGCATAATTTAGGGGGTTCTCCTGGACTTACAACTCTTGCTCAAAGAGTCATGGCTAAGAGAGCCTTTGCACAACTTCATGGTTGTATACCAGTTACACTCTTATATGGATTAGAGGTCCTTGTGCTCAGTTACTCAAGCCCTGGTCATCTCACAGTTGGACTATTGCAATGTGCTGTACACGGATTGACCTTTGAAGAGTATCTGGAAGCTACAGCTGGCGCAGAAGGCAGCTGTGCTGACTGTTCTTGAGACTCCTAGGATAACCCATGTTCCATGAGCTGCATTAGTTGCCAGGTGGCTTCCAGGTCCAATGTTGGTTATCACTTTTAAAATGGCAGGGGACAAGAGTATTCGAGGAACCATCTTACCTGATAGGGCTCATCTGCCCCACCACACTGATCGAAGTGCATATTATGGACTCCATCAGTCAAGGAATTCCAGCTGGTGGGGTCCAGGAGAAGAGCATTTTCTGCCATGGCTCCTGCTCTCTGAAACATTATGCCCTCTTAGGTAAGGTTTGCATTCACCATTTTGATCCTCTGAAAGGGTGTGAGGAGATGGTTCTGCCAACTGGCCAGACCTCCAATGGGGGCATGTCATTCTGGAGGTAGTTAATTGAATACATAAAACCACACATCCTTCCCATGTGCACCCTGCTCCCTTCCGCTCCATGTCTCCATTTTAATTCAAATGTAATGTTTCTATTGTTTTAATATTTTATTTGTGTTTTTGTCTATGGTAAACCATCTTGCCTTCAATCAAATGTTTGCTTTTACATTAGCTTTAAGGGAAGGAAGATGACTGGAAACCCTTTATGAACATTTTCCTGAAATAAAAGAAAACTGAACTTGTGACTTATGGTTTGTGGTTTGAAGTTAAGAAAAGAAAGCTTATTGAAAGAAGGAAATTATGCTGTAACCTTAGAGCGAGAGGGCAAAATATAAAGGTATCTATAAGTACTGTCAAGAAGATTGGAAGCTGCTTTTTTATTTCTTTCTTTCTTTTGTTTTCTTTTCTTTTTTTCCTCTTTATTGCCTTATTTCTTTCTTCCATTTTATATTTCTTTTTCTATTTTCTATTTACACTTTTTACTATTTTTCTTTATTATCATTTTCTTTATGTGTTTTACTTTAATAAAATTATTTTAAAAAATGAAATAAGAAGACAAGGTTCTATTTTTCCTCTTCAGTTCTTTGACTACTACTACTTCTATTTGCAGTCATTGCAGTATGTGAGGGGAAAAAACTTCTAGGTCTCTGAGAACACACATTGTCACATCAGTAGACAAGACTGAACACACATTTCAGTCTTGTCTATTGCAAAGATTGCAGATTGTAAGCAAGATTTCAGTCAGGATGTTGTGGAAGCCTGCAGAAATTGTTTAAAAAAGCATCACTCCAGTATTAAAAGCAAAGGTGCAAATGATATGGCTCATAATAAGCCACTTAAGGCTTAGCACAATATGCAAATCAAGTCAGAACCCAGTTCCAATCCTTGATGAAATCTGATCAGTTCATAGCAATAGACAAGAAACACTGTTTTTCAGTATGTGTAATATTAGCTGTTATCCCTATTTGTATCTTAGCCATTTCATCTCAGCAGGAGTTTTCTGGACCAACATAATGAAACATATTTGCAGACTGAAATGTACATGGTAGATTCACTGCTAGAATCAAAGTAGTCCTAAGCATCAAAATCTGCAGCTAAAAATGCAGGTAATAGTGCAAACTGCTGCTCAAGGAAGACAGAAAGGATTAATAACAATCCAGTCTTGTTCTCCTTCCCTGAAATGCCAAAGCACGACAACAGTTATCAATCAATGAAACAAAATACATTAGCAGATTGATTGGGTTTGATACAGTGGTAGCCATCTAGACTTCAGAGTACTCTTTAAAACAATTTTATTGTGCAATGCTGGAGAAAGCCAACAAATAATAAACCTGTCAGAGTGCTCACCAAGTGCTCGTAAATATAAAAGCAGCCTAGCAGCTGCAAGAGGAAATGGATTCCTGATGCCAGCACCAAAACATGGCAATTCTGCATCTGATACCCATTCCACTGTAACTTTTGTTTTCTTTGTGTAATTTGTTCTCAGAGAGGGTAGATTTTGCACAGACAAGAGTGTGAGGAGTAGAATTCAGACACACTATGAAGTAAATTTGCCAATATGTAATATCTATCTTGCTGAATCAGACTTGTTTCTTCCTCACTTGTTCATGACAACTTCAAACCATTGGATGCCATGATAAGACATGGAGGGTTATTGAAGAACTGAAGAAAGACTGCATGTGCCGAGAACCAGGCACTGAAGCCATTGGACAGATTCTTGTTGACTGTAAGTTGTACGTCTAGAAAGGGCTGCTTACCTAGTCCCTTATTTAAAAACTTTAAAAATGGGGCAGCTAGGAGAAACAATCTTACTTATTTCAGGGAACAACCTACCTATCACCAGTAAGATTGTGCTCTTCATTTCAAAAGTCATCTCAAAAAGGACAAAATACTTAGATCAGATTGGAGTTAACTGTAGAAGTGATTATTTATTATGAAGTTTGATTTCTTTATGTATTTCTCCATGTTGTATCACTTATATGTTTGATATGGTCAATTGACTTTTCTTCTTCACTTGTTCATGTCTAGTCCCTTTTATTTCCCAGAAGTTTGCATAGACAGGCACCTTCAATCCCCTTTCCACATATGTCTTTTAACACTAACACAGTTTTATTTCTATTTCTTAGGGTACCATTCCACCTTTGATCAAAGCAATGGGGAACAGGTTGCTCTTTCACTACTACTCTGTCTTCTGTAGGTTTATGGAAACATTTTAAGAAGGAAATTGTTTCAGAAATGAAAGAATAATGTTCCCACATTTCAATTTAAGCATTCTTTTAAAAAAAGATGTGAAGGTTAGGGTGTCAGGACTGCATTTATATTCCTTTTAGAATTTTGGCCTGCCACACTTTCTCTTATTTCATTATGCTGTTTCTTTAGTATAGTCAATGGGAGGGGGAATAGAAGGAGTAGGATTGTGGAATGTATTGTTTTTCATTCTTTGCTAGAAGCCAAGGTCATCCTTTGTCTCCGCACTTTCACACCTGACCGGAAGCAGTTGGGCGTAGATGCCAGCGTGGAAGAAGAAGATTGGACCATGTGATGGACTGTAGGTGTGGGGACAAGATCATGAACTTTTAACTGGGTGGGATTCTGATGTAACTTCCAGAGTTGGAAACCCACAGCACGATGCCAACATGCCTGTCTTATTAAATTGGAACTTTAAGCATAGTTTTGCCTTCAACTCTAATTTAATTCTGTGTGGTATTTGGAACGCTGACATAGGGTTGAAGACACTTCATTGATTTATTGAATTATTATTTGATCAATCACAATATTATTTTAAAAATCAATAACTGATGATCATCAGAGTGTGTAGCCTGCCATTGCAAAATGAAGCCACTGGATGAATGGGGAGGAGAAGTTGCCAATTGAAGTTGGAGTAACTACTAGAAGGGAATGAGATGCTGAAAACCAACCACACCAGAGGGCTTAAGATTTAATTATTGGTAGAGAAAATAGCAGTTTGGAATTAAAGTGGGAGATCAAGAGCACAAGATATATTTACAATGGGTTGGGAATGAGAAAAAGACAACACCATCCATTTTTGCTCTCATGAAGTGATTGGTGAAACAACAAATGTAGATCTGCCTTAAGGCAAAGTAGTGTGATTTTCAAAGTAATGGCAGCAAGTTTTAGAACAACTAAATTAGAGAAGATCAGAGATATTATCTGCTTTTTAAAAAACCTCCTAATTCTTATTCACTGTAATGAAAGAGGATTTGCTTTAAACTTTCGAACAGTCAATAGTAGAATTATCACAAGCAGAATACAAGATTGTGATAATTAAGAGTTGGGATTTTTTTTACAGCAAACCAAAAGGATGCCAAAAGGATGTCATCATTACAATTGACATTTGCCATCATGCAAATGTCATCATTATAAATTGGAGTATACATGTTGTAGCATGCATATGATGGCACATTTGTCATAATATGTGCTCTTTCCATAGGTATAGACACCCATGCCAAGTTTTGGTTCTGAGAAAATGTTGGAAAATGTAGTCTTCTCTTGTAAAAAGCAGTGAAATTGCACATATTTGATGAAGACTTTAAGATAAAGTCTTCTCCAGCTTGATTAAATCACAAAGTATTTTTCTATCAAATTGACCTCTTTGCTCTACTTTTTATGTTTTGTGTTTTAACTTTTTAATTTTCCACACTCAAAATCAGCATCTCTGCCCAATTGTGACAGTATAGTTATATGAGTTCTCAGTGGAGCCTGGGATAAGATTATCCTACTTATGAAATGTATAATATAAGTATCATTTATTCCAAGCTACTTTGAAGCTAATAAATAATGAAGGGAATAATGGATCTATTTTCATCACTGACCCGTCTTAACATTTCTTCAAGAGTTACACTTCTAGTTCAATTTTCCCACAACACTGTAAATATGTTGGAGCAACTGTCCCAAAGTTGCCCAATGATCTTCTAAACTGAAGGTGGATTTGATCCAGGATTTATTTAGTTCTAGTCTAGAATTTTAAATACTAAACTATTTATTTATTTATTTATTATTTATTAATAAAATTTATATGCTGCCCAATCCCGAAGGACTCCGGGTGGCTTACAAAAAAAGAAAAGAAAAAAAGACACATAACGAACACATAACAAAAGAAAACGGTTTAAAATAGCAACACCTCATGCATTCTTTCTAATCAGGGCTTGACCTCAACAGTGAGGTCAACAGCCTCAGGCCTCCGGAACAGCCACATTTTTACAGGTTTCCTGAAGGCCATGAGAGTGGGTATGGTCCAGATCTCTGGGGATAGCTGATTCCAAAGAGTCGGAGCAGCCACAGAGAAGGCTCTCCTCCGGGAGCCCGCAAGCCAACACTGTCTGGCTGACAGCATCTTAAGGAGGCCCAATCTGTGGGATCTTACTGGCCGCTGGGAGGTATGTGGCAGTAGGCGGTCTCAAAGTTACTCTGGCCCTAAGTCATGTAGGGCTTTAAAGGTGATAACCAACATCTTGAACTGCATCCAGAGACCAATTGGTAGCCAGTGCAGCTCGCGGAGGACAGGTGTAACGTGGGTATACCTTGGTGCACCCAATATCGCTCACGCGGCCGCATTCTGGACTAACTGCAGTCTCCGAACACTTTTCAAGGGTAGCCCCATGTAGAGCGCGTTGCAATAATCCAGCCTTGAGGTGACAAGGGCGTGAGTAACCGTTTGAAGTGCCCCCGATCCAAATAGGGCCGCAATTGGTGCACCGGACGAACCTGGGCAAAGGCTCCCCTGGTCACAGCCGATAGATGATGCTCCAGTTTCAACTGTGAATCCAGGAGGATCCCCAAATTGCGGACCCTCTCTGAGGGGCATAAATTTTCACCCCCAAGGGTTAAGGATAGACTGTCTAAGCTGTCCTTCGGGGGCAGCATCCAAAGCCACTCAGTCTTATCAGGATTGAGCACAAGTTTGTTCACCCCCATCCAGAACCTAACAGCCTCCAGGCATCGGCACATCACATCCACCACTACACTGAGCTGGCATAGGGCAGAAAGATACAGTTGAACTATTGCCTTCTTCCAGGATATATTTTTTCAACTTTCCTGTTTAGACTAAAACCCCGGGCTTTTCTAATGGTGTCTCATCCAAATGATGTGCTGCTGACTCTTGAGAACGAAAACAGTGTCATTTCTGGATTGCTTAACAGGAACAAATGTTTGAGAAAATTATTCTGTGCTGGATACAAATGACTTGTCCAAATTCTTTAACATATACTGTATGTGGGCAGAGATAGTAAGACTAATTTCCTTCAATTTCTTCAGAAGAAGGAAAATCCTCTAATAATTTCTCAGATGCACAACTCATCACTACTGAAAACTCTCTGTTTCATCATGATTTTTCTCCTGGGAATTAAGGCCTGTAAGAGTAGTCAGGCATACTGCAAATCACCTGTCGTTCAATGAAAGACAGGACATTTCTTAAATTCCTTAATTAAGTGCAAGATCACCCATGTGTCTCTTGGATTTTTCTTCTCTTCTGAAGGACTTTCTAAAGGAAATTTTCTTCTGTGACATTGAATGGCAGTTGCCGGGAAGGAATGGGGGGGGGGGAGAATTCTAATGAGATTTCAAAAGAAAAGCTGGAAGCAGTTTTGACACTGTTAGGTATCTGGCATTTGCTCACAAAAGGTAGCCAATGACTCCAGAAATTACCTAAACAAGGTACTTTTTCTTCTGTGTGATTCTGTGTTGGGAGGGGAAAAATGCTTGAAAGGTCCTCTTTCCAACCCCTTGCTCTGCAAGAGACCCCGGAGGTGTCTACCCACCAGTGGTGGGTTTCAAAATTTTTTAGAACCTATTCTGTAGGAGTGGCCGGTTTTGTGGGAGTGGCTTGGCAGTCATGTGACCGGGTGGGAGTGGCTTGGCAGTCATGTGACTGGGTGCAAGTGGCTTGGTGGTCATGTTACCAGGTGGGCGTGACTAGGTGGGTAAGGTCATGTGATTGGGTGGGCATGGCCAACTAAATGTCACTCACATGGAGAGGCACATGGCCTGGTTTCTCCTTGCCCCTCCCCTCCCAGCCAGTCCTCGCCTCGTCTTGCATGTTATGGTGGGAGATGAAGCATTTTCAAAGTCATCTTCCCCTTGATACTAGCCAATAAGATGAGAGTTTGCTGTCAGAAGACCGCCTGCTGTACATTTCCAAATATTGTTTATCACCATTTTCTTGGTAAGACTGAGTGGAGAGATTTATAAATAATAAGAGACTTGGAAGGAACCTTGGAGGTTTTCTAGTCCAACCCCTGCAGACGTATGAGATGAGACCCTGTACTATTATGGACAAATTTCTTCTTAAAAACCTCCAGTGATGGTATACCCACAATTTCTGAAGGCATCCCATTTCTCTAATAGTTCTGTCATGAAATTTCTCATTCCTAGGTTGGATCTGTTTGATAAGTTTCCATCTCACAGATAGGTCTCATAGTTACTTCCAGTTGAACCAGGCACCACCTATTCTTTACATTTTTTCTTGCCTGTGTAAAATCTTACTTTACTCTCCATTAAATTGCATTTTTGGAAAGAAATGGTGTTCTACAGTGGTATTCAGTTACTACAATGATTTTTGCAAACCGCAATAAAAGTTGAAGAATACACCTCTACTTATACTGATAAAGATTATTCTTTTTCAACATTAAATCATACAGTAAATCAAATACTTCTAATCCTACAATTGAAAACACATTAGAAAGGCCCTTCCCCTCCCCCCCACTCTCTCTCTTGTTCCACTGCAGCATCTGCACACACACCCCTCGCCCTTTTGGGGAAAACACACACACCTGTTTCCAAGGTCTGCTGGTGGGTGCCTTAAAGAAAACAGACCCGAGAGTTGCTTCCCAGATGGATCTTCCTTTTTTGAGCAATTTAAGAGCATTGCCACCGTCTTGCAGACTTCTTTCCTGCTTTTTCTTTTCTTTTTCCTGGCAATTTATTGTGGATGGACAAGCAGAGCTCCAAGAGGGATGGGAGCCCAACTTCAACCAAAAAAAGGGTGCAGACCATACAGCCCGCTCCTCCACCCCCAAAAAAGAGCCTCCTGTTGGTCTTCCCTCCAGGGAGGGGAGCAAAGGAAGACGATTGAGGGAATTCCCTTCAGTTCTCCTCTGCTTCCCCGTCACCCCGTCCGCACATACCTCTTTGAGGTGCTGGGCTTCTTGGACCCCTTTCCTCCTTGCCCCCACAACGTCTGCTCTGATGGCAATTATGGCTAAAAGCAAAAGATCTTTGGAAGCTGCGGCTGTCCCTTCCCCCTCTCTTTTGCAGAAACTCCTCTTGCTGGACAATTGCTCCATCTTTCTTGACTTTCAACTTCTCTTGTCCAATTATTTCTCCTGCCCCCTCTCCCCCCTACACAGTCTCAGTTGCTGCTTGGAGTGGGGGAGATTTCTGGATTTGCAGGGCTGAGAGGAAAAGGGCAAGGAGGAACAGGCCCTTCAAGGCTGCCCCCCCCTTGGCATTTTGCAACCAAATTCTCCCCCCCCCCAAAAAAAACCAGAGGACCCCTCCACCTGAACACTGCGGGGCAGAGCAGGCTGACCCCATTACTGGGCTATGTGTGTGGGGGGGGGAGGCTGAAGCAGCTCTGTTCTGAATGGAGGGAGAGAAAAAAAGTTGGGATTCTCCCTGCTGCAGCCCTTAAATGACAGAGAGAAGCTGAACTTTTTCCCCTCCAAAACTAAGACGTGTCTTATACTCCAGAGCATCTTATAATCTGAAAAATACAGTATTTTCAGTTTACTCTTTCAACCAGCTCTTTACTTATACCACAACATTATAAATCATGTATCTAAGAAAAATATATAAAAGCAATAGGCAGGAAATAAAGATTGTATCTGTAAAGCTGATAAAATTATAATGCTATGTACTCATAATAAATTAAAACTCAACATATATAACTATAAATCAAGAAAATAATAATCTGTAATTCTCCACTAGGAGTCATATCCTGCTATTCATAAACAGAATGTAATGTACTTCAGTTTCATTAATATGTTCAAGAAAAATGCAGTTGGTGAATTATTCTGTGCCATTAATCCCAAAGCAATCAATTGCCTCTGGAATCATTTTTAGCACATTTCTCCAGTACAATGTTCTGATTAAATATGCAAAGTCCTTAATGAAACATGAAAAAATATAGTCCTGTCATCAATGAGTATACATACCTGTTTCTATACAACTCTTTTCTATTGGCTTATAACATGCATTTAAAGGAGTATATTAGAAAGCTTTCAGGTTTCTTTCACAACATTTAGACAAAGTAGCTAAACTGTGCAACCAGAGGGCCACAGAAACAGCAACAAAAGTTCTGTGCTGAATATAGAGAGACTCATAGGAGTAAAACAGGTTACAAGCTTGTAGAAGAAGTCTGAAGAAAACTACAGAGAATGACACGTAGAAAGAATGTGATAATACAAGGTATGGGCAGAAGGCATTTTTCTTCATGTTTTTCCATACCTGTCTCTACAGATTTTCAAAGAAACCACAGTTATAAGGACAGCCGAGAATGCTAAGAAAATATTAATTCCCCCTAAAAATGGAGCTGGGACAATATGTGGTAACTGGCCTTGGTGCTTTCAGTTCCTGGTCTCATCAGACTTTCAGGAAAAGGCTGGGGTATGGACAGTAGGAAAGCAAATTCTTCTTCCAACACTCCATCAATGTAAAATTCCCTCAGGGACTATTGGATGGATAATCATGAAATATATAATAAAAAAGGAAACAAATAATAAATAATCATGAAATACTCTAGTCTAGAAAAGTAAATAATATTTGGATTAGCAGTAACAGCAGCCACCATTTTTGGGATCAGCTCTCTTCCACATGAAATGTGTGGAGGTTTTGTATTTGCAGCCTATATTTTCAGACTAGGAAAATATAGGAAAAAATGTAAATCTATCTGCGTACATGTGGAGATTTGGCAGAGTGAGCCCATACATGACATGACATGATGTAAGCAGAGACTATTGTTATCCAGGTAGGAATAAAATGTAATTAGCCACTTCATAAACTGGTCAATGATACTGTTCTATTAATCCTGAAATGGTAAGAAAAATCAGACAACTATAACTACTGTTCATAAGAAAATTAGAAACTGGGAGAATGATAGGATTCCTTCATTTATTAACTGGAATAAAGCAAGCAATGTATGTGATTATAGGTTCTGCATCAGTGGTGGGATACAACCGGTACGCTGGTACGGGCATAGCGGTGCCTGCTGGGAGCACCAAGTACCGTTGTGGTATGGTACTCTGAAGGGCCCACCCACACGCCTGCCCTCCTTGCCTGTATTTGAGCCGATTGGGGCTTTCGTGCATGGAGCGTACGGCGCCTGCGCAACACTCCACCAAGCAGCTGGAGCATCATGGGCAGTATGTGCACGTGCCGATTGCAATGGGATCTGGAACCCACCACTGCTCTGCATGTAGCTACCATTTGTTAGATGGTCATTTTATTCACTCATTTCCTATTACACACCTGTTTCTCTTTTTTCTCTTTGCCATTCTTCTAAAATGCCCCCCACCATTATGAATTATCTGATTCCCAACTGTTAAAAGTCTAATTAAGGCAGCTCTTCTTTCCCTTTGCATAAACTATCATGAGAACATAAATCTCATTACACTTTTTTTTTGCTTGTAGACTACAAATCTATTATTTTGGCTCAAAAATCATTCTCATGGCAGTTCAGTGCAGTTTATGAGTAGTGAGTATAGGGATTCCAACCATCTTATCCAAAACCTCTGTGATGAAAGTGGTCATCTCATTTATTGTGCAGCTCTGTGCCTACTGAATAGGATCATTAACTCTGGCTTCAACAGAAGGAAATAGCAAATATTTACAATGTGACCATCAATTGCATCTTTTCTTCAACAAGGTCTTTGTTTGCCTGCTTGCTTCACTTTATGCAGGCAAAGAGATATAAAAAAACCTTCCAGAATTCCAGGAGACAATGTAAACTGAGTGATAGCTATTTCCTATAATCTTTGCAGGAGAAACAGAGAGAATTACTTTGTTCTCCTGAGAGCACATCTAATCACATCTCATTTTTGTAGAAACTCTAATGTTACCGCTTTGTAGCATGACACCAAACAATAGCACACAGGTATCTGGACCAATGAATGTGGAAAAAAGAGTGACAAGAAAATTCAGGATTCACATATGTTACTCTCATCGCATAACGAAAGAGCATTTCAAATTCTAGCTGTCAAAAGTTGGCTGCAAGGCTCAAATGAAGCCTGTGGTCCCATTCATACAATTTCATCAGCTAGTTCAATATTGAGATAAATTCAAAGATCAAACTCAGTCCACACTGGGGCAGGAAAGGGTGAGTTTTGGCTCAAGCCTGAGTTTATTTTGAGTTAAACCTCCAGTTACCTGTGCTGCGTATTATAATCGAATCAAGGCTCCCAAGAAAAACTTGAAGATATAAAAAGATTGTGAAACCTTCCCCATGATGTAATTCTCAATCAGGACCCGGAAACCAAGAACACCATCCAAATCCACAGGTAGCCTACATTACCAGACCAACCCCTTAGCTGTCTGCCTACATAAGGAGTATGATTTGTTCGAGTCAATGTAACAAGGTGCTACCAGGATCACCAATAAGGAAATATAGCTAAGTTATGTTTGTTATTGTAACAGCTGCCCCCACTTGGATTTCTAGGAAGGAAAGACCTTCCACTTCATTTGTGTCAAGGGTATACTTTTACTAAAAGCCAAGTAGTTATAATACAGTACGGCAAAGCAAGAATGAAAAAAATGCATGTGAAGGTTTCTTGTTAACTTTCTCCTTCCCATTCACCACCACCCCTCTCTGTTATCTCCCTATTGTCCAATTACATTCAAAGCATTTGTTTTGGTAACAGTCCCTGCATCAGCAGACTAGATGGTGAACCATTACATTTCACTCCGAGGCATCTGGCCTTGGGATGCTGAACCAGTGTCTTGGGAAAGCACATTGAACAGTTTCTGTTTTCCCCACCCAGGAACTCCCACCTCCCTCTATGACAGGCTGGCAACCAGCAAAGTGAAGTTGAAGAGCAAGTTGGCAGTTGTGACAGTTATGCAATCAGGACCTGTAAGATTTGGCACAGGTGCTCCAAGTGATGAGCTATTGAACACTTTTTACATGACAGTTAAGAATCTTTAATACTTATAGGATGGTTGCTAGGTGTTCCTAAACAGAAAGGACTACTAGCATGATTCTTATTCAGTCAAACCTATCTAAAACAACAAGAAGTTCCCGAATTCTCTGTTTCTTTACAAATAAGCTTGAGAGCATTACATTTTTAAAAATGTAATATAGCTTATTTAAAATAATAATACAAATTTTCCCCTGTCAAGTCTGTGTTTCCCAAGACATGCTTCTTTTCTTCTTGATTTTTCTTTGCTGTATCACATTGTTCCTTTCATATTCAATATTATGAATTATTCAAGTTGGTAGATGAAGGACCACGCAAATCACTTGATGTGGACAAGGTAGAAAAAGAAAATAAGTTAGTACAGCCATTAAATATGAAAATTACATGTAATTCTGAATATATAATTGACCAGTTTAAAATGTGTAGTCTTACCTATATTATAATCCCAAAAAACTACATGATGAAAATATAAACATCCTGCTTTCAGAGATGAAGAATCTGCGAGACTTTTGGCCTTTGAAAAAGGGGTTAAAACTTGACTTTTCAATCTTGGATTGAGGGCACAGAGGATCACACAACCATGGGGCTGGCTAGTCCCTTGAGAGTTCCCCTCATCTGTAATACCCAACATTAAATGGCCATCATAGGATCCCCCCCCCCACTTTTGATGTTTAACTGTCTATAAATTTAATTTTGTAAATTTGAATTATTATTTTTATTTTAGCGTGTGTTCATATGTATATTTATTGGTTATATTGTATTGTACATTGCACAAAGCTCTTCTTTGAAGAAGATGAATGGTTTAGAAATAAATAAATAAATAAATAAATAATTTTTAATTGATAAAATTATTGTGTCACAAATTCTTTACAGCAATCATTAATTGCTACTTTGTTGATAAGATTTAAAAAATGATTCTGGACATAAATTGTATACAATATTTGATGGATTTCTTTTGGGATTATATAAAATATCTGCTTTATAGATTTATAGACCTGTTTCTACAGGTGAAACTCAAAAAATTAGAATATCGTGCAAAAGTTCATTTATTTCAGTAATGCAACTTAAAAGGTGTAACTAATATATAAGATAGTCTCATTACATGTAAAACAAGATAGTTCAGGTCGTGATTTGTCATAATTGTGATGATTATGGCTTACAGCTCATGAAAACCCCAAATCCACAATCTCAGAAAATTAAAATATTACATGCAATCAATAAAACAAGGATTGTACATAGAACAATATCGGACCTCTGAAAAGTATAAGCATGCATATGTACTCAGTACTTGGTTTGGGCCCCTTTAGCAGCAATTACTGCCTCAATGCGGAGTGGCATGGAAGCTATCAGCCTGTGGCACTGCTGAGGTGTTATGGAAGACCAGGATGTTTCAATAGCAGCCTTCAGCTCTTCTGCCTTGTTCGGTCTCATATCTCTCATCTTTCTCTTGGCAACGCCCTAGATTCTCTATGGAATTCAGGTCAGGCGAGTTTGCTGGCCAATGAAGGACAGTAATCCCACGGTAATTGAACCAGGTTTTGGTGCTTTTGGTAGTGTGAGCAAGTGCCAAGTCCTCCTGGAAAATGAAGCCAGCATCTCCATAAAGCTCATCTGCGGAAGGAAGCATGAAGTGCTCCAAAATCTCCTGGTAGACGGCTGTGTTAACCCTGGACTTGATGAAACACAGTGGACCAACACCAGCAGATGACATGGCTCCCCAAATCAACACAGACTGTGGAAACTTCACACTGGACTTCAAGCATCTTGCAGTGTGTGCCTCTCCATTTGTCAGCCTCTGTTTTGCTGCTGCAGTTGGGAGGGCATGGTATTTGGGTGGGGGAAATAATCTGTACAGGAGGACTGTTAATTGGGAGTTGTTTTCACCATCCGTTTGCGCATGTGGAAGGAGAGGAGTTTCCCGCCAAGGCCAACTGTCCAGCATTCCAACCTGATGATGATGATTGAAGATGTTTCCCACCTGACAGTTGTGGTGATATATGATTGGACTGTGGACTAGGGTACCAAGGCGAGGGGAATGAATCATGTATTGATATCTATTGCTTTCGCGCTCTTTTGCTCAGATCCAGCTTTGCTTTGCTTTTCATCGTTTATAATCAGTAAAAGTACACTTAATTCTGAAACATGGAGTTGAGTGGTTTCTTTCTTGGTTATTAAGTGAAGGAGCTGTGACACCATTCTTCCTCCATACTCTGGGTACTTGGTTTCCAAATGAGATGCAAACATTGCTCTCATCAAAAAAGAGAACTTTGGGCCACTGAGCAACACACCAGGTCTGTTTTTCTTTAGCCTAGGTAAGACGCTTCTGACGTTGTTTGTTGTTTAGGAACACTTGACAAGAGGAATACAACATTTGAAGCCCATGTCCAGGATCCGTCTGTGTGTGGTGGCTCTTGATGCACTGACTCCAGCCTCAGTCCACTCCTTGTGAAAATCCCCAACACTTTTGAATGGCCTTTTCCTGACAATCCTCTCCAGGCTGCGGTCATCCCTGCTGCTTGTGCACCTTTTTCTTCCACACTTTTCCCTTCCACATAACTTTCTATTAATGTGCTTTGATACAGCACTTTGGGAACATCTAACTTCTTTTGCAATTATCTTTTGAGGCTTTCCCTCCTTATGGAAGGTGTCAATGATGGTTTTCTGCACAACTGTCAAGTCAGCTGTCTTTCCCATGATCGTGATTCCTACTGAACCAGACTGAGAGACCATTTCAAGGCTCAGGAACCCTTTGCAAGTGTTATGGCTTAGAGTGAGACACTTTGAGCCTAGACTATTGCACCTTTTCACAATATTCTAATTTTCTGAAATTGTGGATTTGGGGTTTTCATGAGCTGTGAACCATAATCATCACAATTATGACAAATCACAACTTGAACTATCTTGCTTTGCATGTAATGAGTCTATCTCATATATTCATTTCACCTTTTAAGTTGCATTATTGAAATAAATGAACTTTTGCACGATATTCTCATTTTTCAAGTTTCACCTGTAAATTTAAACAATTACACAATAGAGCTTTTATAATGCAATATTTTATTTTCTAAAGTATCTATCATAGTTACATCAAAATGATTTAAAGATCATTTTGTATTTAATTATTGTCCCATTTTTTTATTCCTGTAGATAATAAAATCTTAACTGCTGTTTTACCTATACAGTTCAACAAAAGGTTTTTGTTATAGTCACAGTCATTAATGTATCAAGTAAGTCTGTAGAAATTGCATTACAGTAAAAAGAGTGTTGGTTCTTACCTGATACACCTATTCTCATAGTGGGGGAGGAGTATCCAGACTGGGTTGATTTCATCTACTCAATGATTGGACTGAGCCTGATGAGACCTTTAAACCACGCCCCTATTGCCAGGCAGACCCCAGCTTCGACCAAGGACTATATCAGACTCGATGTATCATCTTCTCCAGATGATTGTTGTAGTGAAATATCTTCTTTTATTACTCACAAAAGGCAACAAATAGTAACAACAATAAAGCATTCAAGAAATCATGACAATTCCAGGGAGGGGCTGGATACTCCTCCTCCACTATGAGAATAGGCATATCAGGTAAGAACCAACACCCTTTCTCCATAATGGGGGAAAGAGTATCCAGACTGGGATGTACCAAAGCCATTTCATCCCTTGGGAAGGTCTATACAACTTCTATATACATGTATACAAAAATTATACACGGTGGTCTGTTGCACAATCTCTATGCACAGATTGTAACACCCTACGTCCAAAAACTGCTTCAGCCGAAGCAAAAGAGTCTATTTATAGTTCTTTATGAACAGTGAAGGAGATGCCCACGTAGCAGCCCTACAAATCTCAGTCAAAGAAGCTTGTGTAGGGGGGTGGGGCTTGATGTCACTACGACACAACATGCAATCTTGGGGCTCCAGGATTGCTGTCGATATCTCTGTTGCTGGATGATCCTTTTCGATGTAAACCGTTCTGAAGGAATGGTGATAGTGAGGGGCATGTCCTTCTGATCTCAGGGGCATCTCAAAGCACCTGATTGATCCAGGAAAAAGCTCTTTTTGCCAGCTACAAGAGAAGCAGCCAATATGGCTGCAGAAGGTTGGGATAAGCCCCTGAAAAGGAAGCAGCACAGGAGAGACAATGTGTCGAAATGGTGAGAAAAATCGTTATTATTAGAGAAGAGAAAACTCAAAAGACTCAGAGTAAAAATAAAATTGAAGACAGAAAGAAACAAGTGGCGAATTTACCCTGGTTTAAAAGTATTGTGTTATCTTTTTCACTTTAATTTTGTTTGCTTTTTATGGATGGACTTTTTACTTTTTTTCCTCTATACTTTTCCCATTTTTTGTGTTTGTGGATTAAAAGTTTCTTTCTTCGCAAGGCTCAGCCGAATCATAATCTTTAAACAATTTTTTTTCCTCTTTCTGGAGAAAAACCCTTTCCGGAGTTGGAGTTTAGAAAAGAGAGCCAAAAACAGAGGTAAACGATGTAACATTGCCATCTAGTGGCTAGAGGTTTGGCAACATCTGATATTACAAAGTTCCATTGTCCCTGCACCATCTGTGCCTATAGATGGGCGCCCCAACCAAAGAGACTGACACCCATTGTGACCATCATTTGGTCTGGAATCCTGAAGTGATAGCCCCTTGGTGATAGAAGGGGACCTCCATGATACCAGAGATCAGGATACTTCTGCCAGTAGAAGGACCTTGATCTGGGAGCAGCTCATGAGCCTTCACTGAAATGGTAAGAGAAACCATTGAAGGTCTCTGGTATGAAGGCGCGCCCAGGGGACAATACCAATGGCAGGCACCATGGTGCCTAACAGCCTGGATAATGTGTCTAGGGACACCCTACACTCCCTGCAGACATGGGAAGCCAACTCCCTGGGATTTTTCTGCCTCTCTGACGACAGAAAGACTGTGCCTGACAAAGCTCCTAAATAAATCAGGTTTGTGGTAGGGTGTAGATGACTTTTAGCCAAATTAAAGAAGAATCCTTGACTTGCCTCAGGTACGCTGACAACGCCACCATCACCTTTGTGAAAACTCGAGGCGCAGATGACAAACCAAAGGGTAAGGCCCGGTACTGAAAATGGTGTCCTAAGTAACAAAACCTGATACTGCCAGTATTCAGGGTCTATGGGTATATGCAGGTAGGTCTCTATAAGGTCTGTGGAAGTGAGGACATCTCCCTGCCTAATACCCTCTAAAATAGAGTGCAGCAAATGCATCTTAAACCTCCGATAGCGCACAAAGTGGTTTAACTGCTTCAGATCAAGAATAGCTCTCCAGCCACCCGAGACCTTCAGGATCACAAAAAGGATGGAATAATAACCCTGGCCCTATTGGTCTGGAGGCATCAGTTGGATAGCCCTTATGTCCAATAGGTGTTGAATGGCTTCCTGCATAAGCTGCCTCAGGTCGTGTTATTGGAAACCTGTCAGATCTGAAAAGAGCTCGGGAAGTGGGGGTCTGGAGAGAAATTCAATGGAGAGACCTGACCTAATTGTGGACTGGGCCCATGCATCGGAGGTAGATGAATCCCAATGATCGGCGAAGTACACCAAGTGTCCCCTGATGGGGGGAGAGCTGGGTCTAGAAATAGTTCTTGCAGAAGAAGTGCCTGCCACCTTCTCCTCTGCCTCCTCAAAAGAACATTATTGCTGCCTGCCCTTTTGATGCCTATCAAGCTGGTACTTTTGCCTAGGGGCGTAATTCTCCTGATAGTGCCTAAAGCCAGAATACACAAAATCAGACCCCCTGAAATAAGAGCCATAGTCCTGACTCCAAAATGATGACCCATAGTCTTGACCACGGAAGGCAGAGCACCAAGGGTAGGGTGCCACCCGGAAATTGCCCTTCCTTGGAGCAGTGGGAAGCACCTTCCACTTGTCCTTGCTCTCCACTAGGATCAAGAGCAACCCCAAATAAAGACCCCCCCCCAGTGAAGGGTGCCGAGGCCAAATGCCATTTGTGGCGTACGTCAGCCTGCCACTGACGTAGCCAAAGCAATCTATGGGATGCTACAGATGACGCTATGGACCTGTAGGCAAACCTGGCTGCTGACAAGGTGGCATCCAATGAGAACTGGATGGCAGCTACCAGTTTGTTTATGTCCTGGTGACCCCTGACATCTGCAATGGGCACTCTCTGCTGCAAGTCCTGTAACTAAAGCAGACAAGAGTGGTTAAAGAAGGATGCCATCGTGGCTGCCCTCACTGCCCAGGCCGCCGCCTGATGTCTTTTTACAAGATTGAGAAAGATTTTTGGCGTGGGCACTGTCTCTGCCTCAATGGCCTGCTCAGCAAAAATAGTTTCTGCTGACACCTCTTGTGGTTGAGCAGATATCTCTGGGGTTTTGTCACCGAATTTAGCCTTGAACAAGATTGACTTGAATTGGGAAGGCTGGAAAAGACCGGAGAACTTAGGTTTGGAAGGCATGCCTTCGTCCTCAAAGAGGTTTTCCTCTCTGATTTCTCCTTCCTCAGACTCAGAATCCATGTCCTCTTTGGACTGGGTAGGGGAGTCGGGTGGCTCCTGCTCCTGGACCTCAACCACAGCTGGTGTTGCTGAAGGGACCACTCTGGGAGACTGATTCTGAAAGGCAGCAGCTAGGCATTGCTGAAAGGTTCTAGTCATCATCTCTTGGAAATTTGGGACAACCATAGGAATCATCTGCACAGGTGGCACCCCCGCAGAGGTGGAAAGTATATCCTGTGCTAATTCCCTGGCAGGTTGAGATGTGACAGGTGCAATGTGAGGGGGGGACTGCCACCCCTGGTTGGACCCCCAGATCCCTGAGGTGTCAAATGGCATTCTCAGGTTAAGAGAAGGATCTGTCTCTGTTAGACTCTCAGGGGGGAGAGTACCTGTCAGTTGACCTAGAGAGGATCCTTTCACAGCATCCGGGACAGAAGTACTTTTCCTGTTGCTGGCTTTTTATATATATGTGCTCAAGAGCCTTATGCTTTCTCTTTTTGAACTTGGAACTGGGCTTAGAGGCTTTTGAGCCCTGAGGTGAATTTGACAGGTGTTTAGTTTTTCTGCTTGCCTTGCACCCCTCTTTGATGGTTGTTGAATGGGAGTGCTCAACCCTCCTTCAGAGCCATTGGTCGCATCTGCAAGGACCTGGCCCCTCTCAGTGTCCATGCTGTCAATAGAAGCCGCCATTTAGTTCGCAACTGCTGTTCCAAAAAGCAACTGTCACTTCAGCTGTCAGATAAGCAGCTTGAGCCTTTAATGGCTGCCACGTGACTTTCCCTTGCTGAAAGTAAAGCGCCTCCATGGCTTGAGCCTCCAGGGGCTGCCGCATGCCTCCTCTTGTTTCTGACAATTCAAGCCGCTCCCTGTCTCTTTAAAGTGCCTCCACGGCTTAAGCCTCTAAAGGCTACCACACACCTTCTTTTTTAAAACCGCCCAGCCAATTTCTCTGTTTTCTCAAGCACAGGCACTCCACAGCGCTTCAAACAGCCTCCGTCAGTGCTCAGTCTTGAAAGGGAGTGGCAGAGCACTCCAGCACTACTGTGAAAGTGTTTCTTCGGCTGCCTTCAATACACAATACACAATAAGGCTGGAAGGCAGTCCTTTGCTGGAGACAACGAGAGCTCTCTCCGATAACTAGGGAAGAAAAATTCCTTCAAATTACCACGTTGAGGCTGACAGGTCCCTAACAGCTTCCTATGCCACCCCTCTTCAAAGGGTTAAGGCAGGCAGACACCACCCCAGTAGGGATATTGGTGGGAAACGAGGAGCTACTCACAAATAAAAAGAACAAAATTCGCAATTAAAATACCAATAACTCAATTCTCATGAAATTTTCTCTGGAGAAACTAGATGACCAACCGTCCAGATTAATGGACTGAGTCAAAGCTGGGGTCTGCCTGGCAATAGGGGTGTGGTTTAAAGGTCTCATCAGACTCAGTCCAATCATTGAGTGGATGAAGTCAACTCAGTCTGGATTCTCCTCTCCCCAATATGGAGAACTTGTTGTACACCTTCTATTGCAAGAGTCCTCCAGGCCCCAGCCCACTACCAAGCCATGAGCTGTTCAGAACCAGGCCACACAAAGTGATGGGCAAACAGGCATGCACATCCGCACTTGCATGAGCAGCAGCAAGCGCACCCACTCCATTTCCATAAGCGGTGGGCTTGCACAAATGAAGCTGGGCACATGCACTTGCCACTACTCATACAGAAGTATCCCTCTTCCCCCCTCCCACCCCCTGGTCTGGTTCACAAAGCCAAAAAGTTTGGGGAACTCTGTTCTATAGCATAAGGCATAGGCAAAGATGTTCATGGAAAAAAACCTTTTTATATTTACCATCAAATAACTGCTGAATATAGAAAACTTAACTAGAACAAATGTTCTGTATGATTGATTAAGGATTGACAACAATCAGATGGTTTAATAATAAGGGAAAACCTCCAAAAATTGGGGGACATACTATAGTTCACTGTCATGAATCTTCTCTTTCAATAAGCATTTTTGCTTGATTATTTACCAATTAAAAATGGGGTGTTAAGTTTTCTGTTATCTTGAATTTAAACAAGTATATCTTCTAGTATAAAATTTGGAATGGCTATATTCAATATAAATTCTCCATTCTGGACCCTTTGAAATATTAACATGAACACCTGGACTATCCTTTTTTCAAAGTAGACTAGATTACACATTGCTATCACTGTTACATCAATTTGAATAATGCAGTCTACTATTTCTGAAAAATCTGATCTTTTTTACTCATGCTAAATTGATGTTATGAGCTAACCCAGAATCTAAAACTGAATTTAAAAAACATTGGGTTATACATATTTTTATGGATATTGGACTTTTTACCATAATCTAAGCAGTCTAATTAGTGAATTATAATGCTATGTTTTTATTATTTTGTATGTTAAAGAACAAACATTAATTTACCTTTTCTCAGCTACTGGCAATATTTACAGATTGATAAGAGATGCATTATATAGATGTTCAAAAATTCATATTACTTAATTGAGTGAACTCTTGCTGCAAGTAAGGAAAAGTTGCATACAGTTGTAGAATCCATAAGGATGATTATAATGAAATACATTAAACATCCATTCATTATATAAGCAAATTCATACCTTTATGTAAAACCCAAATATTTACACATATGCATGTCTTATATATTTTTCTTTTTGGCTTGTTCTATTAAGCTAAATAATTAAAGATACACACACACGCACACACACGCACGCACGCACGCACGTACGTATGTATGTATGTATATATAAAGATAAATTCTTAAAGATACAAGCATCTTGAAGAATTTAAATATATACTGTATCTAAAAATAGCTGTGTATCTGTGTGTTCCAGCATAACTCTGGAACGCCTCAAGCAATTTCACCCAAACTTGGTACACAGATGACTTACTTTCAGGAGAAAAATACTGTGGGTGTAAGACCCCTAAAACCTCTTGGGGAGGTGTTCTGTTAAGATGCAGCCTGTTGTGCCTTTAAATGGCTTCTAATGCAGTGCCGTAAAATGGCTTCTACTGTACAGTGAGTGGAGTTGCCATGGTAATGGCTTCACAATACTCCACAGGGGGCATCCCTCTGGTAAGGCGGAAAACCAATATTAGAAATTATGCTTGGTCCAGACATTTTCCCCCTATAAATAAATATCCAGGCAATGCTGGGCTATCGGCTAGATGCTTATAAAGTCTCTATTGGGTGTGTAAAGGTGAAGATCCACATCTTATATTTTGTCTGATAAAGAAATGACAATCCCCAGCATATATCTTTTGATATGGGCCTGTTGTGGCCCAACAGTGGCTGGCTGAGCTTTTGGTGGAATCTGACAGCGATGAACACTATGGGACTGCCCAGGAGGCTGAGGAAGACTCTGAGGGGTGTTCAGAGTCAGAGCAGGGACAAGAAAGGCCTGTTGGCCACCAGATGGTATCTGAGTCAGGAAGCAGTGAGGAAGAACAGAGGGAAGCTGTCCCTGACGTACGTATGTGTAGGGCTGAGAGGAGGAGGGAGCAGCTTTGGAAAAAGGCTCACAGAAGGAAATAGGAACAGGTGGCTACTGATTGGCCCCTTCCTGAGAGCTTATAGGTGGGGCAACAGGAGGGGAATTTTGCAGGAAACAACAGTTTACTAATCTAGGCATAGAAAAAAATTGGGAGAATTTCGTGAGCTCAAGCCTTGTTTTCATAGAAATAATGTTCTGGACTCCTAGCCAAGGGGTTGCTTATCTCCCTCCTTCGTTGTGGCATACAGCCAAGTCTGCATCAATATATATTAGAGGCTTGGGACAGAACATGGGCCTACTACAATCCCAGTGTAATGTACACATTAGCAACCTGATGTTCTGGAAATCTGAAGTTTCCAGTTACCCCTCAGATTACTCTATTTGGCAACAAAATGCAGAGTTTCTTCTTCAGTGCTTATTTTCTTCTGAAGTTTTCAGCTTGTATATTGTGCAAAGAATGTCTGTTAGTGAACATAATAATGCTGCAGAAGCATAGCCTCAATTAATATGGAGTATTAGACATATTTTTAAAGACAATATGATTTTAAGCTTTTGACATGACCTAGTAGTTGTTGGGTAGACAGCACCACCTGTTGAAAAATGCTCAAGAACTGTAACTGTAATCAAAATTAGTTTGAGAGAATCAAATCCATTGGGTTAAATTTGGGTGCACACAACATATTAGAGCTATAATGCACCTTGTGTGTTCTTAATTTCATAATTGTTATATTAAGGAGTATCATTTCTAGAATAATTGAAGTAAATTGTGACCATACTTTCTCCCCTTTTCAAAATGAGAAAATAATTTCTTGGAACTGTCAACATAGCACAAGTTACTGAGGAAGCTGTTTTACTTAGTAATTAAAAGAAAAGAAAAATATTGCAGTAGTGGGTTTTTTTTGTAATAAATATAATTTACAAAATAAAAAGAAAATAATTTCGATGAATGACTTTCCTGAAAATCTTTGTCTACTTTTAACTGACAGTCAGTCTTTTATAAGGAGCAAAAAAATCCCCAAATAATCTGATCTCAGAAAGAACCTAAGCATTTTTAATTTATCCTGCCTTTAAAAAACCATTTTGAGTTGTAATATCTTCTGCTTTACAGCTATAAGCACCAAGTGGTGTTTTTGTTCGTAGTTACTTCAGATAAAACTCAGAGAAAATTTATTTATTTATTTATTTAACTTGTATGCCGCCCGCTCTCGGAAGACTTGGGGCGGCTTACAAATAAGAAGGGAAGGGGGGGGGATATAAAAAATAAAAAACAACAATTAAAAATTCAACAACATTCATAACTTAGGATGGGGCTGGATAATTCAACAGCCCCAGGCCTGCCGGAACAGCCAGGTCTTGGTCACTTTGTGGAAAGCCGGAAGGGTAGTAAGGGTCCAGATCTCAACGGGGAGATCGTTCCAGAGGGCAAGTTATCCTCCAATGGTGCTTAAAATTCCTGAAGTTTTAATACTATGAAATTAAAGACAACAAAAGTCTGGTCTTCTTCTCCCTGGCTGCCCAATTTCACCATTTTGCTTTCATTGCTTTAGATAACAGCAATCTTTGGAAACACAGATCAAAAACTGACAAAAGAAAGCAAAAAATATTTAAAAACAACAAAATATGGATATCATACAGGCAGCATTTATAAGATTCTCCTATGAGATCATCCTGGTTTAATGATTAGCCATAAGGAGAACTGGTGGAAAACCTTTCATATAAACCTTTCAATAGAAGAGAATATATGTAGGTTGAATTATGGAGTTCTAGATATTCTTTAAGTTAGTTAGATTGTTTGCTTGCAGACATTTCATTACCCAGTTCAGGAGCATCATCAGTGTGAGTCCAGTGTGAGTTGGTTAATGAAATGTCTGCAAGCAAACAACCAAGCTCAGAGATCTGCAAGAAACTTCTAACACAAAGGTTTGTAATGTTTGCTTATGAAAAGTCATAAATATTTGCACAGATACAGATTCCACCAAATTCAACAGATCTCATATTTCAGTTTAGTATTATATGAGTATTCTTTTTATTTAGATAAATTCAAAACATTAGAGTAGCAAAAAAGCATCCCTACTACTGTTCTCACCTCATTTTGTGGCAGATGATAAACTATACAGAGACAAACAGAAGAATTCAGGTCTGCTAGTGAGAGTTTGCATTAATTATCACCCCACTGCCATTTTAACATAGTGATGATCCTGTTTCCCATTTTTCTAGAATTCAAATGTTGTCTAATGACCAATGTAAAGGTATGTAAATGTATCAGCAAGCTGCCCCATAGAAAACTGCTTGCTGATATGTGTTAATGAGAAAGGGTGTTGCCTAGCAAAGCACTCTTTTCTGTTTCATTTATTACTAGGAAGATAAAAATCAGATCCATTTTTTTCCTACAGTTTTATCACAAACTGTTTCTAAATGTTATATCTTTTATTATACATGTGCTGTTGCCATGACCTATTTTGTGTACTCTACTTAGGGTGTCTAAGCATTTTTCTTTGCCTATCCATGGTTTTCTGATTTATAAGTAAATAGTAAAGCAGCCTGTACATGTGTGTGTTTGAATACAAAGGATGGATAAATCCTTTTGCTAACCCAATTTGGGCATTATGGTGTACATTATCACAATGTGTGACATATGCTTCCCAACCTCCTTGCACTACATTCCCCCCCCAAAAAAATAAAAAGCTTCAGGCAAAACTAAAATTGGATTCTGATAACTGCAAACCAGCAAACAGCTTCTTAACATTGCATTGTAATACATTGGAGGTTTATGTGGGCCCCATAGATAAAAGTTGGTGTCTCACTTTTGCACCTTTGTTGGATCTGTTCATCTGCCTACAGTAAAAAAAAATACTACACCAGGAAAATGTAAAAAAGTTTGTATTAAACAGATGACGTAGTATTTAATATAATCAACTGTTTAATATATTTTCAGAATCCAAATTTTCCCACTCTTCCAAGATGAATACACACTTTTAGTTTAACAAATAGCCACATAATTTCCCCACCATCTAGTTAGAGCTAAACAAGCTTCCATATGGCACATTTAGTTAAATCATTTAATTCCACTTAAAATCCACATTTAATCCACTTAAAATAAAAAGAGGCTATATGGTTTACAGATTCCCAGCAGGTGATAAATTCATTTTGTCCTAGCTGTTGTTTCTTAACGTAAGTTGTTCTTATCAATTTACGTTAAGAATTCTCCTTTCCCTCTCTCATTGTCAACATTCATATACAGTATAAAACATCAGGTATGAAATGAATCTTGGAATAATGCCATAACTGTAGCATAGACATAATGCTATATGTTGTATGGTGATTTGGGAGTTTTCTTGGACCAGTGTAGACAAGCAGCTACATCCATAAATATTGTCCCAAATGTACTTTTTCAAGGGGCAACTGGACTTTCTTGTTTTTCTTTAAGATATTTCACTTCTCATCCATGAAGCTTCTTCAGCTATGACTGGATGGTGGGGAATAGAAGAATTTGTATTCCTTGCAGATAGCTGGTCATTTGCATTCTTTTAGAGAGTCATTGAGGCAACTTGGAGATTTTTCAGGGTCATTTGGGAAGTGCATATGAGTGTGGAGCCTTCTTGGAACTGCTGAAAGGTTTTCATGCCATCCAGTTAGAGCTGAAGAAGCTTTTTTGACAAGTGAAATGTCTTCAAAGAAAAACAAGAAAGTCCAGTTGCCTCTTGAAAAAACTCCTTTGGGATAACCATGACCTGCATGACTGAGAATCTCCATAGACAACCATAAATATTACAAGAAATAAATAATCTATAGAGTTAACTGCCACAAATTTTGAGTGGTATTGAGGCATTGGAATGACTGCAATCAATTTTCACACCATTACAAAACAACTAGGTAAAATTCACAGAGTATAAACCTGTTCATTAACAACCAAAAATATCTCAAAAATCTATCCTGATTTTTTTCAAGTTTTCTTCCACTAAAAAAAAGACATTCTTACTCTTCTACATTTAATTTCAGGAAGCTAAGAATTTCTTTATAATTCTTTCAGTATTGTTTTGTTAACTAATTGTACACTGCAAGGTGGCAGAAAATCTTCCTTCTAAAGTTGTCATTTCTTGCTTTACCTCTTTCAATTATCTTGAAGCCAATGGTCTCAGATTGCCAGTCTGAAAACAGACTGGTTTGAGGTGGCCCTTCATGATGGTTTTACCTGAGATAGGACTCTACATCTAGCTTATGAATTTTCACAAAGTGTCTGGAAGACTTTTGAGACTATTTTTCTCCTTAATCCAAGTAAGCAATTCTGACAGGCCCACTGCTGCTGACCAGCTATAAAAATCTAGAAACTTTAGCAACTGGTCAAACTTTTCTATTTTTAATGGAAGGGCTTTCATTAATGAGATATGATGAAACTGACTCTTCAAGATTGTGTTATCAGCTCCTCCAGCCTTATTGAAGCCAAAATGTGTCAAAAGGGTGACAAAGAAACAAACAGAATTAAACAAAATGTGGGCAAACTAAATTTCAGCATTGTCAGAAACAAAGATACTTTCTTTGAATCATATACTGATATTCAGCTACTACACAGATTCTTTTTTTCACATTACTATATGAGTACACTTTTCTTGTCAAGAATTTAGTTTCAAGTGACACGGGCAACCTTTATTCAGACTGATGCAGCAAATTTACTTTAGGCATTCCTAACCTATCAACATCTTATAAACACTCAGAACATAAGCTACTATGTTTTTAAGGGAAAAAACAGTCAAAGGGTTTGAACAGTTGCATATTCCATGTTTTTTTTTCTCCAGGTCTTGTTTTATTTACCTATAGCAAGCCACAGTAAAAATCTTAGGTGTGATTCTTATCAAGTTAGTTATATTCCTAATACAGAATTCAACATTTTATAAAAACATTAGCAGCCTTCATTGTATATATCATTGTTGTATTATCACAAGCTTCAAAATGACCCTAGCATTATGCATCATAGAAACATAAATATTGTGTTTTTTTAAACAGCATGAATAAACTTAAATCTTACTTCTTAATCTTAAATCTGCAATAATTATATTGCAAATTATATTGCAAATACAAAACATACCTTTTTCAATGTAGTATATGCAGTACAATGCAGTGAGCCAAGTGCAGATCTGTACATTGCGGAAACAAAATAACCACTGTATCAACACATGGCACAACATAGGAGAACCCATCAGGACTAGATTCAGCAGTCCATCTGCATTTAAAAGACAAATGCTACTCTTTTGAAGAGAGTGAAGTCCACATTTTGGACAGAGAGGACTGCTGGTTTGAAAGTGAGGTCAAAGAGGCCATTATGTCAAAATTGAACAGCCATTTATTAACAGAGGGGGAGAGATACAACATCATTTTCCCCCTTGAATTGTTTGCCGCCCTGAGTCCTCCCGGAGAAGGGCGGCATACAAATAATAAAATTCTATTCTATTCTATTCTATCATCTATCTTAAGTCTACAACGCACTTTCAAGAGTTCCAAGAAGGCTACATACCCATTTGTACCATTCAGGTGGCCTTAAAGAATGCAAATGACAAGTTGTCTGCACATAGTATAAATCCTTCCATTCCCCACCATCCAGTCAGAGGTGAAGAAATTTCTTGGATGAGAAGCAAAATTTCATTGAAGAAAAAAAAATCCAGTTACCTCTTGAAAAGCACCTTTGGGACATTGTGGGATATAATTGCAAAAGGGATTCCCCTATAATTTTATTAGAGTTCAAAGACACTCTTTAGCACAACAAAAATTCACACAACTCTTCCCCCACAATACTGTGCACAAACACACATAGGATTGTATTACATTATAGTGAAAAGTGTGATGTAATATTAGATTTAAAAATGACAGATTTTTTTTATATTTGCAAAAAAAATATATTATTTGTTCAACTATATTGTTCAAAACCATAAGAAAAAACTCCTACCAGCTATCACAAAGTACACATTTAATAAAAATTAAAAGAATTAAATACAAGCTTACACTGCCAGTTTTCTAACAGGCTTGATTTTATTCCACATACTCCAACCAAACTCTGGTGTCTCCTTCCTATCCTCATGCATGCAGGAAAGTTCAGAATAAGCAAAAATAATTCCACAATTTAAATTTGAGATTCTACTAGTTAAGACTTTGGGACCTTTAGTAAATCATTTTGTATAACCCTTCACTGAAAAATGTACTAATTTTTCCCTTGCTTAAGAAAAGAGTACTATGTCTTTTGTTCCCTGTTCCTATTAATGTCCAATTATGCTTTTAATTGTTGTGATTCTAAGTCTGAGGGGTTTTAGATTTTATTGAATCTTGTTCTTATTATCATTTAAATTAATTTCAACTTATAATTAGTTTTAGCAATGGATATGCATGGTAGAAATAAGAATAAGACTAAATTTAAAAAACAATAATAAAATAGAGCAATAAAATCAATAACTAGCAGCTGATTTTAGACTGTTACTTGAGTCAAGAGCCAAGGTGGCGCAGTGGTTAAATGCAGCACTGCAGGCTACTGCTAGATCAGCAGGTCAGCGGTTCAAATCTCACCGGCTCAGGGTTGACTCAGCCTTCCATCCTTCCGAGGTGGGTAAAATGAGGACCCAGATTGTTGGGGGCAATATGCTGACTCTCTGTAAACCGCTTAGAGAGACCTGAAAGGCCTATGAAGCGGTATATAAGTCTACTGCTACTGCTATTGATGGTTTAATAAAAGAAAAATCATTTAGTTATATTAAAAGAGAATTTGAAAACTAGACAGATTATTTAGGTATTAAAGTTTCTTTACCATGTGGAATGGGAAAAAGGAATGATTACCCTTAAGATTCGCTTACTGTCAGCACTCCTTCATTGGATAATCAGGAAAGAAAACCACAAGACTCCATTGATAGAAATCAAGTGTACTTTTACTAATTATAAATGAACAGAAGCGTAGCAAAGCGAAGACTGATTATTTAGGTGCGAAAGCAAATGATATATAGAATAACCCATTCCCCACCCCTTGGCATCCCAGTCACAGTCCAATCATAATTCTCCCAAATGTCAGGTGTGAGATAACTTCAAAAGGCATCACCAAGATGGAATGTCGGTGCCGTTGGCCTTGGCGGGAAATCTCCTCCGCAGGCGCAGTAAGACAGGCAGCAGAAACTCCAGAATCTTCCTCCAGCACAATTAATAGTCCCCTCCCAAATACCATGCCCCCCTCCCCATTTCAATGGCAGCCGAAGCAGCAGCAAAGCAGAGGCTGACATCTTGTTCTGTTTGCTTCACCTAACTAAAACAAATGAAACAGGATATTGGTATCAATACCCCCTGTGGAGAGGTAAATGAGTAATAAATGTTGTGTCTCTGTTTTGGGAGATTGTGTACAAGGTCTACGTGACACAGGAAGGTAAGGTATTTTGGGATGATCGATATGTTGGCTAAGGTTATAAAAGACTGTAAACAACTGCCCTTCGGGGTTCAGGTTTTGCTTGACCAATCGCTCCTGAACCTTTGCGCAAATAAACCTCTCCCTCTGACAAAGAGCTAGTCTTGTCTCATTTTCTGCTACATTTCGACATAAATTAATTTGTGAACTATATAACTATTTTCTTCCCATTCTATGCATTATTATTATTGCCACATTTTAAAAGAAGCCACTTGCATGCAGTTTTATGTGTAAACTTTCTTAAATCTTTGCACCATCTTGACTACAAGAGTAAAATGACACATTCACTGCCCTATTCCTAAATAAATTTGGGATTGTGTATTATTTAGTTGTACAGTAATAAAATGATAAAGAAAAGTTAATAAATGAACATCTGAATCTATATTCCTGTCTGGCCAAGTACTTTCTGATTCTATAATTTTTTATTTTAATGACATAAAAGGGACGGTGAATTACCACAGTGGGACTTGTGATATTGATATGACCTATTTGCCAAAGTTGGTGAATTGATATATTTGAAATATAAGACCCCTGACTGAGCAAGATGAAAAGTGCTGCTAACTTTGGCCTATGCAGCATGTTGAGAATGACCCCTTTGAAGGTGACATATCAAATAGTAATTCTCATAACAGAAGATTATTTCTAAAACAATAGATATCATGTGAACTGGATAATTGTGCTTAGGTGGAAATAGATAGAAAATGTGAGAAAAGTTTTAAGGTGGAAGTGATGGAATATTTATAGACTGGGTCAAGTCTTTGGGTAGTTTTAAAAGTATTGGAACTACAGTATTGTCTTTTACATAGCACTTAGAAGGGAATATAGAAAGTAGTGGGCATTCCACCACAATTCTTCTGGAATTCAAACTCAGCCTAGCTAACCAGATATAAATCCAGTGGGGCCAGCGCCTTTTCCCTGCTACCCTGAGCTTCTTTACTCCAAGGTGACTGGCCCTGTCGAACCTCGCACACCCACCCCGGGAATCAAGCTGCACTTTGGCCGAGCCCAGCCGCTCGCTTGAGGAGGGTATCTGTGCTTGTGCACACCCTCGTGGCCCTGCAACAGCCTGATCTCCAGGGCCAGCTCCCTTTTCCCACTGCCCTGAGCTTCTTTATTCTCAGGAGGCTGGCCGCGTCAAACCTCACCCACCCACCCCGGAGATCAGGCTGTGCTTTGGCTGAGCTCAACTACTCACTTGAGGAGAGTATGGCCCAGCAGGGGATCATGTGAGAAGGAGGAGGGTTATCTTGGGGAAGCCACCACTGCAACTCATGCTTGCTGCTCAGCTGCAGGCCTGTTCCCATTTCTGTTGTACTCTCCTCCCAGATCCCATTCCCACCCCCCAGTCCTTGTGTTAGCAAGGTTGGCATCAGCCATGGCCAGGTTGAGACAGTGTCTCAGGGTGGAGAGTAGGTCACACGACCAGATTGTCAGGGACACACAAAAGAGGGGTCAAAGAGTCACTTGTGGTTTTGTAGCCGCGGATTGCCGACACCCAGGTTAGGAGAACCTCAGGGAGAAATGTGTTGCATAGGGCAGGGGTTACTATGAAAAGTATGCATGCTTCCTACATCCCATAATATGGCAACACTTAAGGGAGGGGATTAAGCAGGTACCCACCCTATCCTGATCTCTTATCAAGGTAACAATCACCACCTTGAATTGTACCTAGAAGAAAGCTCGCATAGCAGGTATCTTGTACATGAACCTAAGAGCATCCATCACTGCACACACCAGCACATTGTAACTTCTGGTCTTCAAGGAGGGATGTATATTCTCAATAAGCAGCAATAAATTCATGTAAGACATCACAGAAAACAAGTAATAAAAACAAAGCATTAAAACATAAGATCATAAACTTCTAGAAAAAAATTCATCCAGAGAGATCATAACACTTCCTGATCCTGGGAAAAGAACCAGGCCTTCATTATCTTTTGAAAGGCAGGTATTCAGGCCAACCAAATCTCATTTATAGACTATTCCTGAAGCTTACATTTTTCCAAAATGAATAGAGGATTCGTCTTGAGCCTGAAAATGGCCCAAAAATGGTCTGAAAATGGCCTGAAAAACAGCCTTAAAATGCCCCCCCACCCCAAAAAAAGGCCTGAAAACGTCCCCAAAATAGGCCGAAAAATGGGCGCGAGCAGAGCCAGGCAGTGGAGAAATTAGCACCAACTGGCTGAATCCTACCTCTGCCTTTGAGATGAGTGGCTGGGAGGCGGGGCTGGGTGTGATGAGTAACATCAGCCAGTCATGTGACTGGGCCACATGGTCATATGCCAACCAGCCACACTTACCCAGCCAGAGAACTGGTTGTTAAGTTATTCAAGTTCCACCACTGGTGCTTTTTACATAGCATACAATAGTATGTTCCTTGCTCCTTTGAATCTTCTTCCTTTCTCTTTAGAAGGCACACCATTCATTTCCGAAGGCACACCATTCCAATTAAACTCCTTTCTGATTTTCACTTATAATTAGCATTCATCTCTTAACTCATAGTGAAAATGTTTCTTTAAAACAGAAAAAAAATCCATGGACCCATTGCTACCAATTTTTTTGCATTTAACCTTTTCTATGAATCACAGAATGCCATAATGTTGAGCTTTGGATTTTAAAAAGGTAATGACTACCATAAACAAGTCAAAATTGACTCTTGGTTACAACACTGAGTACATTCACATAGTTTTCTTAACAATAATAGAGAAGTGATGTTTCCCATTATTTTTGTTCCAAGCACTTTTTTTTCAATCCATTCTAACTCTGGTAATATCCCAAACAAGCATTCCCAGATCCAGTCCTTTTACAAAAACAACAGGGGTTTTCAAACAATGTTTTATGGATTCCTCTGCAGTCTGGACCACAAGTGCAATATACAAGGCACACCTCTTGGGACAAAAGTACCTGGAATTATGTTTTGTGAATTTTTTTAAAAAAGTTAACCATTGTTTTTTTTTTTGGGGGGGGGGGGTCCAGAATAAATCAAACTGGTAATATTCATTTGCCTGTAAGGAAAAAAGTTTCAGTAGAACTTATTTTTCATGACTTGCATAAGGCCCATATTTTTAGAAATATTGTGAGTGGGATTTGCTGAATTGTTATTTCCACTGAATACAGGCAGAATGCCTGCCTAATGACTGTAGTTCATTGCCATTTTACAAGCACCTTTGTCTACAGAAAATATTCTAACCTGGAGGATTTTATTTTTTCTGCCAAAATGTTTTGGCATGCAAACCAGGCATCTGGTACGTAACAAATGCAGTACTTTTTGAGTACTATTCATATGTTCAGAACTATTCATTATTCAAGTGATTGCTATGCTGTGGAAATGAATAAAAAGAGATTATGCTAGATATTTTATTAATATCATGAAACAAAGCATCACCGCTACTGGAAACATCCATCTTCTTGAGGTTTACAACAACTACTACTATTCCCCCTTCTCTGACACCCTGGTGATAGGCTTCATTGTGATTCTACATTAGAAGCCAAACCGAGAGATTCTTTGGTTACTTTAAGTCATGTTGCTGACAAATCATTCTAACAAGCATTCAAACAATGCAGCAAGAAATGGACACAGCTGCTGAAACACAACTGCCTCTGAAGATGAGATGTCTCCATTACCACTTAGTGAGCGTGGTGAAGACCAAACATCACAGAGATACAATACTTGCATCTGCGGAGATATATAACTGATTCCTTCTTCTTTGGATCAGCATAATAATTCTCTCAAAGGGATTTTTTTTATTACAAGTGAAATCTAACACAAAATATTTCACCGCAATAGAAGCCATGTCATTCAGGTTCCAGACAGTCACCAATAAAATCAAACAAAATAGATAATTCTGTTCCTTTTGCCTTCTTTTGTGTAGTGTTTCTTTTTTGATAGATGCTTAATATTCTCATCTCCTGAAATGCTCCCTGTGACTCTTTTATAAATCCAGGATTTTCTCCAACCATTCAGATACTTTCCTCTTATTTCTCAGTGGTGCAGTGTTGGTTTACACTCAACATTTCAATTTATGAAGAGGAGATCATTATCACCATATTCACTATTATTCTAAATCTAATATCTGTATAATTGTTGAGCAGAAAAGTCAGAGTAAACAAAAAAAAACCTTATTTCTTAACATATTATTTCACTTCCATAAGATGTAGAGATATTTTCAGACACTGGTAGCTTTGAAAAAAAGATTAAAATATAATTGATCAATAATATTGATAAAACACTGTAACATGGTAATGATTTGTTTTGGGATGATGCACAGTCAGAGAGCATGAAAACATAACAACAATTTTATTTAAACAATTTTATTTGCATTGTTTATTGCAATCTTGTAAAAGCAACAATTCAGTACTTATACCAAAATCTAAAAATATTAAGGACACAGATTAGGAAGAAGAAAAGATTGTCATCAATTGTCAAAAAGTCACACGGACATTTCTGGATAAGTTTGCCTGAAAAGAGAGTTCCACAGTTGACACATCACAATAAAGGTCCTATCCCATTCATTAATATATGTTTAATGATTTCACTACAAATGTTAAGCTGCCAAAGTTCTTGAGCACTTTATAGTAAAAGAATTTAAAATATAATTAAAAAAACAACAAGTAAAAGACCATAAATTAGCTGTTTCTCTCTTAAGGTTAAGATGGGATAATATCTCTGACATTGAAAGATAAACCTCTCAATAATCCTCTCAATAATATGTAAAATGTAAGCTTCAGATTTAAGTGTGACAATAGTGTGTTTAGGGTAATGGGGAGGAGCATAACTATAGATGTATCAACCTAACTGGCTTGAGCCATTAAGGTTAGGAAAACATATCCCAACTTTACATAAATAGTATGAGCTTAGAGATTTTAATGATTTGTATTAAAAAGAATGTTGGTCCTAACCTGAACATATCTTTTCAATAGAATGGCGGGAGTGGCTACAACTGGGTTTTGTCAAAGCCTGATTGGTCCAAAGACTGAGGGAAATTTCTCCTCCCTTCTCTGTTGGCTCCCAGTTTCCTCGAGGTCGAATGATGAAAGCTGTAACACACAACAGAAACAGACCACCCCACCCTTCCTAACTATACATGTCGTAAACTAGGGAGAGATGTAACCCCTCCCGCCATTCTACTGAAAAAATAGGTTCAGGTAAGGGCCAACGTTCTTTTTCCAGTAGAGATAGTGGGAAGGGCTAAAGCTGGGATGTATCCAAGCTAGGTTCCAGGGAGGGAATTAAGACCCAGGGGGAGGGACGCCTCTGCTGATGCAAAGATATCCAGATGATAATGCCGGATAAAGGAAGTCAGTAACGACCAAGTGGCTGCCCTACAAATGTCCTCGAATGAGGTTTATGGTTTATGGTTTATGGTTTTATTATTTATAGGCCGCCCTTTTCCCTGAGGGGACTCAGGGCGACTTACAATATATAGGGAGGGGAGTACAAGACAGTAAGACATAAAACAATACATAAGTAAAAATAGTACACAACATTCATCATTCGGGTGGGGACGGATTACGATCTTTATCCCCAGGCCTGACGGGATAGCCAGGTCTTGAGGGCTGTGCGGAAGGTCTGGACGGTGGTGAGGGTACGAAGCTCCATGGGGAGATCGTTCCAAAGGGTTGGAGCTACTACTGAAAAGGTTCTCCTCCGTGTAGTTGCCAGTCGACACTGACTGGCGGATGGAACTCGGAGGAGGCCTAATCTGTGCGATCTAATAGGTCGCAAGGAGGTAATTGGCAGGAGGCGGTCTCTCAAGTACGCAGATCCACTACCATGAAGGGCTTTATGGGTGGTAAGTAGCACCTTGAAGCGCACCCGGAGATCAACAGGTAGCCAGCGCAGCTCGCGGAGGATAGGTGTTATGTGGGCGAACTGAGGTGCACCCACGATCACTCGCGCGGCCACATTCTGGACTAGCTGAAGTCGCCAGATGCTCTTCAAGGGCAGCCCCATGTAGAGCACGTTGCAGTATTCCAGCCTAGAGGTCACAAGGGCCCGAGTGACTGTTGTGAGAGCCTCCCGGTTCAGGTAGGGTCGCAACTGGCGCACCAGGCGAACCTGGGCAAATGCCCCCCTGGTCACAGCCGTCAGATGGTGGTCGAAGGTCAGCTGTGGGTCCAGGAGGACTCCCAAGTTGCGAACCCTGTCTGAGGGGTATAAAGTTTGGCCCCCCAGCCTGAGTGATGGAGCACTAGCCAAATTATTGGGAGGGAAACACAACAGCCACTCGGTCTTCTCCGGGTTGAGTACAAGCTTGTTAGCCCTCATCCAGTCCCTAACGGCTTCAAGACCCCGGTTCATCACGTCCACCGCTTCATTGAGTCCTGGTGGCCTATGCCGCCATAGTGGCGGTGCTCCATGTGGAATGGGCCATGATCCCCAAAGGACAAGACTAACCTGAGGCTTCATAGGCTGTGATGATGGCATGCCTTAACCACCTGCTAATTGTGGCAGAGGAGACCCTAACTCCCAAGGAACCAGGTTGAAAGGAAATGAAAAGAGCCTCAGAATGATGGAACACCGACGTAAGCCTGAGATAAATGCACAGCCTATGGCGGACATCTAGCCAGTGCCAAAGGCATTCCCTCTCATGAGAGGGAGCTGGACAAAAATTAGGGAGAATGACTTCCTGCGCTCTATGGAAGAGAAAATTGATCTTCAGAAGGAAGGCCGGGTGCAGACGAAGGCCCACCCTATCCTGATGGAATTGGCAGAGGTCATCTTTGGATGACAGAGCTCCCAGTTCGGATATCCACCTAGCAGATGGCATGGGGACAAGGAACACTACCTTCAGGGAGAGAAATCTGAAGTGTACCATCCTCAATGGTTCGAATGGAACCCTGTTAAGGCCCTGAGTACTAATGGTAGATCCCACATGGGGAACCTATGAACCAGGGGTGGTTGGAGGTTAGCTGCTCTCTTTAGGAACCTCTTGAACCAAGGAAGCTGAGATAGGGGGAAATAGTCATCTCCAGCTAGAACTGAGGATAAGTCCGCTACTTGATGGTACAGGGTACGATGGGACAGACCCTCATCTAAGCCATTCTGCAGAAATTCGAGGACTTGGGGAACCGAAGCCTCGGTTGGAAATATATCGAACCTCTTGCACCATTTGATGAACGTGAACCACGTGGAATTGTAAATTCGTGGTCAACGGACATCTGGAAGCCTCGATAGTTGCTATGACCTTGACTGAGGTTTGCATCCCTCAGGAGGCACCGCTCAAGTGCCAGGCAGTCAAGTTGAGCAACTGGGGCTCTGGATGGATTAGGACCCCATAGACGGAAGAGATATGGACAGTTGGACAAGGTCCACAAACCAAGGCCATCTGAGCCAATATGGGGCTAGTAGGATGATGTGTGCCCTCTCTACCACTATCTTTCTCAGGGTCCCTGGGATTAGTGGGAGAGGGGATAAGGCATAGAGTAGGCCTGGTGGCCATATGTTCCTGAGCGTGTCTGTCCCTTCTGCGTTCTGGGCTGGGAAGCAGGAAAAGAACCGTGGCAGTTGTGTGTTTGCCGGGCTCGCGAACAAGTCCACCAGAGGTGTGCTGAAGCAATGACAGATTCTTCGGAACAGTTCGAGTAGTGGCTGCCACTCACCGTGGTGACTGTCATGCAGCTCAGCCAGTCGGCCTGATGGTTGGTCATGCCCGATATGTGGTCTGATGTTATGGTCTTTCTTAGTCCAGAAGCTGAGTTTCAGAGTCTCCAGCCAGAGGCACCTCAAGTGTGTGCCCCCCTGATGGTTTATGTGGGACTTCATGGCTACGTTGTCTGTCAGGAGGAGCACGTGATGATCGACAATCAAGTCCTTGAAGTGGAGGAGGGCTAGGCGAGCTGCCTTCAGCTCCAGCCAGTTGATGTTGTGGCGCAGGTCTGAAATCGCCCAATGCCAGCTTGGAGTTCCTCAGGGCCCCCAAACCGTATAAGCTCGCATCCATTGTGATCATAACACAATCCAGCTCCCACAATTCCTAGCTGCGGCGTAGGGCCGGAGACAGCCCCACTGCGGGGATAGACGAAGCCCCGGTGACAGGGGAATCGCCCTTAAAGAGTTGCTCATGCATTGTCATTGATAGGGGATGAGTACTCACTGCAGTGGCCAGGAGCAAAGATGGGCCCAGGGCACTATCCCTATGCATGACACCATCTTGCCCAACAAGCGGGCCAAGTCAAGATGAAAGCTGACCAACTTGCGTGAACTTGGCGTGCTAGCGACTGGAGGTTGACGAGGCGTTCTGAGGAAAGTTGAACCAGTCCCTCAACTGAGTCTATTATCGTCCCCAGATGGAGGATTTTTGTCAAGGGCAAGAGATTACTTTTGGGGAAGTTGACAGAACCCCAGGGAATGTAAGGTCTGGATGGTTAGATGTAAATCGTGGACTGCTTGGGCCTGAATGAGCACGTCGTCAAGGTAATATTGGAGTCTCACTGGAGTGGCTCATAGGTGATCCGCCAATGCTGCCAAGACCTTTGTGAACGTGTGCGGAGCTGAGGCTAGGCCAAAGGGAAGGGCCCTGTACTGGAAGTGTCACCCATTGTGGGAGAACCGGAGATATCTGCGATGGACTGGCAGAATCAGGAGGTGCAGATAGGCCTCCGTTAAGTCTATGGATGCCAGATAATCCACCCCACCAGATCCCCAGGAGGATGGACCTGAAGGAGGACATCTTGAAGCGCCTGCATACTGGTAGGAGTTGAGGCACTTCAGGTTCAGAATTGCTCTCCAGCCCCCTGAGCTCTTCGGAACCACAAACAGGTTGGAGTAATGGCCCAACCCACATTCCGCCACTGGGACCAGTTCTACCGCCTGAATGTCCAGCAGATATTGTATGGTCAGATCCATCAGCCAGCCCCATTCTAGGTCCTGGGATGGGGGAAAGATCATGAAGAGTGTTGGGGGTGGGGAGAGAAATTCCAGACGTAGGCCATTCCTGACAGTGGATCTGACCCAGGCACCAATGTTATCTGGTCACCTAAGGGAAGACTCGGATTGGAGTCATTTCCCTTTGCGGAAGGGGCGGCCGCTTCCCCCATGAAATGGCCACCTAGACTGTTTGTGGTATTTCCCTCTGTCCTGGTAGAAGGGGCGTTGACTCTGTCTATCAGACCTATATGGGAAATACCTCTGTTGACGGTAGTCTGGTTCAGATGCCCTGAAAGAAGGTCTATGGTATGGAGCCGGCTTCTTGGTGTTAGAGGATAGGATCTTCTTCTTATCTTTATTCTCAATGAGAATTGGGTGTAAAGATTCTCCAAAGAGATTGGAACCCGAGTAAGGGCTGCTGCTAGGTTCCATTTGGACTTATTGTCCAACTGCTAACTACATAGCCAAAGAAGACGCCTGGAAGTCACTGAGGTGGATAAGGCTCGGGACATGAATTTAAAAGAATCCAGGGTGGCATTCGCAGAAAACTGCGTGGCAGAGATTTTAGTGAGGTCTTGGTGAAGATGCTCTTCCTGAACTGGGATGCAGGTGCAATTGGTGGAGTCACATACCCGCTGTGCGATTGAAGTAGGAGGCCGTCACGGCAGATTTAATTGCCAGGGGGAAGCATTGAAGTTCTTATGCAAGGTAAGTTCCGCATGCTTGTCCTCCGGTTTCAACTTATTGGCCACATCCCCTGATACCACCATGGAGGAATTGGCCAGGGCTGCTATCGGAGCATCTACTGTGAGCAATTGGAGGGCCTGGGAGAAAGCCTGCTCCATATTGTAGAAGCGGCGATCATTGCTCCCAGGATTGGGTAAAGTGGAAGGACGTGCCCACTGATTTTTGACCACCTCAAGAAACAAAGGTGGGGCAGGAACTTCCTCCTTATTGTGGTGGTGTTTGTGAACATGGCCAGGTTCGGGTACCTAGGCTGGGACACTGCGGGGGGGGGGGTGTTGTCCCTATATTAATGGTCTTTTTAGCCTTATGTAGAAGGGTCTTAAACATAGGAGGCGAAAAGAGACCAGGAAAGGCTGGGGGATCAGGGGGGACGGTGTCTTTGTCCTCAGAAAACTCCATATCCTGGTGAGTGTCCTCCCCTAGGACAAATCTCTCACTGACCACTGAAAGGGAAGGTAGCCTAGTGTGACCATGTCTATGGGAAGAAGATGGGGACCTGTGATACCTGACGTCTGTGTGATGCCTCCCCTCCCCCTGGGATGTGCGCTTCCATTGGGAGAGGCCTGATGCCCTTAGTAATGGCTGAAGATATGAGCCTCTTAATGCTCTCAGGCAGGAGCTCCAGAAGGCCCTGCCACTGAAGGACCCTGACGGGCTAGGTTAGAGATCAGAAGGAAATCCTGAGAGCTACCTTCCAGGGGGTCTGCTCCGTCTCCCATGTACGATCTCAGAGAGATGGGTGAAGAGGGGGACAGGACCTGTCTACGAGGCCTAGTAGGAGAGATCGAGGGAGATGAAGGACTGAAGCCCTAGGAGGAGATCCTGACTGATGGGAGCTGGGCCTAACAGGAGACCTTGACCTTCTGGGAGAGTGGGCCTGCTTCTCTGCCCCAGGAATTTGTTTTTCCAAGGCTCGTTGTCTTCTTAGCTCGTCCCTAACAGTGGCTCTGGAAGAGCACTGGTCAGCAGACAGCTTGGAGGTTGCTGCCCTATTTCTGGGCCTGTCATGTCCCCCTTCTCTAACTTCACTTTGGCCATCTGTAGGGGCCTGTGCTGAATCTGGCCCTGTTGCAGCCATCCCTTCACTCATGTGCACCTCAAAGTTGCGTTTGGGCCCTGGAAACACCTGCCGGTGTCTGGCCCTTTCTGGAGGCTGAGGACTGCACCCATCATTCTGTGGCCTGCCAGCCTCGATTAATGGCCACAATGCAGACCCGCAGGGCACTCAAAGGCCAGGATAAAAATGGCTGCCTCCACATGCACCATTAAAATGGCCGCCAATCACCTCGTTGAGGAGAGAGAAGGTCGCCCCTAGCCTCAATGGCTCATGCTCGACTGTCAGCATTGAGGCTAGCTTTAACGCTATGTGGCTCACTCTCCTAGCCTCCTCGCTCTCAGTTCAATCAATTCCAAGCCACAGCCTTTGAAGCCGTGGCTGCTGTTTCCAAGCCTTGGCGCACTGTTTAAAGCTGTGGCAATCTCCTTAGAGCTGCAGTGCGCTTATTGGGGCTGCAAGGCTGTTGGTGAGCCTCCGCCCACCCTGAAGTGCCTGCAGTTGCTCCCCCAGCTGCTTCAATGGAGCCTGTCAACCCTGCACACCCAGGGACTGGACAGAGCTCCCCAAGGCCCAAAGGAAGGGGAAGCCAAAGGGCTGTCTTACCTCCTTCCGAGGCAGAAAGAACGGTCTCTATGGCCAGCAGCTCAGTAATTTGGAAGAGCCAATTAATCAAATTAAACAATTGAAAACAAGATAAAACTACTAATTGTACCTGGAATGAGGCCAAAGCTAGTGCTTGGACCAAAGATTGAGAGGACACTGGGAGCCAACAGGGAAGAAAGGATACTTAAAGAAATTTCCCTCAATTGGACCAATCAGGCTTTGACAAAACCCAGCTGTAGACCCTCCCGCCATCTCTACTGGAAAATTTATAATCTATCATATTTGAATAAAAACTCTCAGAAGGAGGGTGAAAGTGTCCAATTTATCTTGAACAAATTCCTTTTTAATGTGTTTTGTGTTTCATCATACATAAGGAAAATTATTAAAAACCTTATAAACTTCATATCAGTACACAATGTCCACTATACGAGTCATTGATTTCCTGGGCTCAGTAATAAGGAACTAACACAATTATAGAAGACAGAAATATTTGGGTCACTAAACAAAACATTTTTGAAGTTGATTTGAGGACCTTTATTGTACCATAACACAATAAAAATAGAAAATACATTTGCAACTCATCAATAAACCTCAATTCTTCCATTACAGATCTGTGTGGACATAATTTTGTCCAGAGAACAGATTATTCCTTTATATGTGCAAAATTAGGTATAGGAAGGAGGGAGGGAGGGAGGGAGGGAGGGAGGGAGGGAGGGAGGGAGGCAGGCTATTATAAATGGGAATTTGAGTCTATGGATCTGTCCTTTTCCCTGACAATGAGGGTAGAGCTTCACATACTCAAAAATCAAAGAGACAAGAATTGGTGTCAGAAAATAAGTTGGTAAGATCTTCAAATATTTTCATGGTGTGTTGATGTGTTGTATCATCATCTTGCTTTATGATACATCAGCTTGAAACCAAGGAAGTAAAAGTCATACATTTTTGGATAAATTAAAGAAAGAAAGATACACATCATTTATAAACTCATTACTTTGGAATATGAATTTGATCTGCTTCTGAGAACACAACCCCATTGAAACAATGTGGTTTTGAGTTCTTAAATAATAAAATGGCTTATTCAGAACTTTATATTGTTTAGAAGTGCAAGAAGTTTGCAATGTTCTTGTCTCCATGCATAATGCTTTGGTATACTTTTTAAGTTGCATTTGCTATTGGAATTAGTAATGTGGGAGCCTTCCATTCACGCTCAACTAAAATGCAAGGGGACAGAAATTGATACAATTATAACCAATTACCACGTCCATTGCTTTCATAGATCAATGTTTCCTTGGCATTATTTTCCTTTTTGCTTTTTAGATCAAATTAAGGTTCTTGCCTTGCATTCAGTACTGGTGTGTGGCCTTCTTAGCACCAAATTCATAAATCTCTAGATCATATCTTCTATATCCTTTCCTACTCATTCCCCCTTCCCTTTTTCACATACATTTGGTTGCAAAGTAGGACATAATGCATGTTTTCCTTCCAGAATCTTCCATTTCCATTTCCATTCCATTTATTGAATTTATAGGCCGCCCAATTCCGGAGGACTCCGGGCGGCTTACAGAAATAAGAAATATTAAAAAGGATTAAAACAAATAAGATACAACAAATTAAAAGAAACACAACATACACCCAGTCTGAGCAGGGCTGGACCTCAATCAAGAGGTCAACAGCCCCAGGCCTGCTGGAAAAGCCAGGTTTTGATACCTTTACGGAAGGCCATGAGAGTGGGTAGGGTCCGTATCTCTGGGGGTAGCTCATTCCATAGGGCCGGAGCGGCAACAGAGAAGGCCCTACTCCGAGGTGTCGCCAGCTGGCATTGTCCAGCTGATGGCACCTGGAGAAGGCCCATCCTGTGCGATCTTATCGGTCTTAGGGAGGTATGCGGCAGAAGACAGTCTCGTAGATATCCGGGTCCTAGGCCATGTAGGCTTTAAAGGTGATAACCAGCACCTTGAATCGTGCTCGGAGACCAGATTCTATATTCAGGTGGCTTTTAAAATTACAATTGAGGATGAAAGGGATACCAAGAACAGATGAGTAATAGCATTACCATGGGAAATTCATTGCAAGGTATCTGAGTTAAATTTGTTCAGTAGCTGAATAAATTTGGTTTTGAAATAATAGTGTGTGTTCTGTTAAAGATGTAGAATAAGAATCACCATAGGCACTAGATATTGAAAAAAATTACAAAGGCAGGAGGCAGATCTCCCCTGTGCCAGGCAGAGGGAGAAAGAACAGTATGCCCTCAATGGCCATTTTAGTAGTTTAATACCAATTCCCTATTCCACCCTAGTTGCTTCATTCCTAGGACTTGAATGTCACAATGCTTGATCTCATTCATTCCTAGGTTATTACAACAGACTGGGATTGTTTTGAAGACTATTAAGAAAATATAGTCTGCACCAGCAAAAAAAAATCCCTAAGCATGTCAGTTTGTATAAACCTGCCTGATCTGGCTAGGGAAGAAACAGAGCCATAGAAATAGATAAGGAATTGACTATAAGCAGGTGTTCTGTATTAGGGATAATACTACTTTTGATCAAGATTCAAATCTATGCAAACATTAGACTTCAATAGACTTTGCATCTGAATGCAGTAACATACAGTACTTAAGAGTGCTCAGAAATTCTCAGATGGTACTTGTCTACAGCTTCAGGATCATGGGCAGATACTACATGATTTTGAGAAAATATTCAGTTTATGAGGTTACAAGCAGGGCATGCTCAGTCCACCACCTGCACATTTTTGCTTTCAAATTCAAATCCATCTCCAGCCCTAGGAAATAGCCCTAATTAATAATGTATTGAATTAAGCTCAATTCTGCATATACAAAGCATTCATGATTGCCCCACCCATTCCTCATAAGAAATAAAGAAACTTCAGGCAGATAATGCTCTTGTCATCTTCTTCCTAGCCTCATCAATATCCCACTTTTGATCCTATTCAACTCTTCCTGATAAAGTCCAAAACTTGTATCTGGAAAAATAAATTGTTCATGTCTAGACCTGAACTCATTATAAGTTTGGGTACAAGTGCCAACTCATGGTATGGTCATTAATTCTGATATTTTATGTGAGCTGTCACCACAAATAACCCTCATTGTTAACCTGAGGGCATTAAATAACCATTTAAGGCAATGTCTTTGGACTTTCATCTAAACAAGACACTTTATTCTGGAAAGTATTCGGGAATCTATTTACATTCATTTGATATCAGGTCTATCGTTCTTCCTGGGGGAAAAAAGCACTATATTAAATTATACATTTATAGCTACTATGTAGATTTAGTTTAATTACAAATTTATAGGGCATAATTCCACAGTAAATGGCTCAAGTTTAGGCTATAGATTTGGATGGTCAATAGAAAACTCATGAAAATTAAATGCAGCTTGTACATTGTTCCCCAATCATGGTGACCAGAACTCCTCTCCCTCCCCACTCCAACACACACACACACACAAACACACACATGCAGACACAAATGCACACCCAGACTCATATACTATATACGTTTGTATTTATTTATTTATTTATACACACCCACCCACACACACACACACATACGATGCACACACATTTGTCATTTAGTGTGGTATTTAAGAAGATTTGTCTGATTAATTTCAGAACAATTGTATTGCTTCTACCTATATTTGAGCACTTCTTAAAGGACGACCTACAGCACTGATGGTTAAACTTTTTGGTGCCGAGTGCCCAAAGCATGCATGTGTGAAGCACGCATGCATGCCTCAATCCTCAAAATGCAATGCCCCATTTTGGCTTTCCCAATCTCTGCAGTTTCTCCCCCAGTGTGCCCTAGCTTTCTCCTGCATTTCTGCCACCTGTGCCTTCCCCGGTTCTCCGCAGAGAACCTACGGAGATCAGAAAAGGCCCCACTCCCATACAGCGCAGCAGAGACCTGAAGACAAGTTGGCAGCGGGAGGCGCACGTGCCTGCACAGTGTAGCTGTAATGAGATGACAGCTGGCGTGCCCGCAGAGAGAGCTCTGCTTGCCAGCTGTGGTATGTATGCCATAGGTTCGCCATCACAGACCTACAGTATGTTTCCCCAACTTCTTTCAGCTTTCCCCTTAGCCCCATCTAGAAGAACCAGTGGTCAAAGGAGAAGACAATCATAGCACAACATGAATTAAAGAAATATTAGTTTAAAGGAATTCTGAAAGAAAATCTCTTAACTATTATGACTGTAGCAAGCAATATCACCAGCATCTGAGAATGAAACAGATAATTGGTGCAGCGAAAAGGATTGGAGAATATGCCTGAAAAACAATTCAGCAACCTTCAGGATTAATTTAAACTTTTGTTTGATTACTTTATTTTAATCTCACATTAGTAAGATAATTTAAAGTTAATGTTGATGAAACCATCCCTGGGATAGGCAGGTCATTCTATTTCCAGCCTGTGTTAAAATTCAGGTATTCATTATGAATGAAAGTGCTCATTCATAACTCATTCCATCTTATTCAGCACTCATATGCCATTTGGGGGGAAAAAGCTGCATAAAGGTTCTATTTACAATAAGTACATGTTTAGGTTTATAGCCTGGTATCTATTTTTTTCTACAATATGTATATTTCTAAATACATCTCTTATCAGAATGTAAACTTTTAAGAGATATCTTCTAAAACACACATCGTTTCTTCATTTTCTCAGCCAAAAATTCCATTGCAACATCCAGAGAAGCACCAAACCTAAAGCATAAACTTATTCTGATCCATACTTTAGTCTACAGTGTGTTGGCCAGGTCAGCTGAATCAGAATTCACAAAGAATGTGTCTCTCAAACTTTCCCATCACAGCAAAATTATTCTTAGGTCATTTGGAGAAAAGGTCTATAGCAAAGTTCAGAACCTCACCCCATACGGTATTCTTCAAATCTCAATTAAAAAGATATACTGGCAAATATTTCTTATTGCCATTCCTTGTTCACTTTCCATTTTTGCTTCTGGCAGCCTGTCTGCATTACTTTTGCCATCAGCAACAATACCATACAGACTACCAGTTGGAGGGCATGAAACATTCATTATAGTGTTTTTTGGTATTCGGTGGAAAGTGCCATTTGTTGTATATAAATAGATAAATTGAATTCAGAAGGAAAACATAGTATTGCAAAAATACAAAAATATCTCCATGAATGAATTTCATTTTTGAAATATGAAGGTGTCTTATTACATAGCTCTGGAATTTCTTTTCATTTTAGTAGCAATTCTGGAATGCTGGGAAGTGGCAAATCATCCGAATAATCCCACACTGAAATGAGTTTATACCATTGTCCTTAACAGGAACTAAGCCAACATTTATAGCTGGCAATTCTAATAGATTTGTTTTTCAATCTTTATAGACTTTTTTCCCATGAAACTAATTCTTATACTTCACAATTCATTTTATCGTTGTAGATTTCAGTTGTCAGTTTATTTGTCAGTGAATTTTGGAAATAAAGAGTATTAAACAGGCTAAAAAAATAGTCTCCAAAATCTCAACATGAACTGGTTATCTGCTAAATTATCAGACCAGCTCCCATCATTTCAAGTGCTTTGCTGCTATATCTGACTATCTGGGTGTCTCTCTGTCTACTCTATCTATCAAGCCATCTATCCACCCATCTTCTATACATCTATCATCTATCAATATATATCATCATCATCATCATCATCATGTCTATGCTGGTAGATCACATAAGTATTACAATGTTTCATATTTTTTCCATTCTATTATTTCCATTCTATTATTTCTATTCTATTTTTCATTCTGTTGTTAAGTGGTGTGTATTTCTTGGTTATTCGTTTTCTAAATATTTTGAATCATAATTTGTTTCATTAATTTTTAAAAGAAATAAAGCATAAACAGAAGAAACTGTTATCACTTTTAAGCTTATGTACACATGTACTGTGACTTTGATTTCTTGGACTGTTTACATCTTTATAGGTTTTGTGGCAACTTCTTTTCGCAAGGATTTTTAGCCAAGTCATTATCCTGCACTCAAAAATATTATTTTACTTATTGGTGCTTTTTTAAAATTTTGCTCAATCAGACCCCTGATTGAGTATAGTTTAGGAACTTTTTTGTTAGCTTCCCACCAGAGGCATAGCAAATTGATACAGTTTTCTTTGGTATTCTGCACTCCTCTGGACTTTAATATGGATTCAGCTCTAGACTAGGGTACCAATCTGTAGGCATTAAAAAAAGTTAACTGGCAAAAAATAAAATGCATCAATTGACAAACATTGTGTACAAAGATGCATATATTGGGACAGTTGCAGAAGAAAATACATTTTAAAACTTACCACAATCCTAAACATACAGAAAGAGGAGCACATAGGAGTGGGAAGTGAGAGGGCAGGGATAATAGGCATGGGAATAGGGGGAAGAAAGGCCCCTGTCAATGGCTCCCTGTCAGACAAACACTTCAACGTCTATAAATACCCGGGCAACGCCGGGTCATCAGCTAGTAAGTTATAAATATCAACTTGCAGGATATCTGACTGAGTTCATAGTCAATTGAAATGGGGAAGATTTTAACTAGTCTGGAAAATTACTACTTGATGCCTACTTGAAAAATGTTTCTGGAAGAGAAAGTAATACTGGCACATTGCCAAGACCTTTGAAAATGTGAGAAAACAGAGAAGATGAAGAACAAAATTAATGAGATGGTGTACTGTAACCATCAGATATACAGTATACAAATATATAACTTCTAGACACACTGGAATCTATGTCCCATAACTTATAATTGCATGGTCAATAAACAGATATTCTGGAAACTACAGTCCAAAGCATCTGAGGGGTATCTTTATTATGGTCTATGTTTTCATCTGAAGTAAAAAATTATTTATTCAATTTGCTCCTATACTAAAGAGTATTAGAATTTAAAATTGTTCTACATCTTCTTGTAAAAATAAATAAAAAGATTTATTGGGAAGGCATAAATTCATTTCTCTTTCATTTACCTGACCTCAAACTTTTTTCTGTTTAACTTAACTTTCATATAGTTTTTAATCACAATATTATGAATGTTTTCTTTTTATATATAAAAATAACCATTTGGGGATTGACAAGCCTTGTAAATTTAATTGTGCCCAAATTATCCCAGCTTTTCTTTATGACTCACCATTCTTATGAGAGAAATATATATTATTTGCTTATGCACTTTCCTGACCTCCTACCCTTGCCTTTAGTTGTCCTTTTTTCAATATTATCATCTGTTAAGAAAAACCCTTCTCTTATGCACTTCTTAAGCTCTACTTCAGTTTTATATGAGAAAAGAAACATATAAAGAATATAATTCCCTTTTATTACTTTGTACATTGACAATGTTTAATGGCTGCACTGGCTTGTGACTACTTACCAATTAATATTCCTGAAGTGAGCAGTTTTGCGTATAACAGAAAAAGGTGCTTTAAACCATCTGTATAGAAAGACAGTGCTACCCCCGATCATCAATCTGTGATTGATAATAGATGTTCACTCTGTGCTAATGAACTTTGTCTTTATCAAGGTAATGGAAAGGCTGAGCATGCTGTTTCATGTGGTAAAAGGTTTCATGCTGTGCTTTAATTTAAAAATTAAATTCATTTTTATATAGTTTTTATTTTATTTTTCTTTAGTTGACCATGTTTTCTTCTTTCTTTCAATATATTAAAGCAATGAAAATAATCATAGATAGTAATACATAAGTTTGTTTTACCCAGCACAATTTTTTTATTTCTGTATTTCAGAATAAAGGGTCTTCAACTTTGGCAACTAACAAAAAAAGTGGATGAATTAAAATGCTAATTCTAATAAGTCAAGATCAAGTTATTCAAAGTACAGAGTTTAAATGGAAACATCGATTAAAGGCTATGTTATGCAAATTAGCTGCCAGAGATCAAAAGTACTAACAGAACCATTGGAATAGAGATAATAAGTGATAAACTACTCAGGAAGTAATAATAGTCACTTGGTCTACATCTGGATGGCACAGAATAATCTGTGGGTGGATAAATCATCTTGTTACATTTTTCACTGAGCCCAGTCTTGACCCAACTTAGGGCCCTAAGCATAATTAATAAAGAAAAATAGCAAAGCGGCTGAAGAAATTGAAATTTTAAATTAAGTAATAGGTTGCCTTATAGATGATAAATCATAGGAGAGATAGTTGTACTTAAGCATGTGTACAAAGAGAACAAGGCAGAATTAAAGTTGTATTTGTACTAATGAGGTATCAGTTCAAACATATTTTGAAGAAGATGACTCCCCCATGCTCTTCCTAAAATGTTGGACTAACTTATACCCTACATTAGTTATTCTTTTATTTTAGCAATTGATTAAACTAAAAGGTAAGTTTTGAAATATGATAAATAAAAACAGTCCATTTATTCTAAAAAGTAGAATAATATTTACCCAGTAATGTTACCATCCCAGCTGAACATTTTAACACTTTCATTCAACCCAGTCTATTACACTCACTGATTTTTGGGGAACAAAATAGAAGAATTTCCTTTAAACTCTTGGGATAAGGACAGAATATAATCTACCATTTCCCTGAAAATAAGACCTCTCCTGATAATAAGGCCAATTGGGCTTTTGAGCATATTTCCCAAAAATAAGCCCTCCCAAAAATATTGCAATGCAACAGCAGCCACCACCTGCTGCACCTCAAAAATAATAAGAACTCCTCCAAAATAAGGCCAAGTACATATTTTGGGGGTCAAAAAAATAAGACCCTATCTTATGTTTGGAGAAATACAGTAACAAATAAAATACATTGCAAAGTGAAGGAAATGGTATTAACTTTCATTTGAATTAACCTGGATCTGAGCTGAAATTTTTCATATCTTCTTTTTTCGTGAGAAGCTTTCTGAAATTTTCTTTTTCTCACCATCTTGCAGTAAATAGAAGAGGCAAACTAGTGACCAGTTGCAGTATGAAAAGCTAAAATGCATGGTACTATGTTATAGCTAGTAATATAAACTGCTCAAAAGCAACCATTAAAAATTATCATTATTAGAGAATTTGAGAACTTCCCCTTTGATCTTTCCTGAGCATTCTACAACTCTAAAGTCCACATATCTATGAGACACCCAATTTGATATAAATTGCTTAGCATTTTAAATCTGTACTCTGATATTTACCAATCTGGTGGGAAAAAATCAATGAGTTTTTTTTCCAAATTGTGCTTGAATCCCTTTTATTGATGCAAGCTATCAATTGTTACTTTCTTCATTTTTAGGAATAACAATTTTTAAGGTTTATTTGTACACTGGAGCAAAGAGGAGAAGAAAACAGGAGAGGAGGGGGAGGAGGACGGAAGGAATAATAATAATAATTCTTTATTGTCAGTGCACAACATTGTGCAATGAGATTAGTTGAACTCCCTCAGTGCACCCCCCCCAACACAATACAACTCAGTGAAGACAAAAGAGAGAGGGGGGGAAAAAAACCCTAACCCAATTAATCATATTAACAAACACCAGTCCCATTACACCAGTGTGAACATGTTACAAGTTGCAAGGGAGGGAGTGAAGGAGGAAGGGAGGGAGGAAGAATAATCTAGAAAAAGTAATGTCCATGTTGTGCAATGTTTTATAGTCATATTAAATCTATGAAATAGAGAAAAACTTTTTAAGTTTCTAAGAAAAAGAAAAAAAACAGGGATAAAATGAGGAAAGTGGGGATAGACTATAAATTTGAAGCATGTCTCAATCAACGTAGACAGACTGAAAGATTCTCAAAATATATAAATTGGGTCTTAGAAGGTACAAATAGACTTCTATGATGACTGGGGCCTTTCCAAAGCCTGACTGAAAAAAACAAAGAAATATTGTATCTCTACATTTTGAAATATGAATACCAGCTGTGAAAATTAAAAATGTTTTCCTCCATATAAGTGTAAGCAGAAGACAATAAATGCAACCTTTAGACTAACAAAGCTGGATATAATTTAAGCTGTTGTCAGCTCTTTCAAAAGTGGGTGGGAGGCAGTGATGAATTCTGTCCAGGGAATCCTTCATTAAGTGAAGTTTATTTAGATATCCTATAAGTGGGAACAATGTTTAGAATAAATCTTGTTTAATAACACCTATTATTAATCCATAATGTGTCAATTTCTTGCAAGAACCATCTGCCAGCTCTTAGGAATATCATTTCCAAACTGTTATCTGCATGTCTGTTTTCTGCAGTAGTGACAGTTTCCATTATAACTGGATCATTTTCTTTTGAAAAATCTTCCCTTGAGATACTTTGAAGATGGAAAGGTGTGATGATAGAGGGGTTTCACTTAACAGGCTGTTGAACTGTGTCTTCAGTTATCTGAAAATCAGATTTTTTTTAAAAAAAGTTTCTCTTTATAAATATTATTAATTTATTAATATCACTATAAATATTGAGGAAAATATTTTCAGAAAAGATCATGAATCTTTTCCCAGGCTTAAAACAAAATTTCGTGAATCTTTTCCCAGGCTCAAAACAAAACTAGATGCTATTATGTATTAATTTATTCATATTTAATTAGGCCAACTAAATATGTTATTGATCAAAGAGAGAAAATTGGTTGCATGTGCCAAACACTTTTCATATCACTAGGGGGAAACAAGTAATGACACTTTTAAAAATCTCAGCCCAGCTGTCAAAAGAAGGCTTTAGTTGATGGCTTTTTATTGGAACCTACCCTCTCAATTTTCTATTTTCTATTCCCCCATTTTACCACAAATCTCAAATTCTGCTGGTTTACCTGCTTTGTGATTGTTCATTGTTTAATTTCAATAATTGGCAATACCGATACTTGATAATGCTAAGTTATAATGAAGGTGTAGAGAAGGTCTAGCAGCTAGCTAGTTCAATCTGGTTCATGATAGCTGATTGTTAAATTGTTCCATCTTTTACAGCTAAGCCCAAAACTCATATTTTCTTTGTTCTGTGTGCTGATTGGAGTGTGATTGACAGAGATCAGATTTGTACAGGAATAGACAGACTTAGAGCTGACAGGATTCAGCTCCTGGTTTTTCTCAGCATATACCTTAACTCTTATTAACTCTGAAAATACTTAAATCTGTGCATGTACATATATACCTATCTAGTTCAATAATATTTTAACTACAGAATTATATTTTGGATTAGAATTGATGCTTCTTTAACTAGTTAACCCTTTAATGTTACTATTACCATTAGCTTTAGTTATCATTTTGTTTGTTGATTTGTTTGTTTGTTTCTTTGTTTATTAAATTAGAGATTGTCCATCTCACTCACAAAATGACTACATGCAGTGCATAATTAAAAGATAAAAACCATATAAATATTTTATTCCAATAGAAGGCAATTAAAAAGTAGATATAATTAATGAAAGGATAGGGGAAAGGCTTTCAAGGCACTAACCAACCTCAAGGTTGTATGCTCCTCTGTGAACCCCAAGTGAGATGGCAATGAATCCCAATGTGAGCCATTGGACATAGGACAGAGTAGATGTTAGCAATAGTGAGTCATTTAAAAATGTTGCTGGGCCCTGGGCCCCCAGGCCTGCTGATATAGCCAGGTCTTGAGGGAAATTCAGAACAATAACAAGCATGGAGATAACCTCCCTTTTGTGATGGATTGTGCCTCTGAAGGGAGAGGTGATATGATGGACTACAGTGATGTGGCAGTTTCCCAGGAAGGCAGAAAATGTGGAAAAGCAAGAGACATCTCAGTCCTAAGCTGAATCAGAGACAGAAGAACCGAGCTAGGATAGCCATTCCCTAGAATTTCCATAGTATAATTTTAATTTAGCAAGATTCTGGCTATATCATATGAGCAATGAAAGAATCAAACTTTGATTGGATTGTTCTATGTTATTCCTGGGCTGGGACTGACACTTTGGGGGGTCAGAATGTTCCACAAGGCAGTCATCATATGGGCCACCTCCTAGGACTCGCCAAGTGTAAATCACTAACACCGGGATGGTGAACCTATGGGACGCATGCCACAGTGGCACGCAGAGCCATTTGTCAGGGCACGCGAAGCATTGCCCTGTCAGCTGGCCAACACGCATGTGCGCGCTGGCCAGCTGATTTCAGCCTTTTTAAAGCCATTTTTGCCCTCCCCGGGCTCCAGGGGCTTTATAGGAGAACTAAAAATCACCCTACAAGCAATCCGAAGTGACTTACAGTTTGCTCGTAGGGTCCTTTTTAGTCCTCGGGAGGCTGCAGGGAAGCCTCTTGAAGGTCCCTGAAGTCTCTGGAGGGCTTAACCCGACCCTCCAAGCAAACCGAAAGTGACTTGCCAGCAGAAAATAAAACCGGAAGTCCCTAAAGACTCCAGAGGGCCTCCGGGGGGGGCAGGGGAGGCTGTTTTCGCCCTCCCAGGCTCCTATAAAGCCTTTGGAGCCTGGGGAAGGTGAAAAAAGCATGGAAAAATAGGGGGAGCACCTCTCATACACGCATGCGCACTGGGGGGAGTGTGTTGCATTATGGGTACGGCACACCCACGCATGACCTCCCTGCGCTCCCCCCCCACATGGCACGTGAGCAAAAAAAGTTCGCCATCACTGCCCTAGCATATGGAACCATCTACTTCACACTGAATAAGTATTTCAGGTTTTCCTTTGAGTAAATCAATCCCAACCAAGTTTTCTGATCTTTCTTTATCAAATGTGTCATTCAGATCAAAGAGAATTCTTTATATGGAAGTTTTTTTTCTATAACGTTCCAAAACCCTTGTATTACTCTGTTTAACATAGTTAAGTTCTGTTATTTTGATCATTTTCCTGAATTTGTGATACTAAGTTGATGAGAAAAGTTATTCCCATTTGGGATTTTAGTAATTCAGAACCCCTATCTTGTTAGCATCTTTCTAACTCGTTCACCTTTTTTATCCTGGTAAAAATAACAAAGCTTTCAGAAGTACATTCTGACTATTAATTTCTTTGATGAATCTCTTGATGACTTGCCAAAACTGGTTGCTGTCAGATTTAGATTACACCCTAGTGTAGATGGCATTCAATTTGGTTTATTTGTTTTTCAAAAACCCCTTGTTATTGATCAGAGAGAATTATTCAAGAAGCAGATTTTGACAGATGGTACCTAGTCCATCCAAAAACCTGAATCCCATTTGACCTATCTAATGGACCTTTAATTCACCTGCTTTCCCATCACCGTTGATAAAGTTCAATTCATATGCCTCTTACCCCCAAAACACACACACACACACACACACACACACACACCTCACCTTGTGTTATCTCTACAAGCTGCCAAAATGCATTATGTTTTCAGTAGTTTCATTTTTCCAATTACTTCATTAAAACTCTATTTTGTGTTTCCAAACAAGAATATACACCTTTTTAACCATACAACAAAAACTATTCTTTCCAAGTTAAAAAAAACCCATTACATTTAGAAAGAATACTGAGTCAAATTAACCATCCTAAATAAATGATTTGCATGTCCTTTTTTAATATTAAAAGCAAGTTTCATATTATTTAAAACTTTTTAACAACAATTTCATTAAGACATAATTTTTACAGATGCCATTTTGCTTTTCAAACACAAGTTTCCAGTCAACCTTTTGAATGTCCTGAGAGACTAGTTCATAAATGAAGTAAAATCAGTTCTGTCAGAATTCATTGTTTCTATTTTTTCCATGAGAAACTGATGTACAAAGTTTCTATGTGCCACATTGTTTCCAATGTACACTGAGCAGATTGAAATATCTTGTGAACAATGTTTTTTATAAAATTAATTTTATAAAAATTAAAGAGGAACAAAATCAACAAGCTGGAACAATGGACAATGATATATTAATGTTTCATATGAATATACTATCAACGAAATTCAGAGAAATAATGTTTAAGAAGGTAAAGAAATTGCATACAAAATGCAAACATTAGACTATTAAAAATAATATTAGACAATATTTTAAAATAACAGTACTCAGTCTTGCACAGTGCTTCTTAACATTTCAGAAGCTATTTGAGACAAATCTCAAGCATTCAATGATTATTTTTGATATAACTACCATACATCTTTTTATTTAATATTTTGGCCATGGTATTTAGTTTTATGATTGTTGTTGTTGTGATTTAAAATTTAGAATTTAATTATCATTGCCATGAACGTTTTAATTGTTTAGATGTTTTTCCTGATTTCAGGAAACTACCAGCAGTATGTATACAAGAGAAAGTAGCCTGAAGCTGTCTTAATTATTATTCATGAGCAGAAAAGTATTTGGAAGGCTCTAACAATAGGGAGAATTATTTACTAAGCCTTGGCAAAATGATTGCACTCCAAATTGGCAAAGAAAGTTATGCCATAGAGGCAACACGATTCTTTTCTTCAAGGCAAAGAAGCAACACGAATTCTTCCCGGGATCATTTTGTCTCCCTCATCATCTGTCAATTTCTGTAGTTGACCAAGACTTTCATTTATACCACATGCTGAAATTAAAATACTGTTTATTCAGTCAGTAAATAGCAAAATTTGATAAAAGGTATTGCCAAAGTAAAACCAAAGAGATAAAATACCAGCACAATAAAGATAAAACATTATACAGACTATTATAATGATGTATTAATTATCTGTGCAATTTATGAAATAAATATCTATATATTGCCTAATACAAGATACTAGCATTCATTAAACCTAAAATGATGAATAAAACAAGTAATTAGTTTTGTGATCAGTTATGCTTCATTTTCATTGTGGCAACACAGAATTTGGCTACTGCCACTGATTTTAAATCTTCCAGAAGATGGCTCACATATTTCCTTCCTAGAACTGTACATATTGCCAGCAAAAAATAAACAGGCCAGGAGCTATCTGTCAAATTTACAGTATAATAATAATACATGTGAAATGAACAATGCATCTTCTCCTTTTAAGCTTTGAAAGTCCTACAATTCTTGGTGTTTTATTCTTTATTCTTTTCTTATTAAAGGAAGTAAAAGGGGCGGGGGGGTTCTGTTTTCTTGCTTTAACGTTTTAATATCTTTAATGAAAGTACTGAGACATAGAGAGGGTTTAGACAGAGTGTCTTTTGTCTTGCCCTGGTTAGGATTTTTTAAGCAAATCCACTGCGCTTTCAACATGAAGCCAAAATCGGGACTTTTTTAAAATGCCATGGAACACGGGACAAATTGTTAGAAATCGTGACTGTCCCGCCAAAATCAGGACGTCTGGTTACCTTAAGTTATTCAAATACAGTAAAATGCTCCTCTATTCAAAATAGTATCTTCAGCATCTTACTATTCTACTGTATCAAAGCAGGAATCCAATCAAATGCACTGTGAAATAATGTTCAATTCCTTGTATTCAGCAGGTTATTTATAAGGAAATGAATACTTTTATAATATACATGTTTGTGGTTTCTTAACTTTCTATAATGATATTCTTTAATTAAAGAGGTATTATGTAACTATCATAGGACAAAAATAGATTTTTAAAAAAAAGAACAAAATGTTTTGAATGCTTATGAAATCTTAGCCCAATCCACACAGTCCAGTGACAGAACAATGAATGCAAACATACCTTTTTTTGAGGAGATAAGCAGGTGATCTGCATCATTGTTTCACATTAGTAGTATACATTGAATGACTTTTTCAGTAAACAGTTTGGCAAAACATTTCCAAAGCATTAAGTGGTTAAACAGCATATATATACAATGCATAAAACCGGTCACCACACTGGCAAATAGAACATACTACAATTACTACCAAGCAATTACTACAAAGTGATTTAAAAGACAGACAAAGAATATTTTTCATAGAATACAGATGGAAGTTCAGTTTTTTTGTCACACTAACAAGACTTTCAAGGCTCAGTGAAGACTCACTTTCTAGATATGCCTCCAATAAATAGATGCTGAATATAGCGCCAAGGCCATTGAAAAATAAGGCTCAGATTTTATTCAGCTTTCAGAATTGTGTGGCTATTATCTCAGACAATAGTTCTGTAATGAGTGGAAGCATCTGGAGTTCTGAGCTTTTTTGAAGAAATGAAGTGTTAAAAAGGTATTGGTTATATGTACCATTTCACATACCAGGCAGCAGAAGGCTCATTTTTTTCATGATTTTCTAATAGGTTTTGATTACCGTACAATTTTGTGGAAAAATAATCCAAAAATGTCAAGGCAGTAAGCCAGTTGCAAATCTATCCGGTGGTGAAGCTATCTATCCACTTTTTTCTAGCTTACGAAGAAGTAGGTTGTGGCCTACTTTGTTGAATGCCTTGCCAAAATCTAAGTATATTATGTCCATAGTATTTCGCTGGTCTACTAATTTTGTAACTATGTCAAAGAATGAAATAAGATTGGTTTGGCATGATCTGTTTTTAACAAACCTATGCTGGATGCTAGTTATTACTTTACTCATTTATAGGTGTTGACAGATCTGTTTTTTTATTATCTTTTCCAGTATGTTCCCAGGTATAGCTGCTAGGCTGATTGGTCTGCAGTTTTCTGTAGTTTAAGTGTCAGACCAAGATTTACTTATAGCTTTGTTGCTTAGTAGTTGATGAAGAAGCTTGAGTTCAAAGCATTACCTGAAATTGGTAAATTCCATTTAAGGTATAAGAAATGGAATTTGTGTATGAAGCAAATATTCAATGGCCCATTGAAGGAAACCATTGCATTTAATTCTATAGGGAGAGATAATCTGAACCTTAATTGACCACAGGTAGTCCTTGACGTATCACCACAATTGGGATCAGAATTTATGTTACTAAGCAACATAAATGAGCAACATAAGTGAGTCACGGGCATTTTTTTTTTTTTTTGCATTGGCTAAGCATGTCACTGCCATTGTTAAGTAAATCACATGGTTGTTAAGTGAACCTGATTTCTACCATTGACTTTGCTTGTTGGAAGCCCTTTGGGAGGGTCATAAATGCAAACATGTGAGCTGGGACACTGCAACTGAAGTTGCAGATGAAGTTGTAAGTCAAGGACTACCTGCATTTTAAAATATAGGTACAGATATAGTATTATAGGGAATAAAGAATTCTATTTGTATGTAAATCTTATAATAGCAAATTTTTATTATGTATGCACATGAGCTTTCACAAAATTAGGGTTCATTAGTTTATTATTATGGTTGGTTGGTCAGACAGATGTTTAAAGCTGGATTTGGCACTTTTATCCACCTATCCAATGTTGCTGTTTGAGGGTGTTAAAATATTGTTGCAAGATGTAAGCTGTTCCAAGTAAAACTGTCTTTTGCAGTTGACTGATGGTGATTTTATCAGTGCCAATGGTGTTCAAGAACTGCTCCAGATGTTTTTGGATAATACCCAAGGCTACTATTACTTTGCTTCCTTTTGCCATAGTTGTTCTACTTCTATTTGCAGATATTTCTCTTTCTGTTCTGCTGTCTCCAATACTGCAACATCCACTATCCAGATTTTTTTGTCATCCTTATCAGCAATGTTAAGTTTGGAGCATTATGAGGCACCTTCTGGTTTGTTTGCATGCTAAAATCCCAGAGCACTTCAGTTTTTTTTTCCTATTACTTTGTCTATTTTCTGGTCCCACCAGTTCTTGTTTGCAGGCAACTGGTAGTTTTTGAAAACATGGGTCTCTCAGTCCTTGAATGCTACTACAATACATTGAATTTCTGTCTGAAGTATAAAATTCAACTACTTGGCAATGAGTTTCCATCACTAGTCTACACAGTAAGCTTCTGTAAAAGCGTTTTCAAGCATGGATAGAAAAAAATATAATCAACATTATAAGCTCCTGAAATAAATCAGCCAAAAATATCCTGGAGCCAAAGCTGATGCTGAATACACAGTTATTAGGAAGAGTCTTTCTCTATAATGATAACATCCAAAATCAATAATATTTAAGAAATACAAACTATTACTGCTTTAAAAGCAAAGTCTGCTCTCTATAAAAATTTGTAGACAAGTAAAAAGCTTAAGAGTTTAGACGACCATGATGAGTTATGTGTCAGATTTAGTTAACTTTTCATCATTATACCAGACCCTCTATGCTCCTCCCACACTGGCATCTTCCACATTCCCTTGTTCCCTCCTTCACCTGGCAGCAGTCACTTATATACCAGAAGGGATGGGAGGGGAGGGGAGGGGAGGAAGAGAAGAGAAGGGAAAATTTCCAATACCCACTGCTAGTCTTCTGCAAGGAAACTGAATGGGGAAACCATTCAAATCAGACGTCTCTCCCACTTCCATTGATTTCTTGCTCACGCATGGTCATTCTGTTTCTTCAATACATATTACACATGTGGAATCGATTACTCCAGTAATACACCAGGGCATATCTTCCAAGGAGGCTCTGATCTAAGTAGTCAGGTTTATACAGTCAGGGAAAGATGATGTAATGTTATGTGGGAGATTAGATTAGAAGTAAGAGAAAGACCTTGGGAGACAGAGGAAAGAGGAGTAACCACAACAATGATCAGAGAAAAATCAGCTTAACCTGTAAAGGAATATGGGTGTGACAAACATTTCAGAAGGGCCCTCTCTAGTTTCTTGAGATTTAAGGGCAAAAGGGGAGAAATGTACTTTTAGATTTGCAAGACTATATTACTGTAACCTTCCAATTAAGTACAGCTAGTAGTTTGTCTGTACTTCTTGTCTGTCTGCCTAATTAAGGCTAACAGATACTTGGGCCTTGAGGATTTTAAAAATCAGTTTCTGGTAGTCAACCTAAACCTTTCAGTACAGGTATCCTGTGATTTCTGCACCTGTAACTGCCTGACACTGCATTTTGTATCAGTTGCAAATTTTAAATCATTTTTCAACGATAGCGCCATACATATTGAAGTTATCAAAACAAGATAGGCTATTACTGGGTCCAACTGCTATTTGTTCCATACCATATTATGCAAAAATACTTTTTGTCACAAATTCCACTTGCAAATCTAGGGAGGGTGATTCAAGAAACTGTGAACTTATTCTTTCTGAAAGAATACAATCCTTGAAGGAAGAGGGGTCACTTCAAATCCAAAATTGACCATCCTTTTTATCTATTAGCACCTGTATCTTTTCTGGATTTCAATGTTTTCTCCCTCACATACCCATTATTTGTTTTTAATTTGTCTGGATCCTTTTTACAAACCATATTTCGATCAGTACTTAAGACAGTATCTCACCAGTGCAGAATAGAATGGAATTATTACTACTTGTAATTTAGAAATTGTATTTCTACTAATCCAATTTAAAATACTTCTGATGAGCTCTAATTTTAATGCCAAGAACCATTTTAAATGGGCCATTATCAATCTGTATATTCTTCTTATCTTAAAGCTGTGTGTCTTTATGCGGAAAGAGTTGCTAACACTCAATCATTCTGAGCTTATATTTTGGGATAGGTGGCATTCCTTATATTAGGTTAATACTATTTCTTTGCATAAGTCATCATGTTAGTTAATATATTATATCTCAATTTAAGCTTAATATATCTTCTTTTACTGAATTGTACAGGATACTGCTAATCCGTCTTACCATCAAAGAATTATGTAGTTTTTAAGCTGTTTCCTGTTTTCTTTTAGTGAAGGAATAATATTTATTCTCTTGGGTCTTTTTCAAACAACATGTTCCTCAAAAAAATTAAGAAAACCCATCTATGTAGTCATTAAAGTCCATTGAGGTACTTGAAAGCACAAACATTTAGTTTATATTTTTGATGTCAATAGATTTCAATTTGCTAGAATCACTATAATAGCCTCTCCAAGTGCTTTATAGTAATATAGCCTAAAGGATTTTGCTTGTTTAGCTAATGTGTAATGTTGCCTTGTTGTTGTTGGTTTTTTTAGTATAAGAATTTGCCCCAAATAACATTCTGTCTACTTACTGAAAAATATAATTAAAACTGCATATAATTTGATGGTTATTTTGTTTGCTTCTTGTTAAATTGAATTACACCCTTGAGCTATAGGATAAATTAATCTCCCTTCTCTTGAGATTACAAAGATATTTCTTACTAACATTTCAAGATATTTTTAAGGCTAAACTGGAGGTTGGTGGTCATGCCAAATACTGGTATGTACAACAGTCTCAAATAAACCCTGAAATGAGAAAACCTGAACTACCAATATATTTTGCTTTGAGGAAACGAATCAAAGTTTCAAATCTTCCTTCTCACTTATTAATTAGCCAACCTTCTCCAAAATAGGCTTGCTCGAGATATGTAGGTTTCCATTCTCGGAATTATCAGCAATTGCCCCGCTAGCTGGAGAATTCTAAATTTGAAGTCCACACTATCTAGAAGGTGCGAATATTATTATATATTTCTGGCATATGACATACTTTTCTTGATGGCAGCAATGCTGGCATTAGTTGATATAACTACTCAATAGCAATAGCAGTAGACTTATATACCGCTTCATAGGCCTTTCAGGCCTCTCTAAGCGGTTTACAGAGAGTCAGCATATTGCCCCCAACAATCTGGGTCCTCATTTTACCCACCTCGGAAAGATGGAAGGCTGAGTCAACCCTGAGCCGGTGAGATTTGAACCGCTGACCTGCTGATCTAGCAGTAGCCTGCAGTGCTGCTTTTAACCACTGCGCCACCTTGGCTCCTCACCTCACAGGATTGTCATTGTGGGGAAAAGAAGAGAAGGAAGGAATTTTATGTGTTTATTGCCTTGAGTAATTTCTAAAAATAATACAGGTGGGATTAAATAAACTCTAATAAGTTCTAAACCACTTTCATACTAATTCATAATGATAGTTCATCTTTGTGAAAGAGGAAATGTTCTTTCTCTCTTTTTGTGTGTGTATGTGCCTATGTGTGTACCTATCCAGGTGAAATGTTTTTCCATCTGGGAAAAAGCCTTTTGAGTTATTCCTGTCAGTAGGCTGTTTGACTGTCTGTTGTAAAATATGTTTTAAGGCTCATCTGGTGAAAAGCAGAGCTTTTGCATGTGTTTGTATAACATTTATCACAGTAAGGTCACATCCAAAAGAGAACTTCTGCTATATAAATATTAAACTACAATAGAATATTAAACTACCATTATTCAGTATAAGGACATTCATTTTTCTTTTTCCTGTGTATTTGCAACCTTGACAGACCTAGCTGGCAATGACATTTCTCTGTATCATTCTCATTAATCAGATACCCAGGTTGCATTTCAAGTCAGTAATAGTTTTTCAAGTCATTATGGGGTTCCTTAAAACATGAAAAGACATTGTTCCAAAACAAATTACAGACACAAAAAAAGAGATCTTTGCATGAAAAAAGGCTGCAAAGCTGTTTATTGCACACTAATCTTTGTTTTTGGGATGGAATTGTCCATACGTAGCTATCTGCACACTTAATGAATGGAAATAATTAGCATGTTTGCCTTAGCTTGTATTATCTATGCAGCGTTTGGCAGTAGGAATAAATAATGGCTCACACATCTAATAATGTGCAATGCTACAGTACATTTTTTCTGAGCCACTCCAAGTGGTTTTGGAGAGCATTCCCACTTTTATTATTATGCTGTCTTCCCTCTTTCCCTTCTTTATTAGCATAGCAAAGGCAATCATCAAAACAGTGCAAACTAGATGACATTATGAATGGGCAACACATTAGCAAAAGCTGTGAACAGAAGAGGAGTCATTTTGAGCAGAATGTAGTAAAATGAATCACATTGCTGGGGGGAAAAATTGCAGCCACAGTCCATGGAACACAATAGGAAAGTACCGAGGCACACCTGACAAGTCAAAATACAGAATAATTGCACCTTAAATATTTTGTGTAAATATTGTTGCATTACTAATGTATAAAATGAAAGAATACTTAAGAGATAACATGTCACATTAATTCCAAAGCCTAATCTGTTACAAGAAAAAGAATGCAAATATTTTCAGTCCCATAGAAAACAGCATCATCAGATTTGCACAATAAATATATTGCCACATCTGTTTTATCATCTGGAAAAAGTTACTTTGGCACTTGCATACATCATCTTGTGATATTATTGTCATTTCAGAAATTGATATAAGAAATTAACAATACAAAAGTTTGTGCCCAAGTTTAATTTTATCACAACACTGATTCAGGAATCCTCCTGTCTGAATTCTGTCATTTAAATAAGCTTTTGTAACTACTAATATTGATACTGAAATATTATAACCTTTTTCTTAACTTGGCTATTCAAGATAAGTTGTCACTCATGTTCTTATTAGATCATACCATTGTAACAAAAGAAATATGTTGTTCAAGTCCTCAATTATATTTTTGGTATTTGAAAAAAAGGTTGTTAGAATAGGTAGCTTTATAAACTACCTATTAGCCTTGAACAAGTTTGATAAAACAATTTCAGCTGTTTAGGCATTAAAATGAAATAATATACATCCTGATCTTCTGAGCTAAGGCCCACTCTTTTAGGTAGATATAGGGGTTGTTACTTTTTTTGTCATAATGCATCTCTGTTCTTCTTGTCCTCCAATGAACATCCTTGTGTGAAAGTGGTCTCATTCACTTTCTTTCTAAAGATCAGAATACCAAAAAAAGAGCTTCTCAGTCTGGCTCTACCCACAAAAACCTGTCAGATTTGCTGGAAAAATATTTTGAATTATTGTGACGTCGTCCATGCAACCTTGCTTTCAATCCCACACAACACAGATCTACTTCAGAGAACACTGGGGAGATGAATTATTCTCAACCTTTTCCTGCAATATTCCTGCAATATTCCTTGATAGAGCTTGTTTACTCTTGCCTTAGACTGAAAGAGATGAGTATCCTTTCCTGCCATTGGCTCTTCCAACTTATTTCTTGACCACTGCTCAGTTGGAAGCAATGGCAGAGACACTGTGTCACTAGCCACTCTTAGCCGCTAGCCAGAAGGAGAGTTAGTGGGATACAAAAGCAGCTTTTCTATGTCACTTTCATCTACAGGGGCGGGGGGGGGGCAATAAGCCATGCAATAGGACACATCCTCCTTTGCATCTGGACCTGAGAAGTAATTGGAGAATATATGAAAGGAGCTTTTCTGCACTGAATGCCAAGCTCACCTGTTAGCAACACTGAAGGACGATTTCCTATAGCTTGCACTGAAGCTATTGAGCCTCAAGAAACTCTCAGCTGCTCTAGCATGCTCTGTGGGATTTCTGGAAGCACTTAATCTGGAGCACCCTTTGGCCAAGCCTATAGGAGAGGGATTCTATTAGCCTTCTCCCTCAGCATTCACCAAAGAAAATTCCTTTCTTAATGTAAGTAAGCCTAAGGAAAAATTTAATTTGCTCCAAGTAACTTGGATATTTTACTTCAGTCTTAAAAGAAAGGGTACCATTTTTGCACCATAATCAACCTCAAACAGGCATTTCATTCAAAGGTTTATTGAAGCAAATCATGTCTTCCAAGCTTCCCACCATTTTGCAACCTAGTACAATTTGCGTCTTTTAAAATCCTCATGGTTGTTGTTTTTTTTTCGGATTCAAAAACAAATGATCAGCCACAGTGATAGGTAGATAGCAGGGAATCTCTGGATTTGTCTTATTTAGATCCTGGCCTCAAGCCATACCCTAACCTTGAATTAAGGTAGAAAAACAAGGTATAAAACTAGGCATACTAGCCTATGTACCATAATTGAAAATAGGGGCACAATTATTTCTTACTTACTTGTTCTTCCCCATCCAACATAAATTTGTATCTCACATAAATTCTGCATATCAAAGGAATAGATTACGCAAGGAGTAGATTACACAAAACCATACATTAATTCTTGAAACCAAAGCAGTGTTTGTGTCAAGCCCTGTAAGTGCTAAGTACAGGCAAGAAAACAAGATTCATACTGAATTCTTTAATGGTTTTTAAAACTCCAAATTAGGAATCAGAGTATAGACTCTTGAGAACTGAGATAGGAATCTTCAGACATCCTTCATAGTGAGTTCATTAAGGGAAGGTCTCTTTGACTCTTCTGAATCTCTTTTTCCCAGAATGTCTGCAAGACAGACTAAGAGCCCATTTCTTTAATAAGCCTGTAACAAGATTGTCTGCCTGGTGATTATTTGTGTTTAGACATACAGTGTTATTTCTTTCTCTGACTCAGAAAAATCTATTACTTTAGAGAGACAGTGCAGCATCTCAGATTTAAAGGCAAAAAAGATACATAGCAACATTCGCATCACATCTGTGATTCAAGCCTTAGATAAGTGTTTTTCTCAGTGTTGTAGAGTTATTTCTGCAGCTCAAGAATATCCCAGGAAAAGACAGCTTATTTAAACAATCATAGGTAGGTATTGCATGCATACTCCCATGTGTTCCAATGCACTATTTTACATTTAAATAAAAGCATCCTATGGTCCTAAGTTTTGACATGTGAAACAACTTTCCCTTCTATCTCCCTTCCTCTTCCTTTTGCTGAAAAAAAATCTAGCAGCTTTTTTCCTGAAAATTGCTGGAGAAGAAGCCACAGCAATATTCAACACCAATACCTTCTAGGTTAATGATGAATCAGATAAACAAGATCTCTCAGTTTTGTGGCATTACAGGCAGCTTATTGTTTTAATAAATGTTACTTATGAGAGGCATATATTTTTCAAAATAATGCAATAGGGAGAAGAAAAAGAGGGTCCTTATATGACAGTTTTTACATTGTTATCAGAATCTTATGGATTTCAACAATTGAAATATTCTGTTATCAAGAATTGAATTGTTTGTGGAATTAGGTTGGGAAAATATACAAACAAGGTTATTGAATAGGTGTGATTTCATTCTGGAAAACTGATAGTTACTTGCCAACCAGAAGACAAAACAGTAAATCAGAAGAAGTGGCTTGGGACTTTATATATATAAAGTCTATATATAGGCATTATAAATGAAAAATTTATCAAAATAAATTGATAAGCAATCTCAAATGTCCCAATTGGGAACAGAACCTAAGAAATCTTGCAGCAAGTATCTAAGAGTCAGAAATTGCCATTTAAAAAGAATTCTACACAAAGAAAGAAGAAATAAAATAGAGGACTAGGTAGAAGAAGAAGAAAAGTATTGTATATAGGACTTTAATTTCAAATAATTTGGAAAAAGATGGAATGTTGCTTAAATGTATTGGTTGTAAGATAATAAGTTGTAAAATTGATACAATTTAATTATTGGCTATAAATGTTTCTAAGACTTTGGAAACCTCTCAAAGGCCAGACTGAAAGCTCACTTTAATTAGGAATTAAGAGTACAGGGAAGTGGGATGTTTTGTTGTGAACCCAGAAAAACAAGTTGGAAGATTAGAACTTTGAATTGTAGAATTTGATGCAAAGCATTATGTTTGAATACAGTAGCTGAAGTGAATGTAGTGCACTGTGCAAAGTTAGTAAAAAAAAAGAGAGCAAAAAAAGAGTTTTTGTCATCAACGGAAAAATAAAGTTGTTCAACTTATTCCTTGGATCTGTCTTTTTAATGTTTGTCAAACATTCCCACTGCCAGAAGCTTGGCTATCTATCAATACATACAAAAGGGATACATTCTGTGTGGTTCTGGTGTTATGGAAATAAGGAGTGCACTAGAGTGTCCCCCAGTATTTAAGCAAATGACAAAACTACATTTTTTCGCAAAGTTTTTCCCTGTTAATTAGTCTGTTGATCCTGATTTTTATTTTTATTTTAAATATTTTATATTTTTTGTTGGAATGTTGGAAATTGCACAAGCCTTACACAAAGGGAAGGAAGGCGTGTAAATAATAAATAATAAATAATAAATAAAAATAATTATGTCATGAACATGAAAGCCTAACAGACCAAAAAGTGGATTTGCTGATCTCTTGCTAACCAGATCAAAATGCATGCAATACCAGTGTTGGCAAACCTTTTCGGAGCTGAATGCCAAAATGGGAGCGAGCGTGTATGCTGTTTCATTTCAAATAAAGAAGTAAAAATTAGGTGCACCACTCAAGCTAATCTAAGTATGTATGAATGGTTGTACGATTTCTGGGATTTATGTTTAGAATGAGAAAACATTTCACCAATGAATCCGCTCTCTGTTAGTGGGGGCAGCTGTCCATGGTTTTGGAAGCTTTTGGACAAAATTCCAAGGTTTTAGGTTTATATCATAAAATTTAGGTATAAAATACCATCATAGATAGTAAAAAAAAAAGTCATTTTATCTAAAGTCATGTATTTGAACATAAAAGGCAAAAGGAAAGAAGTAAATATCACCCTATATCCTTTTCTATAAAAACATAAATATAAGTAATTTTATGTTACCCAGATGAATTAATCTTTCCCCCTGCCCTTTGTTATGACAGTTTGGTATCTAATTTAATTTTTTATGTAATGGTACTTCATTTAATTGGACTGTAAATTTAACACCCATTTTGCATTTCACCTGTCAGAACTGCTTAGCTTCAAAATTTAGCAGATATTATGAACAGATTGCACTACATTTTGCTCTGGTAATAATTTTAATTCATAAAAGCAGATACTACTAAGCATTTTGGTAACAACACTTACGTATTCCTTAGGTAACTTTAAAAGTGTTGAACTAAAAGTAGTCAAAAGAATTATTCATACAGTATATCAAACAAGGAAAACTTATTGTATGCATTGATCAGCTCCCGAGTGAAGATTGTCTAGCAATAGCAATAGCAATAGCAGTTAGACTTATATACCGCTTCATAGGGCTTTCAGCCCTCTCTAAGCGGTTTACAGAGTCAGCATATTGCCCCCAACAACAATCCGGGTCCTCATTTTACCCACCTCCGAAGGATGGAAGGCTGAGTCAACCCTGAGCCGGTGAGATTTGAACAGCCGAACTGCAGAACTGCAGAACTGCAGTCAGCTGAAGTAGCCTGCAGTGCTGCATTTAACAACTGTGCCACCTTGGCTCTATGCTATGCAACAACTGTTTTTTAAAAGGCCACTACACTAGATAATAAAACTGTGTGGCAGTTCAAAATGTATTTCAGCATGCATGTAAGTACATCTACCTGCAGTTGCCTAAACCAAATATGTCATTTCCTCAGATCGTGCTATAAACAGCAACTGACATATGACTCCAGAAAAAAGACTGCCTTTTGCCTTTGAATAAAAAAGCATTGTATTGTTAAAAATCCAGTGCCCTTTTCTATACCAATGAAGGTCTCTTCTGTTTTTCTATATGAATACCCAGAGAATGATATGGTCTCCTGACTTGGAAAAAGATGCTTCTGTTCACACTTCTGCACATTCCAAAGCATCTTTTTTTAAGGGTTTTAGCAATACTAGTTATTAGCAATAGTAATTTATTTCCTCCTTCATTTCATTTCTTCTTTCTTGTTCAGAATGTGTACAAGAAAATAATATATAAATATGATTTCCTTCTCTTTCATAGTTGGGGAATAAAACATCTGCAAGAAACAAATCAAGCTCAGAGAGTAACAGGGATCCCTGCTCTTGGATTGCTTCAACAAGGATCTTTGCAGAGCTCCAGCTATGTCCTCTTTCATATCAGAAGACCTGTTGGATCTCTCTAATGCATGTGACATGCAGCTGCCCTTGATGGGCACTCAGAAGCTGTAGTTAGTTGTATGGTCTGGCTCCTTAAGGACATTCTTGGTGTTGTCAGTTATCTAAGGCTTTATTCTCTATGCCAGTGATGCTGACTTGAGTGCCAGAAATGGCACACAAAACCATCCCGCCTGGACTGTGTGGCCTTTACATGTGCGGGAGCACTGAAACCCGGAAGAGCAGTACATGGGTGTACACCCGATGAACAGCTGGCCGTCGTGCATGTGTGCAACAGAAATTCAGAAGTTCAGGTGCCGGCTCATGCATGCATGCTGGAATGCTGCTCTTCCGAATTTAGGCACTCCCACACTCATGAAGGCCAGCTGACTGCTGCATATCTGGAAAAGAGCCAGTGGGTCTGCATGTCCCATGCAGGATGGCTCTGCATGTCGCTTCTGGCACACATGCCATAGGTTCGCCACCACAGCTCTATGCCTTCTACATAAGGAACTAATACCTCTGCTTCACGAAGTGTGCTAGTGCTGCTAATCAAGTCTACATGGCTTGAGCCTAGCTTTCTTTGGGTAAGATCACTACCTCCAAATAGAATCTAGATTCAACAGGTAGACATCCAGAGTCTTTGCTGAAAGTTCTCACTGTTTTACATAAAGCATAACGAGTATTTTCTGCAGGACTTGATTTCCTGTTGAATATTCACTTATTAATATAAAAGCTACATTATCACTTTAATATTCAGAAAGTTTTAAAACATGATTTTTTCCCAATGTGTTTTGTGGTACTAAAATAAGACTAGTCAGAGGTATCTAATTTTGCCATCAATTTTGGGGGTTTTCTGATATGACAATAGCATTATGATTATATTTGCTGAGTATATTTTATGGCTGGATATGTTTATAATTTATTCTCTGTTCAAAACAATGTGAAGTCACAGCTACCAATTCTTTAGCTGGTGTTAGCCTTCATACATATTATGCATATGTATATTCCTACCTGTAAGGCCTTCAGAGTCAAGTGCTTAAAGCAGCATAAAGTCTTTCGTAATATATAATTTTTTAAAAATTGAGAACTATTACTGAAATGTATTTATTGAACATGTGAACCTTCCCAGAATGGCCTTGTTTTATATTCCCAACACTTAAATATAATGTATTTGAAAAAAAAATTCTTTTGATATTTCATATTAAAGTCATATGAGTTTAACATTAGTGAAAATAGCTTGCCGTAATTTCACCAATACAGTTGTTTTATTGAATCTTAACAGGGCAAATGTGTTCTTGAATATTTCTGAACCATGGGGTCTAATATATATATCATTCAACTACTGAGCAGTCTACAAGAACAATAACTCAATTAACTTTAGGTTTAATGCTAGTTCCATCAGCACCATTAAATAGCAAGCCTCAGTTTTCAGGAGTCCATTCCAGCCCTCTTAAATCCAAAATGCTTACCATCTGAACATAAAATCTTCTTTTCTGCAGATAATCTCAAAGCATAATAGTCTGCAAGAGAATGATTTTACATGAATGTCTCAGGCAAAGATAAGATTCATTCTAAGGCTCACCAACACTCCAGAAGTTAATGCACTTAAGAAAAATTATTGAGAATACTGTTCCTTCCAATATCAATTTAATATCCAGACTTAATTCCTACTCATAATTCTAATTTTTCAGTCACAAAGAGTTTTCTGAAATTTCTCAACTAACTTCAACCCTTGATAATCATCCTGGCATAAACTATAAAACAGCAGAGATGGAGACGAGACATGGCTGATGTTCATAGCTTCATCTTTTCTCATGTGATTTTCCCTTTGTAAGTTTAAATAGACTCAAGAGAGGTTGATATGTACTGAATACATAACTTGGTTCTCAGAGCAAGTTTCTCTTTCCTGATTCAGTCACTTGCCTTAAAAATTAATGTATGTCGTCTCGGAGGAACTCAGAGATACATTTGCTTAGACTTCCCACAGAAGGAAATGATTATTTTAGGGCATCTCATTATATTACATTTCAAGATCCTAGGAGAACTTTTATGATGACCATTTCATTAGATAAAGCTAATATTTTCCTTATCATTACTAGGTTACTAAATAAAAAAAGGAATTGATGGACTTCTTTTAGAAAAATGGAGAGCATAAAATAAAAAAAATGCTAATGAATACTTCTCAATAACGGGCAAATGGATTTAACTATTTTAATAGGCCTCTTTTTTTCTACTAAGCCATTAAATATTTATCATTTTGAGACAAGGAGATAAACCTCAAATAAAGAAGACATACCGTGTTACCATAAATTGCTACTTATTTATAGAGTGCCAAGAATATGGGCAATACAGGAAATTAATGCCTCATTTACATGTTTTATCAATATCATGGCAAGGTTTTATAGAACAAGCACAACAGCTGCAAATTATGTAATTATGTATCTGTATGCAAATTCACTGACTTCCCATAAATGGGAAACTCTATTTCCAATGCTAATGAAGTGCCTGTTATTGCCTCCGCATAATTCCTAAATGTGATTCTGTGCCAGATGTCATTGTAGCTGGTGGAACCTTTATTGTCAGGTTAGCTGAGGTAGCACCATTAACATGGTCATAAAAATTCCATTTGTAATTAAATTACTTTCAGTATCTCCATGATATTTCCACTGTCCTCCTGTCCAAGACAAGCATGTTAAGTTACTTGCATGAGTTAATCATAACTTCTGAAGTCCAACTTTCAGTCATCATACAGAGAAGCTAACCTCTTACAGCAGTGAAGTTCAGATCAATCTAGATTAACTGAACAATTTTCTGCTTCCTCTTTGGCTGGTCAACCTGCCACCACCCCTGTATTATGGAAAGGACTCCAAGATAGAAACCTATAGAACTATATCTCACAATTCACAAAATACTCAAATGGCATACCTATTGATATCCTAAACTGTTAGTAATGCTGATAAAACACTAACTTTTGTCTTTTTATCTTCAGAATGTTAAGCTTCCTAGATAATAGCATAATTATGAATTATAGTTCATAATGTTAACCATATGACATAAATATTTCTGCATTGAAATCTGCAGTGAAATAATTAAATATATCAATATTTATAACTTTCAAAAAGATAAAATGGGATTCCTTCAATGTACAAATATGGGGGGACCTATGAAGTTGCTACTATTTTGCAAGCTGCAATAACTGCAATAACAAAATAATAAGATAATTTAACAGATAATTCCGTGCATGTGTATGTGTGTACATAGACCCTATTACTATCTCTCATAGTGGTAGACCTGCTACTGCTGAGATTATCAGATTCTGCATCCACCTGTCTTTCTCCTTGACCTTTTCTACTGAAGAGGGAGGACCCCACTCTTAAACGTAGGACCTCAAGCCCAACTGCCAAACTTAATGTGCTCAGATCATTTTCACCAGGGGTGGAACAAGAAGCTTTTGAATCAGAAAGTTGTTCTAGTTTCATGAACTACCTAGGATTGTTCTCCAATCTTCAACAGGAATAGAATTTGTGCAACCTTTGGGGACAACTTCTGGATTTGCTTGACTTCAGTCGAGGCACCAATGGTTGTAATTTTCACACAGTATATCAATTATGAGGAATACAAAAATAAATAGACATGTCAGTTTAAAAGGAAGAGTCAGATATGTCACATTTAGTTTAACTAAGTCTTTCCTGCTTAAAGAGCAATCCCTAGATGACACATGGGAAAGTATCATGTTATATTTATTGAAATAGCCTTCTCTTGGAGTTTAAACTTTATTTTAGTCTTATGAATTATCCTCATACTCTTGGTAGTTCAAGAGAAGAATTAAGATAGACCTTGCTTTAATCTTTTAAAATGCTATAAGTAAGTTTTTTTAATGATATTGCTTTAAATGGTATATATAATATTGTCAAGTCTGACCTTGATTGGAAGAAACAAAAGAAATATCATTCCCATGTTTGAAGTAAGATGAAGAATGAATATGACCAATCACAGATAAAGGTAGCCATGTCCATGAGACACTGTCCATGACAACAGTCAAGATGATAATTATGAACAAACGTATGATCCACCTCCAACTTTTTATATATGCACATAACATCAATGCCCAAACAAAGAAGGTAGGACTTCAGCCTCATGTTGTGTCTAACCATCTTTTTAAAACACAAAACACCATCAGATATCCCTGATAAGAACTGTGATGCTTGAGGGAGTACCATGGCAGTAAGAACAATGAAGCCAGTGCTTATTACAGAAAACCAAGCTGGAAGCTTATTTGCTGGGTTGTTGGGATGAATTTGCTAGGCATCAGGAAGTTACACTTGCTCCAAGTTAGACACCAACTATTCAAATGCAGTTGAGATGTCATACATTACATGTTGCAGAGATATCCAAAATCACTCTGTTAATCTTTGGAAAGTATATCACACTGTTTGCCACTGTAGATACGATCCCCGTTATATCTGGCAGATAGGTGAAAAGACTGAACATGGCTGGTGGTAAATGCCTCTTTCCTCTCCCATTGATAATCCCTGAAAGACTGGAAAAGAATCAGGTAACAAGAACCAATTGGATTTATGCAGAGATTGCTAGTAGGATAATGTAAGTGAATATTAAAAGAGTCTCTTACAAAAGTAACATTCCTATCCAATTTCAACCTAGTGCAATTAACACCCCATTTTCCTAGTTAGTGAAACAGAAGGAAAGATGACACATCCTCTGACAATTAATATTGTGCTGCACAACAGACAGATCATGTACACATGAAATATATGTTTTAATTGTCCAAGAAAAGCTGACTAAATTGCTAAAAAGGCTATCTAACAGAAAAAGATCTACAAGAAATGCAAAAGTATTCTTTTAAAAGGAACATGCTAAGACTTAAATTGACTGAGGGCTTTTATTAAACATTAATTAGTCAACTAACCAGCCCTGTTTTTTGTTTGTTTTTTATCGCATTCTGAATACATGTGTAGATATATTAACATAAAACTCATAGAGCAGCAGTTTCAAAGGTCATTAAATAAAAGAGAAGCTAAAAATGTATATGAGTCTTCCCAAGGGAGACATATGCCTCAAGATGTTTCTTAAAACAAATTTCAGTGTCATCAAATAATAATGTCTTCATGGAATAACATATAATTAGAGTAAAAATGTTAAGTGAAAATTGATAAATTAATGCTCTGTGGGCCAACTGAATATAAACAGGAGATGCCTTTTGCTCAAAATGTAACTTTAATGGCACCAACTCTTTAGTAACTAACAACCTACTGACCATAGAGCATCAGGGACTTGCTTCCTTTTTTTGTTTTTTTATTCTGCCTGTTCCTTATCCATGTGGGTGCTAATCTCAGGATATTTCCTTTTTGTCTTTTTCTCTCCAATTATATTCACTCCCCAATTCTGTTTGATAAATTGTAGGCTTTGAACTCTTCATGTATTTTCTTAAAGAAAGCATTGTTCCAAACTTGCTTCAGTAATATTTATCCAACTAAATTCCAGTTCTCTGAAACACACTCGCACACAAATATATTTCACCAATACTTTTAAACCAATCTTTTATCATTCAACACTTATTTCTCCATCAACTTCTCACCCCAATCTAGCCACCAGGTGATAATCATGGTGGTCTTTCAGATTAATCATTAATTTGTGTTCCTTCTTTTCTTGATGATGATTGTTCAGGGAAAAGTAGATTTTCTCATATTCTAGGAAGTTGGTAGTGTTAGAAACTGTCCAAAGAGATGAGATAGAAAGGAAGGAAGGAAGGAAGGAAGGAAGGAAGGAAGGAAGGAAGGAAGGAAGGAAGGAAGGAAGGAAGGAAGGAAGGAAGGAAGGAAGAGAGTATAGATGAATAATGAAACTATCTTTTTTTTATAAAGAAAAAGTACCAACATTCTTGGGGGGGAGGAGAACCCGCAAAACTCACAAAATCTTAAAATGTGATAGAACTCCAAAACAAACATGCTGTTGAATAAGTCTTGCAAGTTTCCAGAAACACTGAACAAATCCTTGAATCCCACCTTGAGAATGAGAAGTCATTTCTTCTCTGTCTCTAAGTAGGATATCACAAAGATTAGTTCCCTGGTGAAATGAAAGAACTGACAGATGGTGAACAAATTCATCACTGGTATATTTTTAAAGCTAGAAATAAAGTTTGAAACATTCTTCTTACAGTCTACAGATTCTTTCCAGATGCTTTCATAATTTAATAAAAGCTAAACTCTTTTTCTTCCTTTTAACAAAATTAATGTTAGTGGCAGTAAAGGGGAAAAAATAAGTAAGCCAAACCTGCCATAGAATTAAAAACCTCATTTCCCTGTGCTAATGTTATTGCAATAATTATAAGAAAATGTATGGGTTGACAGAAATTAATATAAGGTTTATGAACAAATTAAGTAAAGCATTTCTTTTCTGTTTAAACTATTCTTTATATGCTTGGTTATCTTTACACTTAAGTACCTTAATCTAAATTGAAGAGGCTATACAATGACCTGTTTTGAAATTATAGTACTCCACAATGCAACATTTCACTAATGGACTAAAAAAAAAACCAACCAGAGACATTCTTTAATCCAACTGCTTTTTAGAAATATTTTGGTGAGTCCAGGTATTAGCATCTAATTACAACATGCTAATGCATATCTATGACATGAGGCATTTTAAAATCATAATTAAGGTAAGGTAAAATGATGTAAAATGCTTATATTTAAAATGTAAGCTTAACACTGTACATGCTGATAGTATTGTCACTAGAATATGTTCATTATTCCGTTCCTCTTCCATTAGTAATGAACTTCATGAAGCCAATTTCAACTGAAGTCTTTAACTGCTTATCTTCTATACATGCTTCAGTTGGAAATCCTGTTTTAAGATATTATTATTCCTGCTTCATTTCAATTTCTTATTCTTCTTTGGCCGGGTGTTTGCTCTGGATTATGGTTATTTAAGCTCCAGAGTTGATAAATTTCCATATTCATTCCCTACTCCCTATTGTTCTCTCCTATCCATGCTAGGAAAGAAGCACCAGCTCTTTTCTGAGAAAACCTCAATTCCTGTTAGTTCATCCATTTAAAAAGGGGTGAGGGTAGAAGTGGGTTGCTAATTTTTTTACTACTGGTTCGGCCGCGCTAGCGTGCATGCTCGCACGTTTGCGCAATGCATGCACAGAAGCATCCAGGCGGGTGGGCGGAGCCTTCCACCGCCGCTACTACAGGTTTGGCAGCAACCCACCTCTGGGTGAGGGAAATATTCCCCTGCTGAATTAGAAAAAATCCAAGCAGCAAGTAGGGTAGGAATGGGCTGCTGGGAACAGAAATCAAGCATGGGAGATGGAAGCATTTGTCCTTAAAGTTCACACCAGCCAGCTGTAACAGAAATATAGAGACATCTGTCTAAAACAGAATGAACTGAATACTCTGAGGAAAATTGTCAGACTTATGCTCATCACAGTTGGCATCCATCTCAGCTTTGAACTTTGTATTCAATCCCTAAATGCTGGCCGATTTTTCTTCTAATACCTGCAACACGTTACAATGAGCTGGCAAGAATGGGAGAAGAAAAACAGAAGGTTTATGCATTTGCACTGATTTTCTTAACATTACTTAGGTATTTCAAAACTAAAATTTACTGTCCTAAAAATATAGTGTGTTATACAAAAAATACGATTCTGCATATTCTATAGCAAGAATACAGTTGTGAAAAATAGAAATTAAAGATCAGATATCAAAGAGGAGCTACACCCTTGATGTCGTTCCTGCTTTTTAGCAGGAATAAGATTATTCTACTTGGAAATCAGGAAGAAATACCATCAATTTCATATGATGGACAAGGCTGATTATTGGATATGGTACCTTCCCAGTTGGAATTAATGTCAATTCAATTTTTATCAAGCTTTTAGTTTTTGCAGTAATTAACAATGATAATATATTCAAATACATGATTTCTTACATATTAATGTGCAGAACTGACTCCTCCTCACACTTTCAATCAAATTCTAATCACGTTTAGTGGGATTTGTTTTAGACAGTTTAATAAAGAAGATCTGTAGAAACCACAATAAAGATCTCTAATGAGTTTTCCCTGCCATGCAAAAATTACTCTGTCACTAGAAAGAGCACACAAATTAAAACAAATACTTAATAAAGAAGACAACTGATTCTCATCTTATTTAATGGGATGTTTTGAAGGCTGAAACACCAGAATAACTAAATATTTATCTACATTGAACAAAGAAAAAGAATGGGATTCCAAATATATCAGGCAAAGAGTTTTTGTTCAGATTAATGGCAATATGTAGTAGTTTTAAAAACATTTTTGGAAAATATTGAAAGCTTTTGCTCTGAAGTTATTTTAGCATCACATGCCAGATGCTAATACCTAGAAATATTAGATAAGCCTGTTTCTGTTTCTTATAATTAACTATCCTTATAAATGAAACCTAAGTATTTCTTGAGCCTGATCTTGTAATTGTTCTTAAAACCACTGATGTCTAATACTTAATGAAATAAATATTGCCTGAGTTTAATTTTAAAAATTAAAATATATTAGCACTGATTTATAATTTTATATGTGTGTGTGTGTGTGTGTGTGTGTGTTATTTGTGCTGATAAATATTTATCAGCACAAATAAAAAAACACAAATATAACAAAGGCAACAGTAAAAATATTGGGTTTCTGTCGTGATGGACTCTTATGACGAGCCGATTGACAGAGAATGGAAGCAGTTAGCTTCCTCCCATAATTGGGGCATACCAGGGGTTGTGACATACATACACACACACACATACATATACATACATACATACATATACATATATATACACACATACATACATGCATACACACAGTATGTTCATGTCAAAACACTATGTAATCAGGTAGATATCACAAAAAGAATATTATCCCTTCCCCTAATGTACTAGTTTATTATATGTCAGGAAAATATGCTATAAATATTTAAACTTATATACTCCTAAATCAAGAATTCTCTTGCCCAAGTGACTTCAGTGTGCTGCCCTATTTCGAACATGCAGTCAACATTCATTATCTTGAATGTAGCTGGTGTGATAGTAGCCAGGATTTCTGAACACTTTTTTAATATATTGTATGAATACAATTGAATTAAAACATCCAGCTGTCCATATGTTGATGAACGACATCGATGCATATATGTTCTGACACCCCCCCCCCTCCGACCTGCAAATCACCCAGACACAGGCTTGGCTGTTTGCCACTCTTTAATCACAGATTTATCAACTGCTTTGGCTGAAGGCCCAGACAAGACTCACATGCAAGAATAGTTGGCAGCAACCCAAAATCCAACAGGCACAGATACAAGACAAACAGAGTATTCCAAGACTGTTTCAAACGGTTGTGTCCTGCAAATGAATCCTCCCAACTTCTTCACTTATATACTCTCTTGGGAGGGGCCAAGTCACAACCACCTCGGCTTAATTATCGTCTCTGAGTCTACCTCCACAGCTGTTTCTTCCATTTCTCCGCCCTTCTTTGTCTTGCATCAGGAACAAACTGCCTTGAATCCTCCCCACTGCTCCATGCCTCAGGCGCCTCCTGGTGGCCAACCAGCCTCTCTAGTCCCTGCTCTGAGTCTGAACCCTGCCCAGGGTCGTTAACATCTTTCCTGGCAGACTCATATGGTTCCTTGCTATCCGAGTCCATCAGCAGCTCAACCGGATCCTGCTGGCCCACAACACATATCTAACCATTGGCTATATCGGTTAAGACACTAGGAGTTAATGTTCAGTAACTTAAGGGAGATATCTCTAAGAAAAAATGTTAATGGTAGAAGGACTAATTAGGATCTTAAGAACAAGATTTTGTTGCTTCTACCAGCTGTCCCATTTGCCCATGTCAGGGGGAATGTTGTGTTTAATCTTGTTCTTCTTTCTTGTTCAGCTGTCTAGAGAAATTACAATGCGAATGAGGGTGACCAGTTAGTTCAGTATGTGGGCCTTGAAGAAGATTTTCTTCTGATAGGTTGTATAAAGTGCCTTGTGATTACTGCTTTATCTGTCTAGCAACTGATTTATTTTTTATTTACTTAGGACAAAGTGTTTTATTGTTGGAACTGCTGTATTATCAAATATTGAAGGAGATGTTTAGTGATGTAATGTGGATATTGTTGGTACTGCATATTGTTACACAGTTACTTTCTGCTCATTTGAATTACAAGATGTTTTAAATGAACTGCAGGAGAGTTAATACAATCTGATGGATTTGTTTTGCTGGAATTTAAATTGCCTATTCTGCTCAAAAGTGGTTCACACAGTCTACAAGTAGAAAATGTGGCATGTAAATAAATTGACTAGGACATGCTGAGTCAATTGATCCCCATTTTTAACTAAAGTAACATATACAGCTAGGTGATTTTCTTCTTTTTTATTGAACATATTAGATGAGACTATAAGCCAAGAAAAATGCAAAGTTTTTAAATGAAATATAAAAACAAATTTAAAACAATGAAATAACGAAAGTTTAAAATAGTTTAAAATATCATAAATTGTGCTTTTACTTTTAATCACTTGTAATATTGTACAATACTAAACAGAAATCAAAAACTTTTATTTAATTTTAAACTAAAATATCTAATTAACATAATATAAAACCCTAATCAAGGCAATAAACTACAATATACAGTATTAAGACTATAGTAGAGATGTATTTTTCTATAAAAATTAAAATGTGAAGCTAAGAAAAAATCTCAATTTTGGGGTGTGGTTTTTGTCCATGTATACTGTAGGAAGGAAAATCCATCTGGTTCAGTTCCTAAAATGGGGATTGTGGGTTAAAGTCCCATCTGGGGTGCCAAATGGTAGGAAGGAAAATCAATTTGGTTCAGTTCCAAGCTGGGAGAAAGAAGCTGAAAACAACATGAGGTCTGATTGAAAAAGAAAGTTTATTGATTAACAGGTTTTGTGCTTCTGGGTCAGCTCAACCATTGGTACATGGACTTTTATAAGTTTCAGAGATGCTGCTAGGGGGGTTGTGCAATGTCTGAAATGCCCTCAGAAGATTATGCAATGTAGTAGGCTCTGGATCTTCTGCTAAATGGTAGTAGGTTAATCCTATTATGTCCTGAAGAGTCATGTCCTGTTCTTCCTAATCCCATCATCCTGGAGCTGAAAGTCTTTTGTTTTGTAGATAGGATGGCCCAGTCTTTCATATATATATATAGATAGATAGATAGATAGATAGATAGAGAGAGAGAGAGAGAGAGAGAGAGAGAGAGAGAGAGAGAGAGAGAGAGAGAGAGAGAGAGAGAGAGAGAGAGAGAGAGAGAGAGAGAGAGAGAGATTTTACAACCCCCAGTATGCCCAAATATGGGAGGAAGATCACTACTTCCATTCTCTGTCCTTTGGCTCATCACAAGAGACCATCCAGACAGAAACCCAATATTTTTTACTGTTGCCTATTTTTTGTTACATTTGTTATATTTGTGCCTTTATTTATTTATCAGCACAAATATAACATATATATGTTATATTTATATGTATGTATGTATGTATGTATGTATGTATGTATGTATGTATGATGTATGTAATATATATATGTATTCTTTTTAAACAAAACACATACAAAACAAAGCAAGAGAGGAAAAAAGAACAACTTTCCTCCATTTCATCAAACATGTCATTTGGTTACAAGTTTTTGTGCATCCATTCTTAAACTTAGAACTAACATCACTGGTTTACATTAAACATAACTAAATGTTTAACTGTCATTGAGCATTATGTGTTCAGATTGCCATTAATATTCTTTCATTTGTAACAATCCTTATTTCCTTGAATTCATAATTATCTATCAAATAACAATGAGTCTTTAAAGTATTATAGTATCACCTATCTCTAAGGAATAAAAGCAAAGATTGGAACAAAGAATTCGCATTGGTTTATAATAAACATTCATATTTTCAATTGACCATAATGTCTCCAATCGTCCAGAATTCCAAGAATGGTTTCCCATTATTAATTAGTTAGTCCATATAGTGGTTAAATATTTCAATTTACGTATATATCAATTATTCCTTATATCATCATTGATCTGTTTAATATACAAAGATCTTTCTAATATAAAATGGTCACTACATACAAATATACCAAAGTATTCAAATCATCCCACTCTTGTACATTAAAATCATTATTGTCCTTTATATATCATATAGGTAGTACTCTATATCGTAACAAAAAAAAAAGGCAAAAAACTACTACAACATAAGTAAACAGTTTCATTCCCAGGTTTTTTTATCTAACATTGGTAAAACAAGTCCCACACTTTATAATAGAATAGAATAGAATAGAATAGAATAGAATAGAATAGAATAGAATAGAATAGAATAGAATAGAATAGAATAGAATAGAATAGAATAGAATAGAATAGAATAGAATAGAATAGAATAGAATAGAATAGAATAGAATAGAATAGAATAGAATAGAATAGAATAGAATAGAATAGAATAGAATAGAATAGAATAGAATAGAATAAGTTTATTTATAGGCCGCCCTTTTCCCTGAGGGGACTCAGGGCGGCTAACAACTTATATGGGAAGGGGAACATACAATGACATATAACACAATATATAATTAAAAGTCAAGCAACATTCATTCAACATTCGGGTGGGGGCGGATTATACTCTTTACCCCCAGGCCTGACGGGATAGCCAGATCTTGAGGGCTGTGCGGAAGGTCTGAAGGGTGGTGAGGGTACGAATCTCCACGGGGAGATCGTTCCAGAGGGTCGGAGCTGCTACTGAAAAGGCTCTCCTCCGCGTAGTTGCCAGCCGGCACTGGCTGGCAGATGGCACTCGGAGGAGGCCTAATCTGTGAGATCTGATGGGTCGAGAGGAGGTAATTGGCAGGAGGCGGTCTCTCATATGCTCTCATGAGCATAATATTGCTCATCCTCTTGTTCTCTAATTTCAAATGTAAGCTTACTCATTTCAGCACATTCCATTATTTTCCAGATAGTTTCCTCCTGTGATGGTACTTTCTCGTTTTTCCAATTTTTGGCAAATACAATTCTAGCAGCTGTTAAAACATTCACGATCAGATATTTCAAGTCCTTGTTGTATGTTTCTGGTATTATTCCCAATAAAAAGAGTTCCTGTTTTAAATCTATATGTTTATGTATCATTTTCTCCAACCACATGTGGATTTTAGTCCAATATTTTTTTGTTTTGGTACAAGTCCACCACATGTGGTAATATGTGCCCGGCGTCTGATGACATTTCCAACATTTTTCGGATTTGTTCTTAGACATTCTTGCAATTCTCAATGGGGATAAATGCCACTTGTAAAACATCTTATATAAATTCTCTTTATATGCAATTGACATTGTCATTTTATAGTTTTGAGTCCACAGTTTTTGCCATTTCTCTAATTCAATCCCATGCCCAAAGTTTTTTCCCCAAGCTAACATAGTTTCTTTAACGTGTTCCTCATGGAGTTTCACCTCTAGTAAGTAGCCATAGAGTTTTTAAATTACCTTTTCATCGGTACCTGTTAAGATTTTATCTAATTCAGTCATTTTATCATAAAAACCCTCCTTTTTTTGATCTTCATAATACCTAGAATGTATTTGAATACCAATTAACTTCAATACCTTCCTGTTTCCAGTCTTGTATAGATTTGAGTTCACCCGCTGTATTTAATAGCTCAGCATATCTAACTGTTTGTTCCTTCTTGTATGTTATTGAATATAAAAAAGCTTCAATGGTTGATATCCAAACTGGAATTTTTAAATAGTGTAGCCTCTTAACCTTCTTCCAGTTTAATAACAAAGCCTCTCTTATATGGTGCCTCCTAAAATAACCATGTGCTTTAGTTCCCTTATACCATAACAAAGCATGCCATCCCAACAGCAAGTCATGACCCTCTAGATTCAAAAGCCTACCATTTCTTAACATTATCCATTCTTTGATCCATGTCAGACTAGCTGCCTGGTAGTATAGTTCCCAATCAGGTAATCTGAACCCTCCTCTTAATTTAGCAACACCTTGTGTTTTATTCTTGTTTTCTTCCCCTGTCATATGAATTTCAACACTCATTTATTCAGGTCTTCAAAGTAATCTTTCCCCAACGTAATTGGGATTGTCTGGAACAAGTATAGGATTCTAGGTAAAATATTCATTTTAATTGTAGAAATTCTCCCGATCATTGATAGTTGGAGAGTTTCCCATTTCACCAGGTCTGTTGCAATTTGTTGGATGGCCCAGTCTTTCTTAATGGGCACAAAATATCTGCTGGGGGGGAGGATATTAAGAAAAACTGGTTTTGCTTTCTGTCTTTAAGAACATGTTTCTCCATTTCTCCCTTTGGGAAAATATAATATTCTGCCTTTTTAATATTTACCAAAATATTTCATTCTTTGGGGGGGGGGTTCCACAATACAATTATAATCAAATTAGAATTGAATTTTTCATTAGATTTAAGTACAAAGTTATAGCAATTTTAAAAGTTTATTTAGCCTTTGCCAATTCTTAGTAATGATTAACATTTTTTTTAACATACTTTTTAAAAAGTATGACGGTGCGCAAATTCTCACCAAATTGTTTTGGCATAGGAAAAACAAAAGAACTATGTTTGTTGATATTGCTTCCATACAAATAAAAGATTGATAAGAATGTGGCATAATTATATATTATAGTAAACTTTCCCTGAACTTCAAAAATATCAGATAAATTGTCATTTATCTAAATACTTTGTCCTGGCATTCAAATAATTTAATACATTAACAGAGATTTATATCTCTGCTTATCTTCTAAAATGATAAATGCCATTATTTGCCAGCAATGCCCAAACATGTCCATTTCAAAAGAAATAGGGACATCAATTTGATAAAGATGAATTTTAAAATGAAAGAAGTTAATATTGTTCATCAAAGATTGTCTCCTGAGACATGAACATGAATAGCATTTTTTCTTTCAAATGTAAATTAATGCAACACTAGAAAAATACCTGTGCCCAAAAACTTTTTTATAATCACTTTTAATGATCTAATTATCACTGTCTTGTTTTTTTCTCAATTTCATTTCTTACTGCTCATATTACATGCCTTCTCCAGCTGTACTTGTGATAACACACTGTGCATCTCAACAAAAAAAATGTGTGCTGCAATAAATGTTCCAGCTTTTAAGTTATAATAAAGCCAACTTAATATGAGCACTTTTCCAGATCTTGTTCAGGAGATATGAATTGGTTTCCCTGTCTTAAATCCAAAGTTTGTTCCACAAATGTAAGAGGAAAAACTATGAAATATGGAGAAAATGTATGTTCCAAAGACCATCTCTTCCAATCTTCAAGTATTCCAAAAAAGGAAAATCAGATTATTTGATTTAAAATATGGGCTGAACAAGAATTTTTTTTAAAAAAATCCTTTCTCCTTGCCTATGCTTAACCAACTAAATTGAAAACACTGCCCCAATAAATTTATTGAATGTCACTTTTATGATCTGATTTGTTTACCATTTTTGGGCAAATAAGAAAGTAGCTTCAGGATTCATTCTCATATAATATTAACAAGACCAAGGTGATACATTTTCCCATTATTCCATGAATATATTTCTACATATTTTGTAATTACAAGCTGAATGGTATGAATTTATAATCATTTACATAAATATTTGAATTAATTTTCATAGGTGGTGTCTCTATAATTAACATTAGCACAATTTGTAATATACATGCATAAAATCTGGTCATTACTAAGTGCATACACTATATATTCTTTAATCCAAGAAAGTTACATGTAGAGAAAAACAAAATTTCATGGCCCAGAATCTAGAAATGTTTTGCTATAATTCTTAGATTAACTACTTGATGTGATGCAAGGTTCACCTTGGTTTAAAAGGTGATAAACGCTTTGAAACTGATTTTTGTCTCTCAGACTGAATGCTGAGAGACAAACAAAAAAAGAATGGAAATACAGCTCATCCCAAATTCTTGATTAGTCCTGTTAAAGTCTCTTTTTTTTTCTTGGTTTCCTTTGGAAGACTAATCAGTGGAAAATTATAGGATTTATATTGGTAGCCCTATATCTAGTAAAATCAACTCAAATAGATTGCAGAGTTTTGCTGTCATAAAAGTGAAGCAAATTGTTGCTTACTCATTTCAGTAAGTTGCTTACTTACCCATATTTCAAATATCGGAATACAAAAACTAACTCTGGGATTTTCTGAATATGTAAATATTAAAATATTTAAACAATTTTCCTGGCTTTAGTTTTTCTGCATAAATGGAAGGGTAAGGAGTCATTTAAAGTTCTACTTTAGAGGCTAAGATGTCTTTGGAAAGTCCTGAATATTTGGATTTATCTCAAAAGATATAAAATGGGGAAAAACAAAAAGCAGCCATTTCTACATATAATAGGATAAATGCTTCATAACAAGGAGAGGTCCAAAACGACGTCCCATCTTTTAAACTATCCTTATTTATTTTGTTCCCAATATCTTCTTTGTTCTACTTCCCCAAAATATCTGACTTGTATCATCCAAGGTGTATTTCAGGAAAATCTCTCTATAACTTCTTTCATAAACAGAAACAAATCAACCCAAGAATTTGGCCAGTAGAATAAGCCTACTCTATATTACATAAGTATCCTATCTGATGCTAACAAGAATTTTGCTATTCAATATTCAGATTGCATCCTGTACCATTAAACATTTAGTCTGACTCTCTTTGCTGTTACAATTGTGGAAATTTATCTTAATACAACAAAAGAATGCATATACCAAAATTAATTAAATATCGTTAGGAGAAAGCTAATTAGAGATAATATATCATGTTCCTTTTTTTGCCCACTGACAGAAATAAGAAAAAAATAATGTCCTTTTTGATAATTCATTAAATATCCGCTAAGTATGGTTATGAAGGGAAGATGGAATGTTGTTTAGAGGAAGGAAGATGTAAATGTGACTCCAGCTATGCTAACAGCAGCACAATGACCCACAACTATCTTGTGTGAACTGAAGGTCTGAATCAGATTCTCATGTAAGAAACAGCTTCTGCATCTTTTAGATAAAAGAACTGGGAGAGGAGAATAAGAATTAAAACAAAACAAAACCTCAAAATGAATAAAGTATCTGTTGTGATACCTTCTATTTGTTTCTGTCAGAACTGTCAGCCAGTAGATTTTAAAGGGGGAATGCATTACCTGCATGGCAGGTAATTGTATGTTATTGGCAGAATCCTATGGAATTTTTTTTCACTATTTTCTGATGAGTTTTTATGGGCCTGTTTGGGAAATGTACAACCTGTGTAGATCTTAAAGAAACCTGGTGTGCAATGTCACAGTAGGCTCATTAAAAGCTATTTTATTTTCTGTTTTCCTACATCATGTTCTTTGTGGGTGCTTTAATTTGTAATTTGGATGTTCTTTGAAGGTTATATTGTCATGAGTGAATTCTAAACAAGTATTAAATATTGTACATATGCATACACCTGAAGGACTGAAAATGATCCTTTAAGACTTCCTAACCATAAAAGTCATAAAAATATCCAAACATTTGCCTTCACTAGATACCTTAAAATAAGCATAATTCTAACATTCATCTTATAATATTCATAAAATTCAAAAAATGCTTTCCAGACACAATGTACAATGAAAAGCAATGCAGTATTGTTGAAGCTGTTTATGAAAACTGGATATGGTACTTCTATAAAATTCACTTTTCAGTAAATTAAAGTGATCTAGCTGGAAGTTAAGGTATTTTAAAATATTAACTACATTAATAATAATTAGGTACATAAGAAAATTCATAAAAACTGCAGAGTCATAAAAACTGCATCCCTTCTTCTGTCACCATGAGAGGGAATGGTTAATAGAATATGAAAATGTCTATTTGGTTTTTAAAACAAGGCATGCTTGATCTTTAAAAGTTTCATTTTATTGGTATGCTTATTTATGCAAATTTAATCAAATTTGCTATATGATCAGTCAACTGAGATCTCTTTGATTGAATGAAATATCATGCAGTAGAAGAGAGAATATCATTAATCTTTTCCACCATAGCATCAACTGATTATGCTTTATTAGAAATAAATCCTTTTCAGTGTGGTTGCTGATTGTTCTAGCTTTCTTGTAGTTTATTTATAGAAATAAAATACGTATATGACGACTTTTGCTCTGAATGTCTTACAGTATATCATTACTAAAATGATTAATTACAAATAAAATCTACACCATCAAATTATATTAAGCAAAAACTGCATGCATAATAAAACCCAAATTTATCAAAATTCAGTAAGGTAATGATAACTTTAAATATATTCAATTTAATCTGTTTCATTAATATTTAACTAAGCTTTGCTTAGTTTAATAATTTCATCAGTAATTTTTATGTTAAAACACTTCCCATTTTTTCCATTATCTGTTTATGAATTTCATGCCGATATCACAATATTATTAGAAAGAAATACATATGAATTAAACATTTTTGTTTTATAATAAAACAGAGATGGGGTCACTGCTAAACTCTAGAGAAGCAGCCTAATCTTATATAATAAGCAAAATAAACAGTTGATATTCTGCAACATTAAAATTTTGTTATTTACAATGTTTGCAAAACATTGGTATTAATTCCACTCTTATCCACTTATATATCTTCTGCCCACAGATGAATTAACCAAGCTCAACCTAGGTTTGGGGAACTCAGCCAAATGGCACAGGTGAGGAACTGGATGAAGGGATTTTATAATAGAAATCTCTACAGCTTGTTCTTTTTATTCTTTGCCAATCAGCAGCATCTGCCATACATTCCTTGCCATATCACCTCAGCCTTTAAAGTTTCTGAGTCAAATGTGACTTACTGCCTGAATTAATTAATATTTGTATCTCCAGTTTGTTGTGTTCCAGTCACTCTCTGATTCTTGTTTGATGAATTGTTTCCTGCTATCATGCATCAGTGCGTAAACGTAGCATGTACCCAGCTGCAGATCCTTTTCTTCCATTCCCAGCTAGTGATAAAGCTGTTTTACTTTCCCATTCCAGTTTCCTTTGAGTATAATTGGTGCCAGGTTGCTTATTGTCTCCCTAAGTCCAAGAAGAGTTGAAATACAATTTCTTCCAGCCAACTTTTAGCACCAAATATTCAATCTTTTTTTCATTCTAGAATTTTTTATATGTTCCTTACCTGCAGCCAAAACCCTAATTCTACATAATGTCATAAGAAGTGAAATCCTGATTGTGACTTCAAACAGAAAAATACAAATCATTTTATTGTGAGACACATCTAATTCTTTTCAGAGCCAGAATAATTCTTAAATTAGGTGTTTAAAATGTGCTAACCAGCTTGTGATGATCAATAAATGATGCAGGAGAAAATGATAAAAAGAATAAATTAGAAGCTTCTAAATGCACTACTTTCATATTGAAAAACAGTTGTGTTCTTAAAACTATAAGATAAACTCCTTCTTAAACTAACTCTCCTTTTAAACCTTTGTTTCCCTGCTAATTCAAGCCTGACAGCATGCAAAGGGAATATAGGATAGCAGTCTTTTTACAAATACTGTTGTGAGAATTTTAAAAAGTGAAGTGCAGTTGTGACTTTCAATTCTTGGGACAAATTTGATGACCAATAGAAAGGATTAGAGCAGCAAATGATCACACTTCTGCTGAGACAGGAGATGGGTTTATTAGTTCAAAGAAGCAGAAACTAATATGGGCAATTGTCCATATGAAGATAATCAAACACAGAAGCAAGAGTGATAGATGAGAATCACAACCAGAAGCATAAAACATAGAAAATATTTTCATTACCTGAACTCAAACATCTTTTTAAACCTCTTGTAGGTAAAACAGGTTCTGATGTTCCAGAAGAGAATAAAATATCATGAAGAATGAGACATAATGGATTAATAATGTTCCTGACTAACCAGAATTTGGAATAAATCCAAGTTCTCTTAATGTTCCAAAAATAAAACTAATTTTGCAGCCTAGAACATATCAAAAGTTTCAGATACAGTTCAGTCATATAAGAATCTTTATGGAATAAACAGCCACTGACAATATATAGGAATAAGTGTCTCTTTTATCTTGAGTGGTTCAAAGGCAGACATTTTTCATCTTACTTTTTCCATTAATCAAATGATTTTTTTTTATTTCTCTTGTTGACCTTGAAGCTGAGAAACAGTTAAATGCTTACATGATTTCCAACTAATGCCTATGAACTGCTGCCATTCCACATATTACTCTTGCATAAAGGGAAGAGTGAATGCAGCTAGGCCCTATAAGACAACAAAATCATGATAACTAATGGCCCCTACTATATATGTGTACAACCATATCGATTGACTTGTGAAGTATGCTGTCTGCCAAGAACATGGACCAGGGTGATGACAGAAAACTTACAACTATTATCTAATATATGTTTGTGTAGCAAGCCATAGAAAAGACCTTGAAGAAATGAAGAAAATAACAGAATATTCATATTGGCACTGCCTTAATTTCCTGGGGTAAAACAAGGAAGAATGGAAAATACATGTTTCAAGATTCTGTTACATCAATAAAGCAGAACTCTACTCTTTATGGTGGGAATGTTTCTTGATCTGGCCTACTTGAAAGAATTAACTTTATGCATAGATAGAGAAATAATTCAGTTGTATCATTCACACACTTTCAAAACTGTAGAAAAAAGCTTAGAATTTCATCCAACTGATGAAAAAGATCCAGGAAATGAAAGATGACAATATCAGGCTGTGGTGTTCAGATTTGCTGTCTGGGATTAGTCTAGATGGTAGTCTAGTGTTCTGTTAAAGTATGCTGACCTTATTTAGTACATCTTTAACTCAAATCTTGGTTGTGGGGAATTGAAAATAAAAACCCTGAAGTATGGACCTTTCATAACGACATGAGCACTATAGAAAATGGATGTGTCACTGAAACTTATTAAATCATTGAAAACTCAGAAAAATATCACCTCATAAACTTCATAGAGTTCATTATCTATACACTAATGTTCAGAGTATGAAATACGAATTGGATATCTTGAGCTCTTGGAAAGCAAATGTGATTTAATAACTGGAACGAAACGTTACAAAATGGCTCCCATGACTAGAATATTTCAGTTGAAAGATACAATTTGTCCTAAATGAATAGAAGCTATAGAAAATGAAGAAGAATTTTATTGTGTGTTAAAATATTTGTTCCTGTTCAGAAATCCATATGAATGAACTTGGCAATGCGATAGAGAGCATCTGGGTTAAAACAAGCAGAGGAACAAATGCAAGCAATATTGTTGTCAGTGTCTATTTTCACTTGCCCAGCCAAGAAGAAAATGTGGATAATGCCTTCCAAAAACAAATTGCAAATCTTTCCAAGAAGCATAAAGTAATAGTGGATGCAGATTTTAATTACCCAAACATCTGTCAGGCGATAAATTCTATCAAGCATGGTTCTTCCAGAAAGTTCCTGAGTTATCTTGCTGACAAATTTTTCCTTCTGAGAATGGAAGCACAAGGAGGATCCCATGAAAGGTGAAGCTAAAGGTGGGAAAAGAGATCAAGATGAATGAAAATAAGTCCAGTGTAGGCATGCAGAACAGCAGAATAAGCCAACTTGGCTACACAGAAAGCTTACTGAAGAACACTACAGGAAATAGAAAGAAGAACTTGTCTTCTCGTGGTTTCTCAGTTTTCAGGCCTTAATTACTATGTGTTAAACAATAGCTACATATATAAAAGCTACAGATTGTATAATGTATATTGTGCACAGACTTAGTGATCAAAACACTCCTCATCCACACATCCTCCAATTTATCATCTAATCAGGGTCTATTGAGTTATTGTCATCTGAATTGCTTCCAAGAGATAGATAAACCAAGGCATAACATGTTCCTTCCTTTAGTTATTTTCACATTTATGCAGCTGCACCTCAATAACGATATGTGAACTGTTAGCATAAACCTTTGAAACAAATCCTTGAAGAGTAAGACTTTTCAGAGTTTTCTGAAACACAAACTATAATGTATGTTGGAAGCTAGTTATTTGTTGCAAAATTATATATGGCAATTGTAAAAGACAGGAAGTGAGTAAAAAAATTTAAGTTGATTAGAGTTGATTTTTTTAATTATTATTAGATTTCATCAGCAGCAGTTCAGTAATGGCGGACCTTAATCATTGGTGACTATCAGTGAAAGTAAGAAAATAGGCTTACTTCATCAGCTCTAATATAAAGGGAAATTGTTATGCCCTTTTAAGACCATGATTACATACTTACTATTTTCCGTGGTTATATTAACAACTATAAAGATAGATCATCCAAGAGCCAAGGTGGCGCAGTGGTTAAATGCAGCACTGCAAGCTACTGCTAGATCAGCAGTTCAGCGGTTCAAATCCCACCGGCTCAGGGTTGACTCAGCCTTCCATCCTTCCGAGGTGGGTAAAATGAGGACCCAGATTGTTGGGGGCAATATGCTGACTCTCTGTAAACCGCTTAGAGAGGGCTGAAAGCCCTATGAAGCGGTATATAAGTCTACTGCTATTGCTATCCACATTTATTTTAAGAATAGTTTTCTATATGCTAGTCTCAGCCCAAACCGTTGCCTATGATTATATCCTATAGTAAAATTTATGAATGTGTGCCTGTCTTTATTAGGCAAAGAAAAAAAATTAGTGTCATGATAACATATCAGCCCTTTTCAGACTATAATTTCTGTAAAAAAACTATTCTGATAATTGAAGATTGTGATTCAGCAGCGTTGGTAAAAAAAAAATTCTTTCTGGTTTTTAATAATTGAAGCCCAGATGGTTTGTTTACTGGAAGAGATGGAGGTTTAACCTCGAACGGTATTCTTGAGGGCATTTTATTGAAACTAATGTAGGTTAATGCATTCAGACCTACATCTTGGGCTCTTGTCCTAATAGCGTTTTTCAAAGATCTTCATTAGTTTTAATTCCTATTCCATGTTACAGAATTTTTGATTTTAAGCTTGGTACAGTATCAAGTTAAAGATGGCATTGCATTTATCTGTTATTTATTTGCAGTTTTTTAATCATCTATAGTTTTAATAAAATCTATGATAATGGTTAACTGCCATGGACTAGTTATGCCAGGCTCACATGATATCCAAGTGTAATAAATGAGCAAATATAAGTACATAAAATTACAGTCACTGCATCTGAGAATTTATCAGCTGAAATAGAGATTCAAGCACATGGCAATTTGTTCTTTTAGGCATTGCAACACTATTTTATATTCTTAAAACATATTACTCTGTAGGGTTATCTATCTTCAAATATGTATTAAAGAAAGTTTTATGAATCAATCTTAGAATAATGCCATTTAGTTTATATATTATGCTGCATTGCCACTTCAAAAGAAACACATCAAGTAATAATTAACTTTTAAAAGGATTTGGATCAAATGGTTCCTCAACAAATATATGAGGGTTCACCAAGATCCAGAAGTTTATTTCTTGCATTTATATCCCACACTTTCTCTAGGAATTTAAGACATGACAGTTCCTTAATGTGACTAAGGAATAATGATGAGCTAAAGTTCTAATCCAGTACCCTGATGACTACAATATTATATCTTGCAATGGGCACTAGGAACAGAATTATAAAATGAGCAAGGGGCCATTTTATTAACTAGAGATCTTATTTTCTCAACAAAGAAACTGCAGCACAAGTCTAACATTTAATGTGATATTTGTGATATCTAGCAGAAAGTTGTAGAAAAAGGAAGGAAGGATGGATGGAGGGAGGGAGGTAAGGAAGGGAGGAAGTCATTGTAGAAAATAAAAACATACAGCAGGGTTGAGAAAAGATTACAAAATGCATGGGTGATCTGAACCAGACACTGGATTATCCATTCAATATTTTTCATGCTTACAAGTCCATATGGCTTGATCTCATACAATGTTCCCTCTAATTTTTTTTCCGTGTGTGCGGAAAAGTATAGTGTTTGGGCAGCACATTTTCATGCCTGAACACCTGAATTTTTTTTAGCCATAATTGCCATCAGAGCAGATGTTGGGAGGGGGGCAAGGAGGAAAAGCATCCCCTCCCTCTCCCTCAGACCCCCAGGAAGGAAGGGAGGGGAGGGGGAGGGAAAGGAAAGAAAATGGGAAACAAGAAAAGGAAAGGAAAAAGGAAAGGAAATAGAAAAGAACGAAAGGAAAAAGAAAAGGAAGTGGAAAAGAAGGAAAGGCAAAGAGAAAGGAAAGGAAAAAGAAAGGAAGTTAGAAGAAGGACAGAAAGGAAAAGGAAAGAGTGGAAAGGATTGGTACTGCTCAAAAATCAAGTCTCAAGATCCCGTGGACCCCTTTGGCTCAGGCAGTCCAATCCCACGCTGCTTCCCTCTCTCCCCAAAGCGAAGGGATCGCAGAAAAAATGCTGAGCCCAGAACGGGGCTTCAGACGAGGCAATGCCTGAGAAACCCCGGATGTGCAGAGAAACGCAGGCTACAACCAGCAAATCTCATTTTCCCAGGAACTGACGAAGCCCCAGAGGACCAATGGGAATTCTCCCTTCTGCAGCGTCATCGGTCTCCGGGCAGAGTCTTCCTTGATTTCGCCAATCAGAAATCAGAGTTCAGAAGGGAGGGAAGGGGGATCTTTTCAGTCACATTTAAAAACATTAAAAAACACTGCGCTGCACTTTGAAACTTGTGCGTGGTGTTTCTTTGTGTGGCACGACAAATCCGTGCTCGTCAACATAGTGGTGATTAAACCGTGTCGCTAAAGCCGCGATGTCATCACCGTGCGTCATCACCGCCGCGACAACAGCACGGGGACAGAAAGGCGGTGATGAAGGGCTCCATTGCTTGAGCCAGCCAGCCAGCCAGCCCGCCCCTCCCTCAAGGCCAAAGAAGCCAGCGGCATCTCCTTGGCTGAGGCTGGCCTTGCAAGTCCTTTCCGCAGCTGGCTCTGGGCAGGCGGCCCGGCCCTTCTCTTGCAGGCACCGGCCTTCAGCCCTCTCCCGCTCTTTCCGAGGGCCTGAGCGGGCGGGGTGGCGTGGGGCGGCCGGTGAGCGCCCAACAGGCTTCAGTTGCTTGGGGAGTCGCTGCTTGTGCCAAGCGGAGACTCTGAAGTTGCAAGTTGTGCGAGTTCAGCCACCAAGTTCCACGGAGGCAGCCCGGTCTCGCCGGCACCTCCTCCCAGGAGGCACCTCCTCCCTCCCGGCAGCGGCGATCCCGCCCAGGTGGGCCGGTGGGCGCAACCGGGGACTGTCTGGGCAGAAAGCAAGGAGCCGCCCAGAGGCCAAGTCCTTGCGGAGGCCGGGCAAGAGCACTGCGGGGGCGGCAGGAGCGCCCGGCGCCCGGACCATGTTCCAGCAGCACCACCGCTATGAGCTGTGGGAAGCATGGGGCGGCGATATGGTCGTTTTTTTCTTAGCAGTTCGGACGCCACGGATTTGCCTCCGCACTAATGTCGGCGCGGATAAGGGCTTCGCGGTTTTGTGGTGGAACCGTTTCTTTGTTACCTGTGCAGCCGCTCACGCGCACAGCTTAAAAGCAACGCTAATGTGTTCAGCATGAGTTGGTGTAATCACTGTAGCAGCTTTCCCAACTGATTACATTAAATTATCCTGGTAATTTCACTACCACCATTTTGTGAACAAAAGAGAAAAGCCTACTAACCCTCCTACTACTGAATCATGGAGAAAAAAAACTCCACTATCCTACGGAGCATACACCTACTTAGACTAAGGTGACCAGACGTCCCAATTTTCGTGGGACAATCATGCTTTCGCACAATTTGTCCCGCATCCCAGGACATTCTTAAAAAGTCCCGATTTTTGTGACCGGACCCAGAAGTAAGCCTGCCCCGCCCCCAGCCCTGTATACCCATCCCAGCCGGCTGGTATTTTGTCCCTTCTGTCTCCCCGTTGCTCAGAAAAGCAACTTCGGGAAGATCCTTTGCTAGCAGGCAGGTTCTAGGACGCCTGCCGCCACCAAAGGACCTTCCCAGAGTTGCTTTTCTGAGCAACGGGGAGACAGAAGAGACGCAATTTCCTTTCATTCTCCCTCTGCCTCATTCACTTGTTCGGGCAGCAGAAAACGAAAGAAAATCACATAGCCGAGGACAAAGGATCCTGCAGCCTCCTTCATTCAAATGTTCAGGCAGCAGGGATGGGGGGGGCTTTCTTTTCATTTTTTTTTTCATTTATTGAACATTTATAGGCCGCCCTTTTCCCTGAGGGGACTCAGGGCGGCTTACAATCACAAAGGAAAGGGAGTGTAGGACAGTGCAAAAAGAAATGTGAACAAAAATAAATTAAACAATAAAACTCAACATTCACTCAACATTCGGGAGGGGCGAAAATAGGCTTAGCCCCAGACCTGACGGGCTAGCCAGTTCTTGAGGGCTGTGCGGAAGGCCTGGACGGTGGTGAGGGTACGAATCTCCACGGGGAGATTGTTCCATAGTGTCGGAGCCGCAACAGAGCCGCAAATCTCCCATGCCTTCTTTCTCTGAAGCCGCACTGTATTCAGAAAACTGGGCAGCGCATGCCCTTGGGATTGTGCAACAGCTGAAGAACAGGAGGCGAGAATTCAGGTGCTGCACAAGGCCACGGGCATGCCCTACCCTCTTCTCTCTGATAGCCGCCTAGTTAAAAAGGAGGAGGTGACTCTGTGGTCCGGAGCCCATCCGGGAAGACGAGGAACGCAAGGGGGATCCCTCCCCCCGCAGATGGGCTCCAGACCAGTGGAGCCTCCTCCTCCTTTTTAACCAGGTGGCTATCAGAGAGAAGAGGGCAGCGTGTGCCCATGGGCTTATGCAGCAACCGAAGATCGCCTGGTTAAAAAGGAGGAAGAGGAGGCTCCGCTAGTCCAGAGCCCATCTGCGGGGGCAGGAATCCCCCTCAGGTTCCTTGTCTTGCTCGATGGGCTCCTCCTCCTTTTTAACCAGGCGGCTATCAGAGAGAAGAGGGCAGCGCAAAGGAGGAGCAGAACGGCCTTAATCATGTCGAGCTGCCCAGTCAAAAAAGGAGAAAAAATAGAAGGAGGAAGGAGGAGGAAGATGGAAGAAGAAAGGAAGGAAGAAAAAGAAGAAGGGAGAGAGAAAAGAGGGAAGGGGGTAGGAAGAGAAGGGGAAGAGAGGGAAAGAGCAGAAAGACAAAGAGAATGAAGTTGATAGGCAAGAGGAAGGAGGAAGGAAGAAAGAAAAAGGGAGAGAGAGGAAAGAAGAAAAGATGGAACTAGAAAGGAAAGAAGGGAGGGAGGAAAGGGGAAGACAGGGAAAGAGCAGAAAGACAGAGAAGGTGAAGGTAGATAGGCAGAAGGAAGGAAGAAGGAAGAAATAGGAAGGAGGGAAGGTGAAAGGATGGAAGGAGAAAGGAAGAGAAAAGGAGGAAGGGAGTGAGTGGGGAAAGAGAGGATGGAAGGAGAAAGGAAGGAAGAGAGGGAAAGAGCAGAAGACGGATAAGGTGAAGGTAGATAAGCAAGAGGAGTGAAGGAAGGAAGAAGTGAGGTGTCTCGAGGAGGGGGAAAACGTTTAGTGACCAAAGTTACAATGACTTTGAAAAAAGTGACTGATGACCATTTTCACACTTAGCGACCATTGCGACCATTTTTGCACACTTAGTGACCGTTGCAGCATGGTCACGTGGTCAAAATTTTGTTTGGCAACAGATTCGTATTTATGATGGTTTCAGTCCTGGGGTCATTAATTGCCTTTTGTGAGCTTTTGACAAAATATAAAATTTTTAATCAAGCCCCCTCCCCCCCGGTCAATGGTGTTCCTCTTTACCAATCTGAAAATCTCGTCACCTTAACACCTTAACACACAAACAAATAAACCCCTACTGCTCACAAAGTAGATAGAAGCAAAAGTTCCTTCCACTGGGATGGACCACCTAGATACCCTAAAAGAAAAGACTAAGTTTATTCCTATTTGAATTGTTCAGGATAGAGCCATCAAAATTATCCCCTCCCAAATGACCCAATACCAAATGATCAGATAGGTCCTGAACTAATTTCAAACTGACCCAATGTTTTCATATGGAAGTACAGATAAGGAATTCATAACTACAAGAGTTGCAAATCCAGTTTAGAAAATTTTCAAAGCAATGCGGGTCACAAACCTCCATTATCACTTGACCTGTACCTATTGTCAAAAATGAGGGAATAAAATTTTACAGATCATTACAGATCGTTCATTTTAATGAACCTTTTCTCTTCCCATTTTGTGCAAACTATACCAAACCTGCAAAAAGGAGAAGTTTCTTATGATATTCCTTTTGGCATTTCCTAGAGGAGTAAAATTGCCTAAATTGCACTTCTACAAAATAAAGCAATGTGGTCTAATTTCTTTACTTTCTGAAATTATCAACAATCACACTTGTGTACAAACTACACAAAGGAGGAGGTGGTCGTCAGTGCACTCACGTCATACTGGAAAAAAAATACAATTATCGAGGGCAGGGATATCAAACTATTTCTACTGAGGCATTTCTTTATTCTTCCCAGCCTTTTGTGGTAAAGAAAAACAATCACAGAATACAGAGAATTTTCTCTGCAGGTTTTTCTTCATATAAATCCTTATCGTCTGTCACTAGCATAAGCAATAGCAGTAGACTTATATACCGCTTCATAGGCCTTTCAGGCCTCTCTAAGCGGTTTACAGAGAGTCAGCATATTGCCCCCAACAATCTGGGTCCTCATTTTACCCACCTCGGAAGGATGGAAGGCTGAGTCAACCCTGAGCCGGTGAGATTTGAACCGCTGACCTACTGATCTAGCAGTAGCCTGCAGTGCTGCATTTAACCACTGCGCCACCTTGGCTCTAAGACGCCAAGCGAGGTGAGATAATGCAAATGCTCAAATGCTGTCAGTTCAAATGTGAGCAGGCATTGGGTAAAAAGATGAAAAAGGCTCTTTTGCACTGGAGCTTAAATAGAAGCAGTCTAACTGGGAAAAAGAATAATATTCTAATCCTGACATAAGAAATAAAATTAAATCTGCTGTAACCAGCTAGTATACTGTATGTCAGAGGGCATCTTTTTTTTAAAAAAAAAAAGTTTGCTTACTTTTTTATGAGAAATCCAAAAGCTTCAGAGTCTATTTGCCTTATATGAGATTTTTTTATCACTATTAAAATAATAATAATAATCAAGGAGCTAGGGAAAATATTTTTTCTTCAAATAATAAAATATATAACAAAGATATAAGCAAGGGAAGATGAAGAAATTGGCAGGCAAAACAAGAGAAAGAATGGGGGAATTGATTAAAATGGTGATATTGATGACAGACTGTCAAGTGTGAAAAGACTCAAGGAATGATAACATTTTTGTCTGACATAATTACTTATTTTCTTTAGTTGTTTATTTGTTTCCAATCTGGACCAGATCTATCCATCCACCCACAAGTATCATGTAGTTCTGGGCTCTAGCACTTTCCATTAAGCATTCAACTGCTTTGCAGACTTAAAATTATTAGGTAGCAGAGTTTTTCTCACTTTCGGTTTCATTTAAATTAAATAAATCCATCAGTTAAAAATATGTGCACAATGCAGAGAACATCACCATTACATTTGCTCCATAACGGTTTTCACAAAAATGCGGAGACTTCTTTGCTTGATAAATAAATCTTTCATTCTGTTCCACCACTTTAGATATATTGAAGCAAATGTTTTTGAGGATTTTGGAGAATTCTGATCCAGAGGTATTATTAATCATTCACTGTATATACATTTTCTGGGGGAGTTTATTCAACAGTTCTTGCCACTGAAGTAACATTCCCTTTTTCAGTGCATGAAATATTAACAGTCTAGTACAGACAACGCTGCTAGCTGTATGCAATGTTAACAAAGCCCTCTTTTTTTGCCCAGAAAAGTATAACAGACATTATCAAAGAATTAAATTAATAAACAACTGGTTTTTTTTTACTTTTTTCCTAGAGCGTTAAAGGAGAACTTTAGCAGAATGTGAAGTTCTTATTCATCAACTACTTATTTCAGATATTTCTATGCTATTTCTGTAAACTGAATCTAACCAATATACTAAAACATACCGTATATAATCATATCATCAATATATGCCATGAAACATATGGGGGGCATGGAGAACAATGCAAAATATAATCAAATCTGTGCATGCCCATCATGCATCCCAGCTCCATTCATATGTTCTGTTCTTCAGATAGATTAGTCCATATTAGATAGATACTCTTTGAATAAGCTAAGTCTTACTAGGTTCCTGAGTATCCAAAGTGAAAGTGCTGTTCTTTTTTGAGGGAGTAAGTTAGGAAAATGAAGTCCCAGCAATAGATATTTACCTTCCTTCTTTCAAGGGATCAAAGTTTCCAACCTTCTCACAGTTCTGTACTGGAACAAAATCTTCTGGAGTTTAAGAAATGGTAAACAAATAGACTAAGTCCAAGTAAAAACAACAAAACTAAAGGGTTTGGTTTATCCACTTTACATTTTTATAACAATTAAAGAGTGGAATATAATTTTGAAAATAAATCAATAGAAATAAGTGTAGTAATGAATGACTTTAGCTATCCTGGCATGCACTGGGAAACAAACTGCAGTAAATGGAAGATCAAACAGTTTCCTGACATGCCTAACAACTTTGTCATTCAAAAGATGGAGGAAGGAACTAAAGGATCAGCTATTCTGGACTGAATTCTTACTAGTAGGGATGAAAAGGTTGAGGAAGTAGAAGTTATAGGAACGTTGGGAGAAATGACTGTGTCATACCTGAATTCACCATAATGCAGGCACAGGTAACTGAACAAAGTCAGACAGCTTGAAACTTTAAGAAAACAGAGTTTAACAAATTAAGAGAGAGAATAGGAAAGATTACATCAATAGAAATCCTAGAAAGAAAAACAATTCAGGAAGTTTGGGAAAGTCTGAAAAATGAGATAATAAATGCCCAAACAAAAACAATACGATCCAAAAAGAAAAAGAAAAACAAGAGACTCCAGACGAAACAAATATGGTTGCACAAAAAGCTGTTTGAAAAACTGAAGGACAAAAAGGACAAATACAAAAAATGAAATGAGAAACATATAATAGAACAGAATACCAGCAAATAGCCTGAATCTACAAGGTTGGAGTCAGGAAAGCTAAGGCTCAGAATAAACTAAGACTTGCAACAATGCCAAAAATAACGAAGAAGGTTTCTTGCAATATATAAAAAACAAGAAGAAAGTCAAGAAAATTGTCCATTAATGGGAGAAGGTAGTAAGGTGAAAGCAGGGAGAAAGCAGAACTGCTTAATTCCGCCTCTACATCTGTCTTTATGCAAAAGAAAAAATAGTTCAACCTATCAAAAGGAACCTTTGGGAGATAGGATAGGAATGCAAGTTAAAAAAGGCAAGGAATTGGTAAGAGGACACATCTCGAGGATGAATTCAAATCTCAGGGACTAGATGGTTTACATCCCAGGGTACAAAGGAGCTGGTAGCTGTGATTTCCAAATCATGGAATGAAATCTTTCACAGCTCCTAGATCATTGGCCAACTACCACAGGACTGGAAAAGAGATGATGTGATTTCAATCTTCAAAAAGGGGGAAAATGTAGATCCAGAACACAGTATACCAATCAGTTTGACATCAATGACTAAGTTATTGGGTCAAGAAAATGCTGTGCATACAGTATACTTAGATTTCAGTAAGGCATTTGATAAAATAGACCACAGCCTACTTCTTGGTAAGAGGACAATGTAAGATAGACTGGACCACTACCAGATGGATTTGCAGTTGGCTGACTAACTACACTCAGCAGTTAGAAATACACCTATATAGAGGGAAGCATGCAGCAGGATATCTCAAGCCCAATGTTCTTTAATATCTTTATAAATGACCTAGATGAGGGATTGAATGGGCATCAAATCTGCAGATGACACCAGCATTGGGCCCTAGTCAATGAGATGCAGTTCAGAGGTGTGAAAAACAAGGCTCTGCACTTAGGCAGTAAAAACTAACTACACACTTACACAAGTTCAGAATAGGCAGTAGCTGGCTCAACAGGAGTGCCTCTGAATGGGATATGGGTATCCTGGTGTATCACTGCTTAAGTCAGCAGTGTGCTGCAGCTGCCAAATGCAATCCTAGGCTGCATCAATAGAGGGATAGTAGCAAGGCCACAGAAAGTGATCATATCTTTATTCTGCTCTAATGAGGCCACACCTAGAATTATGTGTCTAGTTCTGCTCACCACAAGAAACAAAAATAGAGGCCCTAAGAGAGAGCAGAGAAGAGCAACAAAGATGATAAGGGGTGTGGAGGCTAAATAGTACAATGAATGCCTAAAGGAACTAGGTATGCTTAGCCTAACAAAAAGAAGACATGATAGCCATCTTCCAATACTTGAAAGTCTGTCATAAGAAAGAGGTAATTGATTTATTCTCCATAGTATCTGAGATCAGGAAAAGAAGCAATGGGTGGAAGCTTGTCAGAGGAAGATTCAATCTGGAAGTAAGGAGAAATTTCCTAACTGTGACATTAATCAATGGAACAGCTTGCGTCCCAGAGTTGTCGGTGCTCCATCACTGGAGGTTTTCAAGAATAGATTGGATAACAATTTGTCCAGGATGGTATAAGGACTTCTCCTTTGTGCAGGGGATTGGACTAGAAGACCTCCAAGTTACTTCCAGCCCTATGATTCTATGGTGTCATGATGAATTCTTGACAAATCAATTTTTAAAGCTTCCACTGTTTGTATTTATGTTCTGTTGAGATCATCACAGTTTGAAATGACTGTTCCTATTTTTTTCTATGTAAAAACAGTGTGTTTTTAAAGTCTTACCATGTTTATCAGCAAGAATAAGAATGTAATGCTTTATTTCAGTGAACATTAATTTGCAGAAGAAATTTGATAGACTTAATTTCAAAAAACTAATTTGGAATTTTAATACATGCACACACTCACCACACCATACATAAGATACGTATAAGATTTCAAATATAAGAACAATTTATGGCTTGCATTTTATGCTCAGTAGTTGTATTATTTTATGTTTTAGTACTTTTGCAATTCTTAGATGAATACCATCTGGTCTCACCAAGTAATTTTTCTTTAGCTTTTAGATTCATTGGTTCCATTGAAAGGTCATCTGATTTCCCTTTAGCTGGATATCTTTTGAATCCCAACGCAATTAGCATCACTGGCTGGGTAAAATATGACCACTTTCCTGGAGAGTACAGCACCTGTAGGTTTAACTTGGTGCCGTGACTTTTATTCTCTTGTTCATTCCATTTACGATGTGAATCCAAGCTCTTCACCTAGGGGCAGAATCAAAATTTATAAAAGGAACTAGCAGTACATGTAATGATGTTATGCAATTAACTGGTACTGAACATGCAGTAAATTATTCATTCTTAATAGTGAAGAAAAGCAAACTCAAATATCTTCACCTTAAAACAAATTGCAAAATATTTTCCCATATACTGCTGCCTCTGGAAAATATTTTATATATGAATCAAAGTTAATATACATGTTCCAGGATAACGTTGCAGGTTCCAATCTGTGTCAGTCACTGGGACCAGAGTTTTAGTCTTCTGAGGTTACGGACTCGTACTGCAGCTCATCCTCAGGGAATTTCTCTCTAGCACACTGTGTCACACAATAGCACACACTCTGCTAGAGAAAAATTTCCTGAAGATGGGTTCCAGCATGACTCTGAAAGCTATATATATAAAGCTGTTGCCCTGATATTTGTAGGAAAGTTTAATGGAATTTATTTCCAATTCTTCATTAGTATCCACATGTATTTGGATCTGCAGATTTCTTTAACATTGGTTTAGACTTTGTTTCCTTAGAAGAATTAACAAAGTTATCATAGAATTTGGCCATCAATGAGCATCTACTAGTGATAGCCCTCAACGTTCTCTAGACAAGAAATATAACTATGAATACTAGATGGTTCCGCCCCAGGCACCTGATGGACCCTGAAAGGTTCCTGATGGAGCTTGGGACTTTTCCTGAATCCCTTGCGCACAACTCAACTGAAGCCCTAGTGGAAGCCTGGGATAGGGCGGCCACTGGGGCTTTGGATCGTGTTGTGCCTTTGCAGCCTCTGACCCGGTGTCAATCCCGGGTGGCTCCCTGGTTTACCGAGGAGCTCCGGGAGATGAAATGCCGGAAAAGATGCCTAGAGAGTGGTTGAAGGGCCAGCCGGTCCGAATCTGATCGAACACTAGTAAGAATTCATATTAAATCCTACTTAGTGGCGATAAAAGCGGCAAAATGGCAACATTTTTCCGCTCTTATCACGTCTGCAGATAACTGCTCAGCCGCCCTGTTTAAGGTGACCCGCTCCTTACTTAACCAAGGAGCTTGGAAAGACCCCTTGCAGGGTAGGGCTGAAGAATTTGTTCAGTATCCGCAGGATAAAATCGCTCAGATCCGGACAGGCTTGGACTCTGACTAGGTAGATTTGGGCGAGTCGACGGGAATGAATCTTGTGGAGACCATCTGGGATGAGTTTGATGTTGTGACCCCCGAGGGCATGGACAGGATTATGGGGAGACTCAGCGCTGCCACTTGTGTGCTGGACCCGTGTCCCTCTTGGTTAGTCTCGGCTTCCCGGGAGGTGACACGAGGCTGGCTCCAGGCAATTACCAAGGCTTGGTTGAGAGAAGGGTTCTTTCCCACTGCCTTAAAGGAGGTGGTGGTGAGGCCCCTCCTTAAAAAGCCTTCCCTGGACCCAGCTTCGTTAGCCAACTATCGTCCAGTCTCCAACCTTCGCTTTGTAGCGTAGGTTGTTGAGAATGCGATAGCACGTCAGCTTCCCCGGTCTCTAGATGAAGCTGTCTACCTGGATCCGTTTCAGTCGGGTTTCAGGTCCGGAGACAGCACGGAGACAGCATTGGTCGCGTTGGTCGATGATCTCTGGCGGGCCCGGAATAGGGGCTGCTCCTCTGTTCTAGCCCTATTAGACCCCTCAGCGGCTTTCGATACCATCGACCATGATATCCTACTGCGACAACTCGAGGGGCTGGGAGTGGGGGGCACTGTTTTACAGTGGTTCTCTTCCTACCTGTCGGATCGGTCACAGTTTGTGTTGACTGGAGGGCAGGGATCGACCCTGAGGTGCGTCACTTGTGGGGTGCCAGGGGTCGGTTCTCTCACCCCTCCTGTTCATCATATATATGAAACCACTGGGTGGGATCATCCGTGGTTTTGGGGTACGGTATCATCAATATGCTGATGATACCCAACTTTTCATTTCTACCCCAAACCACCCAAACGATGCCCTCGACGTGATGTCCCGATGCCTGGAGGCTGTGCGGATCTGGATGGGGAGGAACAGGCTCAAGCTCAATCCTTCCAAGACAGAGTGGCTGTGGTTTCTGTCATCCTAATTTGTGTATCTTGTTCCATCTTTGATGATAGGGGGAGAAATTTTAGCCCCCTCAGAGAGGGCCCGCAATCTGGGCATCCCCCTGGATACACGGCTTAGTTTAGAAGAACACCTGACGGCCGTGACCAGGGGGGCCTTTTACCAGGTTCGCCTGGTACGTCAGTTGCGCCCCTTCCTGGATCGGGATGCTCTGTGCACATGCCCTTGTCCTTTTTCGCCTGGACTACTGTAACACTCTCTACACGGGGCTGCCCTTGAAGAACACCCAGAAGCTTCAATTGGTCCAAAATACGGCTGCACGGGTTATCATGGGGGCACCCAGGGGCTCCCATGTTACACCCCTTTTAGGCGGCCTGCACTGGTTGCCAGATGTCTTCCGGGTGCGATTCAAGGTACTAATTATGACCTTTAAAGCGCTCCATGGCTTAGGCCCAGGGTACCTGCGAGACCACCTACTGCCACTGGTAGCGTCCCATCATCCAGTGCGATCCCACAGAGTTGGCCTCCTCAGGGTGCCGTCGGCCAGACAGTGTCGGCTAGCGACCCCCAGGGGGAGAGCCTTCTCTGTGGGAGCGCCTTCCCTCTGGAATGAGCTGCCCCCGGAGCTTCGTATAATCCCCGACCTCCGGTCCTTCCAACGCACCCTAAAAAGTTGGCTTTTCCAGCAAGCCAGCCTGACCTGAACAAAACAAAACAAATTATTGATCACTATTAATTTTAATTTTAAATTTTTTTTAAAAAAAATGTCATTGTTAATTTTAATTGGGTTTGGCATATTCTACTTAATTTTTTTTAACTTTTGTATTATGTGTTTCTTTTAATGTTGTACGCCACCCTGAGTCCTTGGGAGAAGGGCGGCATATAAATCTAACAAACCTAAACGTAAACCTAATACTTGCTTTGCCTTTATTGTAAGATTACATTAACAGAATCTTGCAAGTTTAAAAATATTTCTCCACTCCTTTACTTTTTCTCCTCAGAAAACTAGGGAAGATACCTTCTGAGATGTTTTCCATATTTCCTGCTTTTTGTGATCTGAAATATCTTTTGGATAATAGATGTCTAGTCTGCAGCTCATCCTTCCGTGGGGACATACCATTATAACTAGCCAGGATCTCTATTTTGTCATGTATTCCAGATATGAGGTGCAATCAAGTATCTTCCATCTGCATTGAGCTGTTACAGCAGAGTTTCCGATAGAACATTTAATTACCCAGTATTCCCCACTTAATATCTTATTTTCAGTGCAAAATATAGCATTCTCTCCTCAGGCCCTAATAGCTCTATTACAGGATACCTATTAGAATCCAGACCAGTGGTGTACATAGTTGTAGGAATGTATTATTATTATTATTATTTGATTTTGCAACATATTATCATTTTTATAACAAATATGTTTATATTCCCAAGGAAATATATCCAGCATCGGCACAGAAAAAACAATGTCAATTTTAAGTTTGAAATTGTATATGCTCTTCTTCTCTCCCCTCCAGGGTTGAGAGCAATCTTTTTTTTCCCTCAACAATCCTGTAGTAAAATACACTCCCATAACTCCTGAATTGCTGTGAGTCCTAAGGCTTATCTTGTACTTTAATCGATATACATAAGAAGAAAATCAAAGGCTTTCTGATAGTGGATTTAGGCTGTTCACAAAATAATCTCTTTGCAATTTATTAATATTTTCCTTTATTTGTTTCCTCTCCGTTATTGGACTAAAAGGACAATATTACAAGCCAGGAGGCATTTTTACTCACTCTTGGAATGAGAAGATAACAGTGCTTTTGAAAGACCAGATTCTTACAGGAAGATACAACCAGGAATAGATGTCAATCATTCAGATAGACATTCTCGCTACACAATCCATGTGAAATATTACAAGTCTGAAATAAACTCTATCTCATCATCCCAGTCATATAACCACCCCCAATTTGGAATGAAATAAATCCTTCCTGTTATTTTCCAACCTCAGTCTGTTTTGTAGCCTTCCAAAGTTTTGTTTCTTTCCCTTCACTATTTATGAAGTCAACCCATCTGTTTCTACAGTCTCTTGTAACAATACAGTAGTTCATTTTATACGTGGAGGTATGATGAAATATTTTGCCATTAGATTTTTCAGCTTGTATTAGCAGATCCATTATAAAATTTCCAAAGTCTCCTTTCATTGATTTTTACCATAATATTCAAGTATAACAGAGTTCTTACTATTAACTGGGGTACAAGGCAGGGTGAAATTATATTGTAATTTAATATATGTGATTATTTGAGTTTGACTTACACCATGTGTGGCAGCAGGGTTATCCTAAGTGATCAGTATTGATCTCCAAGTTTGTTGTTTTTATTACTATTATTTGTTGTTACATTAATGTTTTGGAGCAATGAATAATATGAACTTTACAGAGGTCAATGAGCTGAAGAACACGGAGACCCCTACTATAAAGTAAAAAGTAAAGGAATCTTAACTTCTGTTTCCCAAAAATTTTCTGGACCTACCTTTTTTTATGGCCTGTCAGCCACGGGCTCCTCCAACAGCTGAAACAGATGAGGAGAAGGCGTAGGAGTCAGGGTCAGCATCAACGCAATCTGAGATTTCTGATGGGGAAAGGGAATGGAGCTGGCAGAGAGAGAGAAAGCAGAGGCGGAGCCTAGGCTGTCTGTCAGCCCTCAGATGGAGAGTCAACAGCCTCCAGGTTGTTGAGCTGATGAGGAAGAGGAGCAACAGTTGGGTCCAGTGCCTGACACATGAATGCGCAGAAGGCAGAAGAAAATAGAGCCGTGGAAATCCGTGGGATAATCCTTGGGAAGGAAGAGTCACCACTGCTAGTGAAGCCTAACTTTGGGGATAAAAGGCAGGGGGCGGAGATGAATAGATGTGGCAGACAACTTCATCTCCCTGCCTGATGGATTTGTCAGCCTGCGGTGAAAGAGAAACTTTTTGCCAGGGTTGCTGGTGCCCCTAATAAAGGAATCATTGCTTCAACTACAGAGGAATTGTTGTATTTGGTACAATTGGTCAATAGTTTACACTTTCACCACCTCTAATTATGGGACGCCTTTATCCCCTTAACCTTGGCATAGATAAGGATTCAAAACCTGGACATTAACTTGCCAGTAAAGTGAGAATAATTAGGAAGATTAGGGTATTTATGAGAAAGTCAATACTATTACACCAATTTTGCCCCTCTTGTTTTGAAATATTGCACATAACTTTAAAAAGAAGCCCCTTCTAAGGATTTTTAATAAACCAAAATTTATCATTTAATTTAAAAAAAATCCTTCGCTTTAATGCTATGTCACATGCAAGACAATTTTTAAAAAATAAGTAGGACGAATAACACTAATAAAATCACAAGTAGTGTAATAAAAGAATTCTCCCATGAAATGCTATAGACAAAGTCTAGTAACAGATCTACAGTACTCAAAAAACAGATGGAACAATTGTGTAAGAACTGAGCTTGTACAGAGAACAGAATATACTAGAAACAGTAATGACAGATGAAAATACCATATAAAATATTAATGAATACAGCTTAAAACAAAGGGTATAATTATGATGGAGTTTAGGTGAACTTGTTAATCAAATCTGTCCAAGCAATAATTACCTGCATAAGATATCTCTTTTTTTGTTCAGTGTTACCCTGATTTGTTTGTAGCAATTCTGAAGCTAACATTTTAAGATCAAAGAATATACTAAAATCCTTCATTTTTCCTCCATCATCTTCTTTTCCACCAGACTTCTCTTCCTGTCCCTTTGCAACTTGTATTTTAGAGTGGAGTGGAGTGGGGGCAGGGGTGTTTCTCTTTCCAGAAAATAGGTGCTGAGGTTAGTTCCAAAGTATAAGTGCTCAGGTTCATGATTCAGGTACAGAGATCTTACTGAGGCAAAAGAATGAGACAGAAACACTGATTCCATGTCTGAGATGCTTCTGTCAAGTCTGAGATGGATGAGTCGAATAATATCACTTTGTGAATATGACTGAATTCTAAAGTAAAGTCTAATTAAACACGGTTTGACTACCTGAACACACTCACATAGTTTTCTCAGCTGCCATATAGCAATAATTTTCATTGCCTTCCTCCAAAAGACTTTTTTTTTTCAGTTTTCCAACCTATCAAGCTATAATTGATAGTTTTTAGGGGCAAAAGCTATGAAAAGTTAAACTTTTTAAATACAAATTATGTTAGTCTGTAGAGTAGAACATAGAATAAACACCTCCTTTGTCTCACTAAGTTCATCTGAATAAACCTATAAATTATTATTAAAATCACATTCTTCATTTGTTTCCCATTGGAAATTTCTTCACATCTAATTCTGAAGAAAAGATTATGTTGGATCAGAATGAGAGTTACCTCGACCATCATTCTGAATCATATACTTATTAAGCAGAGGCATTCCAGAAAATGACAAATATGCTCACTTATTTGATGGAATGCTTTCTTTTTAAAATGTCGTGGAATCGAAGCTATAAATTCTGGCGATTAGTTTTACCTTCATTGAGAAAATTTCTGAAACCAAACACTTTCTTGTTACTGGTATTTTTATTGTCATTGTTGTTTTGTTTTACTTCTTAAATTGTGACTCTGCAGTTGACCTCACATTCTTGTTTTGAAAATAAGAACATAAGAAATGCCTGCAGAAAGATAATTAGCAAAAGCATCGTTTAAGATGGTCAAATTATTTCCATTAGCTTCTAAACCAATTGCTTGAGGTTTTTGCTTTCCTTTCTCAGAGACTGAATTTCAGAACTTAGGCACACTAACTCGTACAGAAGAATAATCAGTCAGTGAGAATGAATAAATTTTGTGTCTGCCCCATTAGTCAGAAAAATAATTGAAAACATGACTGCTTATGTGGTTCCTGAACAACTTCAAAGGTGTTCCTAATCACAGAAAAAAGAATGTCATCTGTTCATTGTTACTACATTGTTCTAGGAAATGTTATTATTTTATTCTCCCAGAAATACGAATAAAGAGATCTGTCAACTCTTGATAATGAAAAAGATGTTTTGTTCTATCTCCTTTTTTCCTTAAAAATGTGTTCAAGATCTCCCTCCAACTTTCAGATTTATTTTCAGGTTTGTGAGGGCTGATCTCAAATTCATCCCAGCTTAAAGACCATCAATCTTTGTCACTTTTTGTCTCCTAGACCTGTGCATCATTTATAAACATACTCATACTCACATTCTCTGTGGATGACAGAAGTCAACAGAAAAGGTCACAGCTCTATGATGGCAGAAATGGGATGCTAGTGAGGGAGGAATAATAGCCCACCTGCCTCAGATTTAAATGGCCAGGCAGTTTGGGTCAAGCAAAGCCACTGCAATTATGGTGCCTATTCTAAAAGGAAGACAAGATGCAAGAATGTGCTGGGTTACAGTCATGTCTTTGAAAAAGTTGTGACTCTGTGCCCACAATATCCCAAGGGAGATGTGTTGTAATGCTGAATGTCTTGTTTGATTTGGGCTATTCATCTTAAGGGGCAGTTTTACTAAGGTAAAGGTTCCCTTCATGCATATGTGCTAATCATTCCCAACTCTAGGTGGTGGTGCTTACCTCCATTTCAAAGCCGAAGAGCCAGCGCTGTTCGAAGACGTCTCCGTGCTCATGTGGCCGGCATGACTAAACGCCGAAGGTGCATGGAGCACTGTTACCTTCCCACCAAAGGTGTTTCGTGCTTTTGAACTGCTAGGTTGGCAGAAGCTGCGACAAGTAAGCTGACTCCGTTACACGGCGCTTAGGGATTCAAACCACCGAACTGCCAACCTTTCTGATTGACAAGTTCAATGTCTTAGCCCTAGAGCCACCATGTCCCTGTGTTTTACTTGATAATGCTTGACAGTTCTCTTTCCAATCCAACACATGTTGCCATATTCATCAAACATTCTATTATTAGAAAATCAAAGTGCTTTTAATGGAGGACTGGCAGGTTTCACTCCCATGAAGGAAACCTAACATTTCTCAGTAAGCCTCAGTAATGATTGTAACTGAGTGTATAAGACCTAAAGACTCCAAAGTAGAGACTGACATTAGATAGAGTTGGTCAAAAAAGGCAAGAAGACATCATGTGGCACCAAAATGCACACTAAGAAGAGCTTCGATCACACCACCACTATCACCAATTTACCTTTATATCAGTGTCCTGTTGACAGTGCTGAAGTTAGATCTATTAGCTGAACCTTGGATAACTATTCAGCTCTTAGAGCTAGGTAAGAGTGTGGTAAGTAAACGATTGAATGGGAGATTGTACTAAAAACAGCTGTATTAATTTCAGAATAGATTCAGAAGAACAGTGGTCTTGTATAGCATAATATTTAATTTAAAAACACAGACACCCCATGTATGGTGTTAGCTACAATAGTCCTTTAACATAATTACCAAGGGATAATTACATACAGACACCTTGTTGAGTTGTTAACATTTTCAAATCTTGCAAGTTTGCCAAATGCGTGAAAATATATTTGCAATTCCAAGAAGAGTTATAAATATATACATTCTGGTGGCATAAAAATAAAATATTTTAAAGATGATTGCTAGACTATTTCTTTTTAAATAAAAAAAATTCCATTCTATATATAAAAGAATAAAAAAATTCCCTTCTGTATATAACTTCCTTCTTAACAACCAAGCATGTTTACCTGCCATTGCTATCACATGACAAGAATCTTTTCTTTTTTTTTAAGTTGGATAATGATGGTTCTTCTGGACAACATCCAACAGAATGCAACTCAAATTTGAAAGCTTTAAACCACAAGACAGAAGGCTAGAGCCTCAATATGTCCCCAGGTAGAAGATTTCTACAATTGCTGGACAGCCAATATCTCTTGCTATGTTCTGTTCAGTCTCACCTTTGGAACATGGATGACATTTCTAAAAGGGACATTTGAAATAAATTTTCTAGGGGATTATTCGCAAAAACAAACTTTTAAGATCTATGAGCATGGTGATAAACCTGCACAAGTCTTTAGGGAGCCACAGAACTTTTCTGTATCCTTCCTCTATGTCATTTCAAAGAGAATGGAGATAAAAATGAGTATCTTATTCAACAAAACAATTGCAGCAATCACATCACTGGCTATTCAAAATCATTTGTGATCTTAACATTGACCCTTTTCTTCCAAAACAGACATGGGGCTCCTAAATGAATTAAGATTTAGGTTCATTTCTGTGCAGAATTAGTAGATTACGTATTTGACTAAATATAATGGACCTTAATTCACCGGAAGGTTTTCTTTCAAGAGACAGTCATAAACAAAGGTTTGATTACCACCTCCAGTTTTATCATACTATTGTTCCAGGCATTTTTAATGTTTCAATATAGAATTTTGAGAAGTTATAATCTCAAATTACCAGCAAAAGCACCAGACTGATGGAGGACAAATTAAAACATCAAATCAGAAACAGATTAACATCTCCATTCATTTACTGGCTCATTAGGTAATTTTCAAATTAGTTTATATTGCAGAGTTATGTTGTGAAGGCATAATGTGCAATACGCAGACTTCCTTGGGGGGACAAATCCAAACATGAAATGTAAATAGATATATGCTATTGTGAAAGTAATATGGGATACCAACTGGAGGAAAACTGTAGGTTACAAAGTTCAGATATTAGCCAGAGAAGCCAAAATTCAATATTCTTGAATTATTATGTAATGCGTGGTCCAAAATTAAAAGCAGGAGGGATGTACTTTCAAGTGCATCAAGTGTTTAAAAGCTACTTCTGCTTCCAGTAATTCAATTGTTGCTGCATGAAGATTTCAAATAATAATACCATGTTCTTTCTTTGCTACCTCATTTATTGTTTTTGCTGCCTCACCCTTTTTTCTTTCTATGGATATTTCGATTTGGTTTTATGTGGTTTCTCTATGATAGCTCTGAGTTAAATCTTAGTGCATCACAAGTCCATCTCTTAGCTTATCTCTTCCACATTTATCTTATTCTTCATCATGGAGATTTTTTTACTGCTTTTTTATTACAACCAAAAATGTTGTGGCTGTAAATCCTATATACTTTTTGATTATTGGCATGCCAAAAACCAACCATTCAACCAATAATCTTCCATGTTTGTTTTTAACATTTTTACTTTCTTAAGCATACTAATTAAACTGAATATCACTCTTGCAGTACTTCCAACCTCAATCTGTCAATATACAAACTATTTCTCAGACAGAGGACCTAAAGGAATAATAGTTGTGCATGAATCAAGACTTGGGCAATTTCAAACTCCTACTAAGCTATAAAGTTGGTTTTATAACTTTTGACTAAACTAAACTAAAGTCATTATTTCTCTCTTTATAACCATTATATGTCAAACCAAAACCCTTCCATGGTTTGTGGCCACTATATCTGAGGGAATGCTTCTTCTTCTATGTTTCTATACACACTATAAGATCATCCTCAAAAGCCCAGCTCTGAGAATTCTCCCAAGCTGAACTTCCAGTGAAAATTTGCAATGAACCAAATTCCAACACAACACATCAGAATAACATTCTGTTTTCAAGAGAACATATATATGAATCTATCAAGCTTGTTATAGCAACTCATAGACTACAAAGCAAGTTACTCACAGATGCTATATGTGTATAGGAATGACCAAGACATTAAGGAACAGAATCTTGAAAAACAGCTACATATGTCTTGGTTCTCATTTGTCATGTTAAGGTAGAGCTTCTTAGAGCTTATGCTCTTCTGTCCAAATGTGTAATTTTAATAAGGAGACTGTTGACTGCTTATCTGATAGCACAACAGTGTTTGGACAGTATTCTGGAAATATCCATTTTCATTCCCAGACTCAGAATCCTATACAGATAATCCTATTTTATGTTACAATGGACCTCCCCAAAGCAACTAACAACCCAATTCTTAAGATCCAATAGCCATTTGTAGCATCCCATAGTTACATTTTTGAAAATGGTTTTGTCTTACAATCACAGTATTTGTTTAAACACCATGTTATTTGCTTAATGACCACTATAAAAAAGATAACAAAATCAGGTGCAATCACTAATTGACACACTTAATGACTGCCATGACTTAGATCTGTAATATAGGCTTAATTATGGTTGTAAGTCAAGGTCTACCAGTCCTTCACTTTTATTTGTATAAAAAAAAAAGTTATAACATTCTAGGATTTCTTTCAGTAACCAAAATAAGTTAATTTTTTCATAGTATAAGCTAAATAGGAATAGACTCACAACACAGAAGAAGTGCAAATGAAGAGTTTTCTTCTTGTTCAAAACTGAGATTGCTTTTACAGGATGATAAGTAATGATAACATAGAAAGAAAATGAAAAAGAATTATAAGGTAAATAGCAAAACAAGCTAATAGTAAACAGCCCAACCAAAGAATCACTAAGACCATCTCTATCAACACTGACAGGGAAACCACTAGAATATAAACTGAGAGTAAACACCACACCTCAATAGCACTGATGAGGTTATCTAGTTTCGGGTAATGAAACATCTGCAAGAAAAGAACCAGTCTCAGAGAGTACCAAGGACCCCTCACATTTCAACCCTGAACTACAAATATTCTCCTTTAAGGGTAAATAGAGATGATTTTCAGCTGCTTATGTCTAGTAAGCACCTCTTCAAATGTGGATTTCCTGGATATCTGATCTCTGCAGGAAACTTTGGGATCTCTTTGACTATTTGACTGCTAATGATTTAAGGCATTAACACAAATCAAACAATAATTACTAGGCGTGTATAGTAGATACAAAGGCTGGAGAAGCATATGCAGGATAATATAACTTGGGCCAGAAAAACAAAATCCCTGCTTGGGGGGAATGAATGTGTCAGTCATCCTTTAGAGATTATACAGCTTATTCTTATATTATTGATTATTTTACATTGACTACAAGGTTGGATTAGAGGACTTGCCTTATGACATGGGTGTCAAACTTGTGGCATCACATTGCCATCATGTGATGTATCACAACATTTTTTTCCTTTGCAGAGCTAACACATGATTTGTCTGGCTAGCAAACTGCCAGTTTGAGCCCTTGCTTTATAATCTTTGGATTCTACCTAAAACCATGGCTGATTTATTCCATGGCTGAATATGGAAAATGTATTTGCTTAAACATTAGTTTGAAAAAGTTTTGATTCCACTCATCATCTGCATCATGATAATATATTAGGTAGGTTCTTATTCCTATTTAAAAATATAATAATGCCAACTTCAGCTTCAATGATTTCAACACAAAGCTGCTTAATAACCAGTATCCTATTTGTTTTGGATAAATTTCTGAAAGGAACAGTTATTGACTAAAATGTCTAAAAAAGGTAAAGGTTAAACTTTTGGAGATGATGTATCACCTTGTTGTTTTCAGAAGGCCACCCAAAAATTGAATTAGATGAAGGAAAATTTGAGTTCCTTTTGAACAACAATGTAGGTGCCAGCCTACTTCAAGTAAAAAATGTCCAGTCTAAACATTAGAGTTATGAATTATGATTTACCAGCTAATTCAGTCCATGAAAGAAAATCTTGTCTCGCATATCCCGATAGTACTTTAGATAGAATGCAAGAGAAAGCTGTGTCAAGGTGGGTGATAAATTGAGCACTCAGAAAGCCCTGAATCCAAAATTACCTAGTAAATGATAAATTTGCTATAATAAATAAAGCAGGCAATAAAAGGGGGAGAGAGGAAGAAAAAAGGGGGACAGGAAAACTACTATCTCTTTAAATTTCAACCTCCTAAACAACTGTTTCAAAAACTTACTTTTCTTTGGAGTTGATATGACTTAGCCTCCATTCCAGGGGTGGGTTCCTGCCAGTTCTAATCTCTTCTATAGAAGAGGTTCCACAAATCTACATTTCTGTTTAGATCCGGTTCCAGCTCCCTCCCCCCCGCCCGTCCTCACATCATCAAGATGAAGAGCGAGAGGAGGAATTCTGGGAGTTGAAGTTCATAAGTCTTAAAGCGGTCAAGTTTGAAAACCCCTGTTTTTTTTTCTAAAGGGTTAGAGGTGCAAGGGTCTTGTAACTTGACAGCTTTAAGACTTGCGTGCTTCAAATGCCAGAATTTCTGAGCCAACATTTTGGTTGCTAAGCAAGAGCGTTGTTGAGTTTCATCACAATTTACAAGTTGGCCACAACCACCCAGTCACATGGCTGGCAAGCCACTCCCACATGGTCACATGGCCAGAAAGCTACTCCCACAAAGCAGGCCACACTACAGAAGAGTTTCTAAAACATTTTAAAACCCACCACTGCTCCATTCATCATAGAATTCTGAGTTAGACACAATAGCCAGCCCAAAGCCTGTAAACAAAGAAGCACTTGTTTAAGATTTGAGGTTCAGTTCACAGACAAAAAATTATAACTTGTTTAATAAGCTAATATCCTGCTGAATTACAGTGGTGCAATTCAGCCAGTTCTATCCGGTTTGGGCGAACCTATAGCGGTGGCAGTGGGAGACTCACCCACCCACAAGGACGTCATCAAGTCCCATTTTTGACACTCTGTGCATGCATGGAAGGTCCTGCACATGTGTGGGGGTGGCACATGTGAGCGAAGCACGCATGCGTGTGCTCACATTTTGAACCTGTATCGAAAGTAAGTTGACCCCTGATTCCACACACCAAAAGTTAACAGGCAATCTCAGAAAGTTCAATCTAAGCATATTTTTCTCACCATTGCAAATAGAATAAAAAACCCTGGTTGATGGATCGGCATCTGTCTGTGGCATGCCAGAAACTGGGCAGTGAAAACAAGTGAAGCCCCATCTGTAGGATGTGGGTAGCATATGAAACCATGCCCCCTCTAGTCTGCAGAAAAGCCTCTCTCCATGGAACCAATACTTAGTGCCCAAAAGGTTGGGGGTAGGGGTGGATTCCAGCAAACACTACTGCCAGTTCACTTGTGGGCAACAACAAAAATTGTTCTGTGCATGCGCAGAAGCGAAAAACAAGCTGGTGGCATCTATGGCACCACCTGGAGAATCAGTTATTTTTCACACACACATGGATAGCCCTGTGCATGCACACATACAGAGAGAGAGAGAGGCAGGGAGGGAGGGAGAATGCCTGACAGACCTTAGAAATACAAACAAGACAGAGGTGGGTTCCTATCTATTCAGTCCGGTACGGGCAAATAGGTAGTAACTCCAGAAGACACAGGACCATACCAGTACTATCCTTAGAAGTGGTGCCATCTTGGTTTTCTGTTGTGCGCATGCACAGAACAATCTTCATGGAAAAATGTAATTTTTCCCTTTTTTTACTATTGTGTGCATGCACAGATCGTTTTAAGTGCAAATGTCCCACCCTCCCAGTCACTCCTTACCTCCTGGGTGGCTTCCCTGCCTAAGCTGCCACATGGTGCCTGCCCTGCGCCCCAACTGAGCTGCCCCCTCCTCCTGCTTACAGGTCTATAGCCCCCCCATGGAGCTCGCTATACCCCCCTCACCATCCCCACCGAGCTCACAACATTTTCTTCTCCTGCCCCTTCCAGGATACCCACCAGCCCCATTTAGGGATGCCTGCTAGGCCCAAAATAGAGCAGGGGGGAGCACATTTTGGCTCCCAGCAGGCTTCAGGGAGGCCTACTAGGCCCAAATAGAGTGGGGGGACTGGGGCAGGCCCATTTTGGCTCCCAACAAGCTTCAGACAGGCCTGCTAGGCCCAAAATAGAGCAGTGGGGCAGGGATGGGGAGGCCCATTTTTGGCTTTCAACAGGGAGCAGGCTTCAGGGAGGCCTATGAAGCCTAAAATAGAGCATAATACCCACCAGCCCCATTTAGGGATGCCTGCTAGGCCCAAAATAGAGCAGGGGGGAGCACATTTTGGCTCCCAACAGGCTTCAGAGAGGCCTACTAGGCCCAAAATAGACTGTGGAAGGGTCTACAAGCTTAAGATGACCAGATGCCCCGATTTTCGCGGGACAGGCACGCTTTTGCACAATTTGTCCCGTGTCCCGGGGCGTTCTTAAAAAGTCCCGATTTTTGTGACCGGACCCAGAAGTAAGCCTGCCGCACCCCCAGCCCTGAATACCCGTTCCAGCCGGCCAGTATTTTGTCCCTTCTTCTCCCCGTTGCTCAGAAAAGCAACTCTGGGAAGGTCCTTTGCTAGCAGGCAGGTTCTAGGATGCCTGCCGCCACCAAAAGACCTTCCCAGAGCAACGGGGAGACAGAATGAACAAAGTACCGTCCGTTTTCCCCGTGCCATGAAGGCAGCAGGAAGACTATGACAAGGATCTCCTCTTGGCTCCAGCCTGGGAGAGAAGCAGCAGAGAAAGGTAAACCAGCATTTTATATTTTATTTGCTTTATTTGCTTTTGGCCTGAGCAGGGTGGGGAAAACACCTTGCCAGAGGCTGCTGGAGAACACTTTCCAAAGAGAGGGTTTGGGAACTGGGCGGGCGAGATTGGAGCGGGGAGGCAGGGAGTGGACTTGCTCCCCTTTCCCATGGCCCGCCTTTCCCCACGGAGCCTGTGGATATGGCTGCTGGCTGTGCAGGTGGCCTGGAGGGAAGCCCTGAACCTCCTGGCGTGGACCTGGCGTTGGAGATCCGCATTTCCAAAGCATAACATTATTTCACTCCTCTCCCATTTTCGGGGGGGGGAGCTACGAGAAGCGGGTGGTGGCCACTTGGGGAATATTTGTGTCCCTGGGAGATTTGCTCTTCCCCACCCCTTACCTCCGAAGGGGAGGCCAGGCGTGGGAGAGAGTGCTAATGATAATGACCGATTCCCTCCTGTTTCTGCGGGTTTGGGGGGGAGAAGGTAATTGCAGAGCCTGGACTGAAGTTAGGAGGCTGACTCGCTACAATAAGCAGTGACCATTATTTGGAGGAAGAAAAAAACGTAGCCGTGCGATGGAGATTTGCTCTTGCAGAACCTGCATCATCTTTTTTTCCAAATTTTTTTAAAAAGCCTTTTAAACATTCTTATTCCTAAAGGCAAAAAAAACCCATGAGGCTTGCTGGAGAACGGAGTAGAGGTGACGTGCGAGGGGGGGCAGGGTGCCGTGGTGGGGGGAGATGTTGCTGAAATAATTCCATCTATCAGGAAGTCAGAGGTGGGGGGGGAGGTCAGTGGGAAGCCTTTGCCGGCCAGACACCAATCGTAGCTCTGAAGTTGCTTTCCTTTCTAACTGAAGCAACAGATGTTTCCCTTGCTTAACATCTCAGCGTTTTTCGCATGGGGCGGGCTGCAAGAGGGAATGAGTGAAGACCTCACTCACTCCCTCTTCTTGCAGCACGCCCCGATGCGAAAAACGCGGAGATCAGCGCACTTGGGGCTGCTGCTGCTGCGACGTCCAGGGAGGCTCAGCTGGTCTGAGTAACATGAGGGATCGCCCTCATGTTACTCATCTTCCCGGATGGGCTGGTAAGGGGATAGAAAAGGTTTTTCTCCAGTCCCAGGTTTCAGCTTCTTGGCCTCATTATCTCTTTCCAGCTTCTTTTGTTCAGCCTGTAATTAAGGTTCTTTGTTATGTCTTAGGAAAGATCTCCTGGATAAAAAGAAGGAAGAGGTTCCGCTGGTCCGGAGCCCATCTGCAGGTTGGGAGGGAGGGAGAGACACACAGAAAGACAGACAGACAGAGACACGGAGAGACACACACAGAGAGAGTGAGTGATTAAGTAAGTGAGTGAGTGAGTGAGAGAAGACAGACAGACAGACAGACATACACACACATATACGCACAGAGTGACAGAGAGAGAGGAAGGGAGGGGAGAGAGATAGAGAAATAGAGAGGGAGGGAGAGAGACAGAGAGAGACACACACAGAGTGAGTGATTAAGTGAGTGAGTGGGTGAGTGAGTGAGTGAGTGAGTGAGTGAGTGAGTGAGTGAGTGACAGACACACACACACACACATATACACACAGAATGACAGAGAGAGAGGAAGGGAGGGGAGAGAGATAGAGAGAGAGGGAGGGAGAGAGACAGAGAGAGACACACACAGGGTGAGTGATTAAGTGAGTGAGTGAATGAGAGACAGACACACACACACACACACACACATACACACAGAGTGACAGAGAGAGAGGAAGGGAGGGGAGAGAGATAGAGAGGGAGGGAGAGAGCTTTCAATTTGTAGGGATGTAACCTCGCTGTTTTTCCTGCTCTCAAAAAGATGAGCAGGGTTGAACCTGGCTAATAATTGGAGGGGAATCCACCTGGGAATCTCAGTACTGTATATTTAATAGGAAAATATTAAAAATTGTCCAAAAGCAACAATGACAATTTCCATACTCTGCTAAGAAAGTTACGACACATCAATAAAATTATAGGAGCTGAGTTTAACTCAAGAGAAACTTTTCTAAAGGTAGACAGTTATATAACAATTCCACAATTCTGAAAGAACAAGTTTGTTCTATATGAAATTTAATGCTACAGCAGAATGAAGTAACACTGAAGATAAGTGCAGGTAGTCCTCAATGCACGACCACAATTGAGCCCAAAATTTATGTTGTTAAGTGAGAAAATTTATTGAGTTTTGCCCCATTTTACAATTTCTCTTGCCACATTTGTTAAGTGAAAAAAAATTTTTTTTAATCAACACCCCCCCCCCCCGGTCAATGGTGTCCCTCTTTACCAATGTTAAAATCTGGTCACCTTATACAAGCCTCCCTGCAGCGCCCTGGGAGCAAAAGTGGGTGAGAGCTTCAAAAGAGAAATAAATAAATAAATCCTCGCTGTTTGGGGATCATGGAGCAGAAGTCTGCCAACTTGGCAACTTTAAGACTTGTGAACTTCTACTCCCAGAATTCACCCCTGCTGGCTGGAGAATTCTGGGAGTTAAAGTCCACAAGTCTTAAAGTTGCCAAGTTGGCAGACCTCTGGCATGGAGTTGAAAGCTTATTGAAAATAGGCTAGCTATCCTTGCTCAGGCTAAGCTAATCAGTAGTGGAAGGAAGGAAAGGAGGCATTGCCAACCTTTCCCCCCCTAGTTAAAAAAAAACCCTAGAGCAAAAACTTCATGCAGTATTAAAAATAATAGAAAAGGGGGCTGCTGTGTATTGTTTAATGCAGTGTTTTTCAACCTTGGCAACTTGAAGATGTCTGGACTTCAACTCCCAGAATTCCCCAGCCAGCGAATGCTGGCTGGGGAATTCTGGGAGTTGAAGTCCAGACATCTTCAAGTTGCCAAGGTTGAAAAACACTGGTTTAATGGACTGCTAAATTGGCCATGCCCATCCAGTCAGATGACTGCCAAACCACTCCCATCACGTGACTGCAAAGCCACGCCCACAAAATAACTTATGCCGACAGAACCAGTAGTAAACAATTTTAAAACCCACCACTGAAACAAGAATAAAGTTAAGGAAGGAAACAGGGCTGCTAAAGAAGAAATTCTTGAATCCAGGTGTAAGAGAAATATGAGAAAGTGTATGGCCCCCTTGATTACACCAGATATGAATTGTGCAGGAGAATGAGTTAGTATTCTTTCACGATTGTTACTTTACCCTACTACTGTACCAAGAAATATTTTTTTCTGGAAGTTTAGAAAGGGTCTTATCTGCTAAGTGCAGAGGAATGCAAAGATTATCTTGAAGAAGATATGCAAAAACAGTTCAGGCAAATTAAGAGACAGCTCCTTCTGGAAAAGGAGAAGGCCTGAGAAAGATTCTCAAAATAGTCCCACTTGTTTATTGTAAAAGGGCCCAGTGCAAAATTCTGGCAAGCTTTCAGGCTTCTGTTTATTATGCCATACACAATTAAATTACCTGGAAATTTAATTCCTGGCTTTTCTGGAATCCTTATGGCATGTGTTTCCTGACCTCAAAGGGCTTACTCTGAGCTTGTCAGCTTCACACAGCAAGTAGCCAGCAAATATGTCAGGCTTTTACCTTTACTCAATACCTTCAGAAGCAACAATCACAACTAGATATTAATAATGTTACAAAAACAGAGCTTTTCTTTCTTGCAAACATAGGCTTTTATCAATCAGGAGGCAATATAATTTTGGAGAATAATGGCAAACCATATGTGAGTTTTTTACCAAGGAAATCTTAAGCCAGGTTTTTGTGCATTTAATATTAGAACTTTTCCCATTGAGGGGGACAGTTATATTTAGCTTCATATTTTAAATCCTTTATTTGAAAGGAATATTATAATCAGGTTGAACATGGATTGTAAGCACCTGTATTATGTTTTAAGAGCATAAAAGCTGATCAGTCAGGGGCACTGTATAATTTATTTCTATGAAAAAATGGCACTGTTGATTATGTAACCTATAATAATACATCTTCTAGAAGTGCTGTTTTTTTCCTATTTTACATCAGATCCTTGATAGAATAGAATAACAGAGTTGGAAGGGGCCTTGGAGGTCTTCTAGTACAACTCCCTGCTCAGGCAGGAAACCTTACACCACTTCAGACAAATGGTTATTCAATCTCTTCTTTAAAACTTCCAGTACTGGAGCATTCACAATTTTTGGAGGCAAGTTGTTCTACTGATTATGGTAATTGTTCTAACTGTCAGGAAATGTCTCTGTTGTGTATTCTGATACATGAAAAAGGGCCAGCAACCACTCTGCTGAGCCCTGATTGGCCAGGAGGCATTGGAGGCTGTTGCTAGCCTTCCTGAAACACCTAATCTCCCCTGATTGGCCGAGGTACTGCATCAGCAGTTGCTGTGCAGTACCCGGCCCCTGATTGGTTATTGTGTTGTTACATTTTCTATAAATACTGGGCGCGATCTGTTCATATTTGAATCGCTGTCATCTTACTTTCTGTGTAATAAAGTCCATCTTACTGGCTATCCATGGCTCCTGTGTTCCCTTCACTCCAATCCACAAAACTGGCGACGAAGGTGGGATCCGCGATTCCTGCAGGGCCTGGAACAAGAAAAAATAGCCAGTCGCAGCCACCTCTACTTCGCACAACTCCAGAGGCTACCCGAGCTACCTTCGCGCAACTCCAGGGGCTACCTAGTCACCGCCGTGGGAGCCTGCCAGCGTCTCCGCCAACTTGGCATCGATCAGACGCGGTCTCCGTCCGCCCGAGGGGGTGTTCCGCGCTCACCCCGGACGGAGCGCCACCGATGCGCAAGGACGAGCAATGGACTGCGAGGCTCAACCGTGAAGAGGCCGTGAAGGACCCGCCGGAACCCAAGGCCAGCATGCGCCCAGCTGAAGCAGTTTCCAGCAATCGAGGAGCTTCAATCTGCGAAAGCCAACCTCAGCCGGAACTGTCTGGGCCCGAAGCCGTTGGGCTTTCCGTGCACCTCACGGAGCCAGCCTGCAAAGCCTCGTTGCATTCCGAAGAACTGCCTGCCTTCTTGCGAAGTCTGCCTGCAGTTGCTGCCTTCCGCTCCCGCCTGATTTGCTATCTGCCGTTTACAAACCGCGCCGAGCTGACGTCGCCTCGACCGGCTTCAAATTCAAAATGCTGCCTGCGGAGCTCAACCCTCTGGCGCGCCAGTAGATCGATGTCCCTCAACCTGCTGACACACGTCAAATTGACGTCGCTTAAATCCACTGCCTGCCAACGTCAAAGCAAGCCAGTGATTGCCCCCCAAGAGTCGCCGTCGCGATGCCTCCCAGTCTCCCCGATGCCTCCAGGGCTCTCTAATTCCTCCCTGCGATGCCTGCTTCCTGCCTCCCTGCGATGTCTGCCAGTCTTCCCAACGAGAAGCCTCTACAAGCCACAGGACGGCCAGAGGCTATCGCGTTTCATTCGAAGCCTGCGTCCTTGGTAACCGCCTGCCTGCCCCGGAGTGAGGGGGAAAAGGAGGAGGACAGAGGCGTGTCCCTGCCATCCTCTCCTGCCTTGCCTCCGCTGCCTCTACGCCCTCACCGCCTGCGTCCCTGCCCGCCTCCCAACTAAAGGATCAAGGAGCCACAGGACGGCCAGAAGCCCCTGTCGCTGCCTCCGTTCTGCGAAGCCTTGTAGCCCGCGCCTTCGCTGTGCAGCCAGCGCCTTTGAAGCCTCACAGCCTGACGCTGTTTGCCTTCACCGCCCTGCCTGCGCGTTGCCTTCGTTTGCATCGAGGAGTCCAGGGAGGCCGTCGCCATTGCCTGAAGCCGCCGCCGCCTTCGACACCGCCGCCCACACGCGCCATCCGATGCTTCCGATGCTGCCTGCTGGTCCTCCCAAACCACCAAGGCCTCACGCCCTCACCACCGGCGCAGCCGGCCCTGCCATCTCTACCGCCCCCGGGGTGCTGCAAGAGCCGCTCTCAACGCTCCTCACAGACCTCCGCACAAACCGGCCAACTCAGCTGTCCCCCGAGCCGCTCTCAATGCTCCTCACCAACCTCCGCGCCGCCCTGCCAGTCCACCGACCTCTGCGCGTAGCCCTGCCTCTGCTCCCCGCTCACTGACCTCTCGAAGCCATCCACGAGCCGCCTCCAGGGCCGGTCTTCGCTTCAGAGGTTGCCTCCGAGCCCAGGACCGGGAGAATTCAAAGGGGTTTGTTTTGGGCATGCGCAGAACGGGAGGGGAAATAAATAAAAGAAAGAAATGTGAAAAATGCACTGGGGGGAAAGGAGAAGGGAAATTGATAGACTTGTAAAAAGGAGTTATTGTGAAAATGTGAACTTAGTTGGAGGGAAGGAGAAATGAGAAGTTACTAAATTAACTGGAGGGAAGGAGAAATGGAATAAATTAACTGGGGGGGGAAGGAGAAATGTGAATAAATTAACTGGAATAAAATGGGGTTGTCATACAATGTGCTCTGAACTACAAATCCCAGGATGCTCCTGGGGCGTGATCCTTGGGTAATATTAGTTCTTAATTGAACCACACACACATGTATATGTAACACTCAGGGAACTGCTTGAAATGAATTAACAAAAATGGGGGGAACTGCTTGAAATGAATTAATAAAAGATGCACTTAACCTGGAGAAAATGCAAATGTAAAGTTTACAATGTTCTTGAACTTTCAATGTTGCTTGTTAGGATTCTTGGGTCCACCCCCCACCCCCCCATCAAATATTGTCACTACCTCTCCAAGTCCATCCAACGAAGAGGCCTGGTTCGAGGTCATCTGCGCATGTTCCTTAACCACACATGCGCAGATCTGGGGGGAAGGGGTGTTGTGTATTCTGATACATGAAAAAGGGCCAGCAACCACTCTGCTGAGCCCTGATTGGCCAGGAGGCATTGGAGGCTGTTGCTAGCCTTCCTGAAACACCTAATCTCCCCTGATTGGCCGAGGTACTGCATCAGCAGTTGCTGTGCAGTACCTGGCCCCTGATTGGTTATTGTGTTGTTACATTTTCTATAAATACTGGGCGCGATCTGTTCATATTTGAATCGCTGTCATCTTACTTTCTGTGTAATAAAGTCCATCTTACTGGCTATCCATGGCTCCTGTGTTCCCTTCACTCCAATCCACAAAAGTCTCCTTAGTTATAATTTGCTTCTTTCCTAGTTTCCACCAATTGCTTCTTGTTTCCCTCAGGTGCTTTGGAGAATAGTTTGACTCCATCTTCTTTGTGGCAACCCCTGAGATATTGGAACACTGCTATCATGTCTCCCTTAGTCCTTCTTTTCATTAAACTATACATACCCAGTTCTTGCAACTGTTCTTTATATGATGATGTAGTGAAATTGATTTGAATAATATAATGGATCATCTTAACTCCATAAAGTGCATGGGGTCCTGCATTTCTTCCACTCCTTGTAACCAATAAACTCTAGCATTTTTATAGAGGAAAAAACGCCTGTTCGTGAAGACACAGTTCAGGAAACAATAACTCATATGGTTTGGGCATGTCCTATGGTTTCCATATCTAGATCTGAAATTGTCAAGATGACTTTAAATCAGTCAGTCTGTACCAAGAATGAATATGTTTTTCTGACAATATCCTCATATATCTAAAATATCAGAAAATGTGATCTATTTGCACAAGAAAGGATTGAAATACTTATGTTACAATACTGAAAGGATAAATCTATCCTTTCTATCTGATTTGCTTTATGACATGTATTTGAATAGAGCAGAGCTGGTCAACAAAAGCAAAAGATTTTCAAATAATTTGACAATTATTTTGAAGCTGTTGTTTATTCGTATTTCCTTATTCTCATCCTTTTTAGTATATTACTGTATTTTTTGAAGTATAAGATACACCTAGCTTTTGAGGACAAAACAGGAAAAAAAATCTACCTCTGCCTCCCAGCAATTTGCCTCCTAACAGCAAACAGCAAACAGCAAACAACATATTTCAGTTTCAATTTCAGCACAGCTTGATTAGCACAAGCAGCTGATTGTCGGTTGGACCATCAGCTGTTTCAAGCTGCAGGGATTGCCACATCCTATTGCCACCTCCATGTGCCCCGTTTTCAGCCTCCATATGCTCCATTTTCAGCCTTTGTGTGCCCCATTTTCCACCCGTTCTGGGTGGCGGGAATTGGAATGGGCAGAAAATGGGGTGTGCGAAGGCCAAAAACAGGGTGCACGGAGGAGACAACAGCAATGGCAATCCCTACAGTTTAAAACAGCTGATGGTCAGGAGGCGGATCCAACCGATAATCAGCTGCTTATGCTAATCAAGCTGTGTTGAAGCTGAAACTGAAACAGGCTGTTTGCTGTTAGGTGGCCAAATGGTGGGGGTCGGAGGGTGGGCAGGATTATATTAGGTGTATAAGATGCATCCAAATTTTCATCCTCTTTTAGGGAGAGAAAGTGTGTCTTATACTCCGAAAAATATGGTATATTACATTTTAATCAGTTACATCTATACATATATTTTATTGCTTTGCTTTATATAACAAAATTATAGCAGGTAATCAAAAGGTTAAAATAAATAAGGTAGCTGGGGATTCATTATGGTTATGTTCTGGTTATATTAGCTGAAACTTTTTGTTTTTAAAGAACATTATTAACAAGCTGGAACAAAGCCGTGACAACCAATTTCATACTTATGTCAAGAAAACAATATAGATGTCTCCATAAAGTCAGCAGGAGTCAAGCTCAACTTGGAGGAGACTTTATCTTTATTAACAAGGTGGTAGCTAGAAATCAAACTTTTAATTTATTTAGTCCATGACTTTCAACACTGATTAGCAATAGGCTTTTAAGAAAAGATTTGTTTTCTAAGCCAATACCTAGAGGACTAAATCTGAGGCTTTTTGCATGCAAGCCATGTACATGGAGGGTGTCCAAAATAAAATGAAATAAGATAAGAGTAAGAGTCTGAATGCATTTAAATATACAAAGCAATGCTAGACTTCAGATTTCAATAGATAGTACATAAAGGTAAATAAGAGATAGTACATAGTGTTATTTCACACCTATCAACTTGCAAAGTCATACATTTATCTAACTTGCAAAGATGAAAGTCACTGCAAGCTGCCTCCATCCGAAAGGTAACCTTCTACATATTTAGTCAGTCCTGTTGCCATCACAGATTAGAAGAGAATGCCAGTAATTATAGGTGAAAGTAGAACTATCAATCCTGGAAATCAAGAATTCTGATACTGAAAAGTGTTGTTAGGTTAGGACAGGAAAGAAGTCTACATGGATTCTATGCTGAAACCAGGAAGACAACTCCCTCTGGGGCAGAAATTTCTATAAAGAGGGTACAAAAAAAAACTTACTTTAAAAAAATCTGAAATGGAAGATAAGTGACCTCAATAACTTTGCTGAAATTGAGCACCAAACATGAGGATACTTATTAAAAATTAAATCTATGATTTGCATCATCATAAATGATATTACAGTTTATTTGGAGTACATGTACATTTTATTTTCTTTGTAAATGTATAAAATCTGTCTAGAGCCCAAATGCATGTAGGGAGAAGGACTACAAAATTATACAGTTTTGTACCAACTTTTCTAAAAGTATTTCTATTTCAAAAGCAGCTTACAGATGCTATTAACATAATCCTTCTTAGATAGGATGGGAAAGGAATTGTGTAGGCTTTTTGAAAATCATTCAAAATATTTAAAGAAATCCCAACTATCAAAGCAATCACTTGACAATTGGCTTCCATAAAAATACCTCTTCTTAATATCCTGAGACATTTAGCATCTCTTTGTCAAGTTCAAGTCTTGTCGAAGATGAAGTATTGCCTTAAGGCACTCCACAGTGTTAGCTCTACCCAGAGATATCAGAAAGAAATCCCAAATAAAGCAGCAGCCTTTTAAATATCTTACAGAAATATAATTACTGTAGAATAGAAGCATTTTATTGTTAGGTATCCAATTAATGTTTTTCTACCTCTATAATTTGCCTTATATAGATATTTTTCCAAGATCATTTTAGAAAAAAAAAATTATAAATATATTAAATTTTAATGTATTGGTGAGTGAAAGCAAGTTTAAGCCAGTTTCAAAAGTAATTAATAACTTTAAAGCACTGGGATTTTTTGTTAAAAAAGACTATACCACCAGGCTTCTAAAAGACAATTTTCTGTTGAACAAACACATTGCATAATTGGACATTTCACCAAGAAAGCCATTTTACCATGTTGCTCATATATACACCTCTCTTTAGATTGCAAATTGGGCAGTGAAAATGCTTCTCTGGAAATAAAGTCTTATTTCCTCAATTCTGTTTTGTTCCTTTCAAGCATTATGGCTATTTAGCTACTTTATAAATTCTAAAGCTCTCTCTGTAATTGGGATTCCTCCATACATAAATATGAAATATATTTTGTAAATTATATCCATTATAAGTTACACAAAGATAGATCAACATAGCTCAAGCATCCATAAATGGATAAAAGAGCTAATAAGAATTAATTCTGAAGTTTTAACAAAAATAAATAGAAATCAGTCCTTAATTAAGATGCCAGGCTAGGCTAGAAAGTAACATATTGAGAACATATTTTTCAGCACATATGTTTCTAACTAAAAAGATCTTCCACAAATTAATAAATGGGCAATTACTTTAAAAAAGGGAGTGGGGGAAATACAAGTCCCTGGAAACCATGTGGACTACGCAAGAAATAATATATAACTTAATACAAGTTATTTCTCAGAATGAAACTGAAGGCTAATGTTGAAACAGTATATTTTAGTAATGATGTACAGTAGAATGAGTTCTGCCTTTGCCACACGAGCTATTTGTATGACAAGTGTTTAAACAAGCTTGTAGATTCAGTTGACAAGCTGACCACCCAGTTCTGAATCACAAACCAGGTGGTATATTGGAAGTTGGGGGAGGGGATAGGAGAAAGAGAGATCAAGCTGCTTCTTATCTACAAGTATCCAACAGAAAGATGTCATCATTCAAACATAAATGCTTGATATCCTTACAATATCACTACAGAATTTCCAAGAATATTTCAAATACATCTCCTTGGCGTTTTCTTCTAACTTTGCCTTGTCATTCCCTTCTAATGCCTTCAGCTCAAGCATCTATTTTGTTTCTATTGTGTACTCACTTCTCAGAGTCAAAATATAGGAGCATATGTTTGTCTATTACCACCATTCTTTCTTTGGTCCAGAACAATGTATTGGTTCTATTTTAAATCTGCAATATTCTTTAAAAAATGTCAAAATCAATCATGTTAAGGTGTCTATTTCTTGTTCATTCTCGAGTCTGTTTTAAACAGCCCTATAATACCACTGGAGGAAAACAGTGTGTCATTATCTTTGTTGAAAATGAAAATATCCTGATCCTCCATGATCTTGTCTAAAAAGTCATTGCTTTCCACCCTATGATTAATCATTTCTTTTCATAGGCTATAAAAAGGATCTGATAGGAAGCAGACGCAGAGGATGTAGTGCATGGATTAGTATATGAAGTTCATAGTTGGAGTTAGCAGGTAGGGTTTTTTTAAAATCATATCTAAACCTATTTTAGGGCTTCTGGTATATTTTTTAAATGGCCTTCTAGCTTCAAAATAAGGAGAAACTGTACCACGGTTTTGCATATTGATACTACAAAGTTGCACAATTTTATACATTTATGTCACTAACTGAGAAGGTTAGAGATGCAAAAATGGACTTTGGAGGCTTCATATAGCACTGGAGTTTTCTGGTGATCTGCCCATACAAAAATGCAAAGATTCCTTGGGAAGTTAACCAAAAAGTGTTTGCCTGAGTATATTGCCAGAATATTAAGATGCTGCTATGAAAAGGGATGCGGTGACTCAGTGGCTAAGACACTGAACTTGTTGATCAGAAAGATCAGCAGTTCAGCGGTTCAAATCCCTAGCGCCGCATAATGGTGTGAGCTCCTGTTATTTGTCCCAGCTTCTGCCAAACTAGCAGTTTGAAAGCATGTAAAAATGCAAGTAGAAAAATAGGGGCCACCTTTGGTGGGAAGGTAGCAGCGTTCCATGCGCCTTTGGTGTTTAGTCATGCTGGCCACATGACCACAGAGACATGCTCAGACAGTGTTGGCTCTTCGGCTTTGTAACAGAGATGAGCACTGCCCCCTAGAATCAGGAACGACTACCACATATGTGCGAAGGGGACCTTACTTTTACTATAAATGGTAAAGATTTTCCATATCAGCTGCCTTGGACTGCAAGGCAATCAAACCAGTCAGTCCTAGAAAAGACCAACCATGACTGCTGTTCAGAAAACCAGATCCTGAAGATGAAACTCAAATACTTTGGCCACATAATAAGAGGGAAGGACTTACTGGAAAAGAACCTAATGCTGGGAAAGATTGAGGACAAAAGAAGAAGGGAATGGCAGAGAATGACGTGGCTGGATGGAGTCACCAAAGCAGTAGGCATGAGCTTAAATGGACTTCAGAGGATGGTAGAGGACAGGAAGCCCTGGAGGAATGTTGTACATGTGGTCGCAATGGGTCAGACACGACTTTGCAACTAACAACAAATCAGCTGACCTCACTAGACGTTTGTCCCAATACGTTTGCACGTCATAAAATATTTTTATTAATGAACTTAGCTGTAATGAGCAATTAATCTATCTGTTATTTGCAAGGAGGTCAAAGGCAACTTACTAGAGGAAAAGAATGTCATTAAGACAGGCCTGATTTTTAGATGCATGATTTTATTTGAGATAAAGCCCTGTCTTTCAAGATTCTGCTGAAAGAAAAGTATTGCATGATGTTACAATGCACATCAGGCCAAAATCAGCCATGGTCCATGATTGTCTCCCTTGTGAGTTACCTAAAAAAATGGAAAATCTGCAATCTTTTAAAAATCTTCTTCAAGGTTATAGAGGAAGAATAATGTGTTTATCATTACTAGAAGACAGCCACAAAGCTTAATACCATCAATATTCCCATCACAATGAAACTTAAGGGTTTAATGGAACAAAGCTTACCTTTTTTTTTAACCTTTGCTCATTTTCAAAATAGGTTTTAATTAAAACACAAATAAGTAGGGTGATTAGTCTTTCTTTGCCTCACCTTACTGTATATTAGCAAACAGAACATTCACAATTGAAGAAATATAAAAATAAAGTCTAGTTTGGAACATCACATAGAATAACACCATATGGAATGAGTTAATGGTAAAAAAAGTTTCATAATAAATTAATATGCCTAATTAGAATAAACCTCAATGAGACTACATTAAAATCTCATTTTCCCTTTAAAAATTCAATAAAATTGTACTAATTAAATCATGCAATCATTAAGGCAAGGAGGTTTATTTGATGCTTCATCTATTTTATGTGGCTGTTAAAAACCATTTTTAACAGCTTGTTTACAACTCTTAAACTTGACACAGAGCTGCAGCAACTGTCAATGTCAGCAAATACTATTTTTGAGCACACCAATGCAGTGCACAACTACCAGTCTCTGTAGTAATTTCCATAGAGGTGTTTCAAAAATAGTCATAATGGTGGCCACAAACACATGAGGAGTCCCACTGGACTTTTTTTGATTTTGTTGTTGTTTTGATTTGTTTTTAATTCATTGCATGTTTTGTTCATGTAGTCAGGCCATCGTTCTTACTTTTTCTACCCATATGTCCTTTGAATTTCCATGGACAACTACATCTTGACAGCAAGATGCAGTTTGTTTCCAAAACAATTGTGAAGGTAGAAAGGCAACAACATTCTTTAAATGTTATTTTTGTAGGTCATTCTTTGGGGCAAAACATTCAGTGATATCGACTTGGCCACTCCCATCCAGTCACATGACTGCCAAGCGGTTCACCGACAAAAGGGCAAATGACAAAACTGCGCCCGACTAAACCGCGTCGCTGACATCATCAACAGGGCGACAACAGCACGGAGACAGACGCACGCTGTAAACCCTAAACCTAAACTTAACCCCTAACCCTAAACCTAACCCTAAACCTAATCCTAAACCTAACCCTTAACCTAACCCTAAACCTAACCCTTAACCTAACCCTAAACCTAACCCTAAACCTAGCCCTTAACCTAACCCTAAACCTAACCCTAACCCTTAACCTAATCCTAATCCTAAACCTAACCCTTACCTTAAGTTAAATCGGCTTTCTTTAGACGCGCTATTTAAAGCGCCCTTCTTTCTCCACGCTGGCTGTTGTTGCCTCGTTGATAACGTCAGCGACGCGGTTTAGTCGGGCACGGTTTTGTTGTTCGCCCTTTTGTCGGGTCACGCTGCCAAGCTACTCCCACCCGGTCACATGATCACCAAGCCACTCCCACCCAGTCACATGACCACCAAGCCACTCCCACCCAGTCACATGACCACCAAGCCACTCCCACAAAACAGGCCACACCTACAGAATAGGTTCTAAAAAAATTTGAAACCCACCACTGATTCAATTCAGAATTCAGCTGAACTCTTGTATGCTTCCAGCTCATATCAACAGGCCACATGGATTCTCATTAGTTCTGAACTCTGATTATTCCTTACCTGTCTTTTTTAATTTTTTGACAGTATATATATATATATGTTTTTTTATTTGTGCTGATAAATAAATAAAGGGAGACTAGTATAGATCTATTTCAAGCTATTTAGCTCTCATCAGCTAGCCATACCCTTACTGGGATTTGAACCTGGGCTATAAATCTAATAAGTAAAAATCTAATATATATATATATACACATATATGTATGTATGTATGTATGTATGTATGTATGTATGTATGTATGTATTATGTATGTATGTATGTACATTCATGCTTCCTCACCATAGGCAACCAAGTAATATTTATGGACCAGTTTAGGGCCTGATGTTTCATTGATATTACTGTGAGATTTATAAAAAAGACCCAGTATGTCTTGGAACTCAAGGAATAAGTAGAATATTTGTTTGTATTGTTTGAAAGGGACAATGGAGTCTAATAAATTATTTCATACCTCAGACCAGGGGTGGGTTTCTGCCAGCATTGCTGCCGGTTCGGTGTCTCAAAAAAATGTACATGCACATTTGAAAATAAAAAGGTCTGCACATGTGCCAAACCTTAAAAAATGAAGAAAAAAAATATTTTCCACTGAAAATTGTTTTGCACATGCGCAGAACCAAAAAACAAGATGACAGCCCCGTAGGAGGACTGATTCAAGGGCATGGCAGGCATGGATCACTGCCAGTTCCAACAACCCAGGCCCAACCAGTAGGAACCCACCTCTGCCTCAAACACTTCTCTGGGAAGCAAGTGACGATTTTTGCAGAGAACGAGTTGCTTCATTATTATTCATTTAATGGGGGACGAACACATAAACATTATATAGATAGTCCTTGATTTACAACAGTTCATTTAGTGAGCATCCAAAGTTACCACAGCACTGAAAAAATGACTTATGACTGTTTTTCACACTTAGGACCATTACAGCATCCTCATGGTCACATGATCAAAATTTAGGTGCTTGGCTACTGACTCATCTTTATGATAGTCGCAGCGTCCCAGGATCATGTGATCCCATTTCAAATTTCTGTCAAGCAAAGTCAATGGGGAGGCCAGACTCACTTAACTGGGTTGTTAACTTAACAATTGAAGTGATTCGCTTAACTAATTGTGGCAAGAAAGGTTGTAAAATGGGGTAAAGCTCATTTAACAAATGTCTCATTTAGCAACAAAAATTTTGTGCTGAATTATGGTTGTAAGTCGAGAACTATGTGTATAATAGGCTATCATATTAAATAGTCAGTGACATTTTTCTTCTATTACGTGGAGATTTCATTTCATTTGTTCCAAATGTATTCCTTATGTGCTCGTGCCTTTACCTTATCATGCTGTTTGAGAAGCACATGTGTTGCTGTCTTTGGTAGAAGATGGGGAACAAACATTTCTTTAAAATGTAATAACTCCCTGGAGTTTCTCTTCAGTATAGGCTATCACAGTATACCGCGGGCTTCCAAAACCCAGGGTCTTATGAATTATCTCCTTCTTTTCCAATTTCCTTTTCCATACTTAAGATCAGGGACTGTCAGGGAACCTGACAAATAAGGCTTCTGCTGACAAATAAGGCTTCTGCTACAATGCAGATTTGTAGACTTCTTCTAATTCATTCTTTACAAAAGGCATTAAGAGTTCCCATTTCCATCTATCATTACTAAGTATATATTGTTAATTTGGAAGTTTTCTCATCTGACCCAGAAAGATCAGATATTCCTTTTGGAAATTAAATGTATGTATGTATGTATGTATGTATGTATGTATGTATGTATGTATGTATGTATGTACGTACGTACGTACATACGTACGTACGTATATATATATATATGCTGGTCTTGTTATATTCGGGTCTTTTTCCATGTAAGATTGAGAATGTCTTGGCAACATTTTGGCAAGGTCTCACTCACCATCCTCAGGCTGGTGTTTTTGCTTAAAGAGTGGTCGGAGCTGCCGTCTTTCTATAAATTTTGGGGGTGGGGGTAGAGTGCTGGCGTTGTTTCAGTAAGTGGATTGATTGGCTGTGTGGCTGTATCATGATTGGTAGATTGGTGCTGGTTGTGTGTCCATTGTTGTCTTGTGTTGTAATGGCCTGGGTGGTGGGTGAGGCTTGTTTGTTTACCAGGGCTGGTTTCCAGATGTCTGGCAGGCGGGAGGCATCGTCACGTTTATTCATGTTGTGGGGGTGTTTCTCTATTTCGATAGCTTCCATAATTATTCTCTTCTTGAAGTGTTCAGTTTTGGATATTAACCTGGTTCCTTCAAAATTAATTTCATGTCCTGTAGCTTTAAGGTGCTGGAAAAGGGAGATAGTTTTTTCTTTTTTTCTTACTGTGTTCTTGTGTTCTGCAATGCGTGCATTTATTCTCCTGTTTGTTTGTCCTATGTATGTTGCAGGCAGATTTTGCATGGTGTTTCGTAGACTCCTTGATTTTCCAGCTAGATTTTGTCTTTGGGGTTTCTTAAGATGTTGGCTATTTTTTGGTCAGTGCTGAAGGCTGCCTTGATATTGTGTTTGTGGAGAATTTTGCTGATTTTATCTGTGGTGCCTTTGATGTAAGGGAAGGGGGTGATGCCGTTGTCCTGTTCTGTATCTCGGTTTTTGGAGGGAGTCTCCCTTTGGATTAGGTTGGTAATTGTTTTTCTTTGGAATCCGTTGGAGATTAATACGTTTGTGAGAGTGTGTAATTCATTTTGCAGGTGGTCTTTGTCGGCTAGATGAGGGTTTTGGCTACAGAGTTGATCTGTGCAGGGTGGTGATGGGATTGTGCGTTTAAGTAGCTGTTAGTGTGAGTTTTTTTCTGGTAGATGGTGTGTTCTAGGGAGCCACTGGGCTTTTTGTAGTTTAGGACGTCCAGAAAAGGAAGTTGTTTGTTTATTTCTATTTCTATAGTGAATTGTATTTTGGGGTGTAGGCTGTTGAGATGTGTGAGGAAGTTGTCCAGTTTTTCTTTCCCGTGTGGCCAAATCACGAAAGTATTATCAACTTATCTAAGCCAGAGTTTGGGTTTGTGTTAGTTTCAAAATGTTCTATGTATAAGTTTGTAATGACGGGTGAGAGGGGTGATCCCATTGGTGCTCCTTCTATCTGTTTGTATCTTTGTCCATTATGGATGAAGTATGTGTTTGTTAGGCAGTGGTTGGTCAGGTCCAGGATATGTTTAGGGGGAGTTATTCTGAATGGCTGTCAAGGCTTATTTTATAGGCACTTGGGTGAAGAGGGATATGACATCAAAGCTCATGAGTAGGTCGCTGGATTGTAGGTTTTGTTTCTTTATTGTTTCTATGAAGTGGAGTGAGTTTTGTATGTGTGAGGTGATGGATTCTGCGTAGGGTTGGAGTTGTTTGGCGAGGAATTTGGCAAGATTCTGTAGAGGTGAGCCTATGGAGCTGACTATGGGTCTGAGTGGTGTTCCTTCTTTGTATATCTTGGGGAGGCCATAGAGTTTGAGGCATCTGGAAGATTTTTCTCTGGGGATGATTCTTTGCTGGATCTCTTCACTGATGGGAGAGGCTTTTATTTTGGATTTGGTGGTTTTTTCCAAGTAGGTGGTGGGGTCTGTGTTTAGAGGTTTGTAAACGGGGTCTTGGAGTTTGTTGGATAGTTTGGCTTGGTAGTCAGACATGTTCATCAGCACTGTGGTGTTACCTTTGTCTGCTGGGAGAATGATTATGTTGTTGTCTTTCCTCAGGTTGGTGAATGCTTTTTCTTCTTCTTGCTGTAAGTTGCTTATGGGTGGATTACTGGAGCAAAGGACGTGGGTGACTGCAAGTCTCATTTTATTGGCTTTATCTGGGTTGATTTTGGTGAGTGTAGCTTCAACTCCACATATGATGTCTTCAGTGGGGATGCGTTTAGGGCAACAACAAAGTTGAATCCTCTGGAAAGGACATTGGTTTCAACTGTGGTGAGGGTTCTGTCTGATATGTTGTGTACTGTTTGTTTCATGTGTTGCTGTGGAGGGGTGTTGGGCTTCTGTTGTTTTTCTAGTCTGTGGAGTTTGTTGGTGTGTTTGTCTGTCTTGTAGGAGGTTTCTGCTTTGGCTCTCCAGAGGGCTAGTTGTTTGGATTTGTCCCAGTGTGCTGGGTGGATTTTGTTGCTGACTTTGAGGTGAAGAGTGAGTAGGTGCCAATTGGTTTGGTCTAGTAGGAATCTTTTCCTGTGGAGTTCATTTCTGATTAGGGCTAATTGAGTTCTTTTCAGGATCCTTTCGGTGGCTGAGGTTTTAGAATGGAATTTTAGTTGGAAACGTGGGGTTCAGGCTTTTGTCTTGGCAGTTGCATAGGAATGTGAGGTCACATAAGATGATGGCTCTTCGGACTTCAAGTTTCTCATAGAATCTGGTGAGCAGGAAGGTTTCCTCCCCATAGAGGAAAGAAATTGGTTTTTGTAGATTTTCATAGATGTAGGTATGCTGGTCTTTTTGTATTCGGGTCTTTTCCCATTGTCTTGGCAACATTTTGGTGAGATCTCACTCACCATCCTCAGGCTGGAGTTTTTGGCTTAAAGCGTGGCTGGAGCTGCTGTCTTTCTGTGAATCTTAGGGGGGATGGAGTGCTGGCGTTGTTTCAGTAAGTGGATTGATTGGCTGTGTGGCTGTATCATGATTGGTAGATTGATGCTGATTGGTGCTGGCTATGTGTCCATTGTTGTTTTGTGTTGTAATGGCATGGGTGGTGGGTGGGGCTTGTTTGTTTACCAGGGCTGGTTTCCAGATGTCTGGCAGGCGGGAGGCATCGTCACGTTTATTCATGTTGTGGGGGTGTTTCTCTATTTCGATAGCTTCTATAATTATTCTCTTCTTGAAGTGTTCAGTTTTGGAGATTAACCTGTTTCCTTCAAAATTAATTTCATGTCCTGTAGCTTTAAGGTGCTGGAAAAGGGAGGAAGTTTTTTCTTTTTTTCTTACTGCGTTCTTGTGTTCTGCAATGCATGCATTTATTATCCTGTTCATTTGTCCTATGTATGTTGCAGGCAGATTTTGCATGGTATTTCGTAGACTCCTTGGTTTCCTAGCTGGATTTTGTCTTTGGGGTTTCTTAAAATGTTGGCTATTTTTTGGTCAGTGTTGAAGGCTGTCTTGATATTGTATTTGTGGAGAATTTTGCTGATTTTATCTGTGGTGCCTTTGATGTAAGGGAAGGGGGTGATGCCATTGTCCTGTTCTGTATCTCGGTTTTTGGGGGGAGTCTCCCTTTGGATTAGGTTGGTAATTGTTTTTCTTTGGAATCCGTTGGGGATTAATACGTTTGTGAGAGTGTGTAATTCAGTTTTCAGGTGGTCTTTGTCGGCTAGGCGTTTGATTATGGAGATGAGGGTCTTGGCTACAGAGTTGCTCTGTGCAGGGTGGTGATGGGATTGTGCAATATTACATGCTTTTCAGCAAACTAAATACCTTGGTAAAATACATATTCCTTAATATGTATTTTATGTATTTTAAAATTTAAATAAAAATAGTTTTTCACTGCTAGAATAAATTTTTTAAAAAAACCATGCAGTAATAATAAATTGAAGCCCACCCAGACATTTAAAATGAATTGTTTTTACTCCTTTTAACAGAAGAAGAGGCTGTCATTCTAGGAGAAAAGCAGGTATACTTTTAATATATTTAAATCAATGTTTTCAACCATGACTATCTTCTTTTATTGGATTTTCAGCAACTTATATAATTCTGTTCTTTACTGAAGAAATTTGGGACAGCTATTACTATCATTTTCCTCTATCACTATGAACATTGTCATCCAATTGTTAAAATTTAAAATTAATGTGGCTAATACATATCTTGCTATTATAAATTATATTTTAGAGTAAATTTCCTGGGCAAATCTTTTTGGAATTCTCAATTGATACACACCTAGACTTCTAAAAGTATTTGTACACTATCTATAAACAAAATGGGTCAGAATCAAGAACACATATTTCTTTCTTTTCTCGTACTCAAGCAGGAACCTATAACTGATGAATGAGATATCAAGTATCCAGGTATTATCTCCGACCAGCCAACATCCTATTTTTCCACAAAATAAGTCATCCTCCCAGGCTAAGTTGATGTGTTTTAGGCCTATGTGCACTTTGCTTCAAAGTCCAAAATATACAAATTAATTAGCCCAGGAAAATAGTACACTAGAGCTACCAGAAGTAAAGAAATAAGAAAGCTTGCACCAGAATTACAGCTTCAAATGACTACCTGACTTATAGAATAGCTGGACTGAGTCTCTATGACTCTTCATCTGGACAATTTTGGGCAGATAACAAGATGCATGGTTCAAGGTATTTTCTCTCAACCATGTAACTGGGTGACTTGGTGAGTGACTCAACACAACCTACTGTTTCTACAGCAACAAGGATGTTGTAGGAAGAAAGCATATTCCCTAGAGGTTCTGGGGGACTAGTGAGATATAAAAATGCATGGGTAAATTTTAAACATATTTTAATTATTTATCAAATGAGTCCCAAAAATTAAAACAAAAACAAAAACGTCAATTCATAATAAGTGAAAAATAAAATATAGGAAGACAGACAGGAGCAAACCAAAGGTTTGCTTTTGCCTAAGGAAAGGATTGGGTGAAAAGACTGGTATTCAAGATCTTCTAAACAAACCTCAGCAGAGCAGTATGGGAAGAATATATTAATTTATATAACTGTGTTAGATATATTGTATAACTGAATTAACACAATGTAAACATAATTATAATGCTCATAGTTCAAACTAAGAAGTCCAATTCACATCACTTCATTTATCAATCACTTCTCCAAGTTAACACATACACCTACCCATGGCCTTTAAGTCAGGGGTGGGCTTCAAAATTTTTAGCAAGGGGTTCTCTTCCCGGTTGCTGGGTGGGTGTGGCTATGGTGGGTGTAGCCTCGTTGACATCCTCCACCAAGGCAGGGGAAGGCATTTTTCCCTCTCCAGGCTCCAGAGGCTTTCCTCGAGCCTCTGGGGTGGCGAAAATGGCCTCCTTTGGAGGCCAGAAAGAGATCTGTTTCCAGCCTTTCCAAACTTCCAGTAGGCCTGTTTTTTGCCCTCTCCAAGCCTCCACCTGACCCTGCACCTATCTGCATCCAAAACAGGCCACATGGGGACTTCTGGGAGGGGAGGGGTGGGGTGTGGTGGCCAGGGCCAGCCAGGAGTGAAATTTTGGGATTCTCCAAACTGCACAGAATCTTAGCTAGAGGTTGTCCCAAACCCCTGCGAACCCCCAGCAGTTCATCCCTGCAGTGTCACTTAGAACCAACACATGCACACCTCCATACCCTTCAAGACCCAGACCAAAGTCAAGCTCCTATAAAGCAGTCCTTTTGTACCTCATTTTCTCTGTAGTACCCCATAGGCAAATCTCTTTGCTGGGGAATAAATAAATCTGCTTTCCTCGTAGCTGTGAATTTCATTTTGAAACTTCATTTTGGGTGCAACCCCAGTTCAAGTTGACACCCCAAATTGTTTTTCTGACAGCCGGGTCCATCTGGATCTCAAGGGAAACTTCACCCTAGATTTATATATAGTTTTCTATATAATGTTATATAATACTGCAACATATAAATTAATATTGAATTTTTTGGTTTATTATACAAAGGACTAATTTTGTATAAAAAGAGCAAAATTGAGCAACTTCTGTTTTCTTCAGTTAAAGCCAAGCTACAATAGGAATGATGGTTAAATGAAAAGTGGACTAATAGCTTGCTCCCTAGAAATAGGCTTTACATTTAAGATCTGCTTCAGAGGTTAAGCAACTTAACCTAGCATTTCTTTTCAGTCCTCATACTACAGTTGTGGAAAATGTTCTCGCAGAAAGTTTGGTAGCCTCAAGTCTGTGCAAAGACTTTATTTGGAAATTTCATCCAAGAGTGATTTAATCACTGCAAGAAATGAACTTTCCAAATTGGTTGTTTCTGTATCAGTCTAACATTTAATAGCCTTTTGCACATTTTCAGAAAAGGATTTTTTTCCCTCCAAAGAATACTGATTTTTCTAAGACAAAGCAGCTTGATTCAACAATCAAGTTCACAGGTTCAGATTCATCCAAATATTCAGAACTGGGTCTGACCTGATCTGCACACTTCTAGTAATCATTATTTTTTATTATTTAGGACCTCCTTTCATTATCTGGAGCTTTAAATAAAATATTGGCTGCTGAAGTTCTTATTGATTGGCTCTTTCAGATTTTATTCTCCTTCTCCTGCTATAAAAATTGTGCTTGTACACGCCAGTTAATTATGTAGGAAGCTTTTAATTGGAAACTGATTCTAACATTGCAGTTTTGAAAGTCTGTATGTAAATACTTGAAGCAGATAAATTGCTTTTAACAGCTGGAGGAAAAAATATGTTCTGTGGATTATGTGCATATTTATGACTCATCCTATATCAAGAAGATGGCTACAGAAAATGAATGCAAGGGAAAGATAGCAGCTTAGCACTTGCCAAGCTGTTGCCTTTATTTGCTGTATTTGCCTATGTTACCTACATGAAGTAAAACACCCTTTTAAAAATAGAATATTGTACCTTTGAAATTAGGATTCCAAAGAATTCAATAATTTTTCACATGATCCATTGAAACTAATGTGTTTTAAAACCATTTACCTTAAGGTGAAATGTTAAGCTTTCAAATTCATTTATGAGATTGGTGACATGGAGATGATATATTAGCAGAGGGGCTCAAAATAAAACCCTGTACAAAACCTAATAATATTCCCAGCACTTGTATGGAATTAAGTGGATTGTGAACCATTGTTTTTACTCAATGTTTTCATGGACAAAAATAGAAACTTTAGGAAGGAATTACTCCAAAATAATATTGCTGATAGGGTTTTGTTTTTAATTGGTTAGTATTGTTGTTATTTATCTTATCTTGATCATCTGGGATTCCTGTTATATCATTAATGCTTCCCTACAAAGGGAAATATATTATAGTTCACTCCAGAAGTATTTTGGGGGTAGGGATAATTCCTGGGGGTCCAAGGTAAGATAAGCTCAATTGTATGGTATTTATTTTTAATTTGTACCTAAGGCTTAGGACCAATTAATCATGTATTAACTACAGCTTAATTCTACATCTGCTATCTTAGCTACCAAGATTTGCTAGTGACTTGACTATATTCCACTGTTTGACTAATCAGTTCCAGCAACCAGTTTCAGGAGAACATTTGGGAATACTACACTAATGAGTGAGAGAGAGGTTGGGAGGAAAATAAAAGAGTAAAGCCAATAAAAAAATTAGGTCAAAGAAAAGAAATTCAAATACTACATTAACTGAGCCACTTTTGGGCATAAAACAAAACAAAGCTGCATCAGAGTTCTTTAGAATTTCAACGCCCAGGAAATGTACTTCAGATTTATAGTATCTTCCAACTATAATAAATCTTTGTTCCTTCGAACAGAGGCAGCCACATAATGAAAGAAGAAAGTATCCACCAGTTGATGTAAGCAACCTGCTTCAAACTAAAACAAAACAAAACAGTGGAAATATAGCCTGAGCAGGAAAAGATAAGAAAGAAAGTGGTCCCTAAAAGGCTGCTTAATATTTTTTTTACTCAGGACCCGTGGACAGAATTCTATTTGCTGCCCTTTATGTCTCAGAAAACCTAAAAAGATCCTTCCAATTTTATAATTTTTTATTGCTCCCTAAACCTGGGCAGATCTTGATTGAATGGCAATAATTATGTATTCTTATTATACTTCATCTAAAGTTAATGTCAAAGCTGTACACTATTTTCTTCCCAATACAGTCATCTATTAGGAACTAAACTCCTGAAAATGATGCACAATTGATGTGTAATGGATTAAAAAAATCTAAATCTATGAATCAGAAAGTCACGGTTCAAATTTTCCTATCCCACAGGCTCTCAGGTTGTTCTGAAGTTATTCTTTCTTGGTTTCAGTTGTCATCCTATCATAACTGAAGTGCAAAATAATAATGTTAATTTATCTTACATGGCTGTTCTAAGAATCACTATTAAATTGCATACTTAATCTATATACTGGAAAACACGACACAGATTTTGATTTCCCATTTTATATAAATGTCACTGCTACTACTATTAATCACCAGTATATGTGAAACTCTGCACAGCAGTATAAAAAATGTGTGTAGGATTAAGAAACAGTCAAATGTAAGAAGAGATTAGAAAAAATGCAATTTTTTGGGTCAGAAATATAGGGCCAAACTACAAAATAGCATGAAACCATTTCAGGAAGATCTGATTAGAACCAAGTGCATATAAGGAAATTAAAATACAAGAGATATAGAGAGATACAGATCGGGGGGGGGGGGGGGGGAGAGATCCAGTACACTCCAGAAAAAAATCTATTTTAAATGGTGATACAGTATTAATTGCATGTTCATAATGTGGTCAAGGAGTTTTTAATATTTTTATACTAGAGGTGTGTCTGCTAATATTCTTTTGTACACAAGGTCCCATCACTTACATTCATAAAAACAATATGAAAAAGCCCAAAAGTAGTTTGCAAACTCATTAAAGTAAGTGCAATAGGCTTCTTTCTAGCAAACCTTTCATTAGGAAAAACAAATACTAGATGGATTTGTCTCCTGAGATCTTGCAGGCCATGGAAATAGTAGTTTCTTTTTTCCTGGAATTAAAATAATGTTTGTAAAAAGAAAATAAGGGAAGAATACATTATAAACACCTTCTGTGCACACCATCATCCTGATCCTGACAACCATCACGTCCCCACACTTGCCTTCATCATTTAAGTCACAATTTACAATGCTGTAATAGATTGACATTCTGTTGGTGAATATTTAATAGAAAAGAATTTAGTGTAAAAGCTGAGTACCAGATGCCATTTTCTGTCAAAAAAAATGCATCACATCTGCATTATACTTTATTATCCCTACTCTGTACATTTCCCTGCCTTAGACAGGGGCCAAACCTAGGGGGCCACAAACAGCCTTCTTTACTACCATCACATGGTCATCCAATTTTTTTAAACCAGACATACCAGTAGCAGCCCTAACTTTCATGTATAAAAAAATGTATAAAATGTATAAAAAAGCAAGAGCAGAATAAATCAATCCAAGAATCCAATCTGAGAGCAAGTTTCACTCAGTGAGTTTATAATTTAAAACAATACAAAATCAAGCATGACCAATTTCACAGAATTAGAGACTTGGTTGTACTCTTGGGAAAGAATGAAGAAGAAAATTATCTGTTTGAAATCAATGACCTTTAGGAAACTCTTAACTTCTTTCATTATTATCGCCCTGCCTATGCTATATGCCTAATTAGATACTTCACTGATTTGCATTTATTATTGTATCAACATCATGGATTTAATATTTTATGACTCAGATTTTATATATGCATTTTCTAGCCTGATTAATTATATGTGTCATAAGGAAAACTTTATTTGTCATACATATAATTTCCTAATAGTTTATTTCTTCACTGTATAAATCCAAATGTTTAAAAGTTCTATGGAAGAACTGTCATTTCCACTTATATACTGCAATACACTGTGTAAAATCTGGGGAAAGTTCAGTCATCACAATAATTTCATTTAGAATGTTCCTCTGCATGGATTGTAGAAGTGAATTAGAATCAAATGAAGAAATTTCATAATCCATTGCTTGAACCTTCTCCATGAAACTGTATTTGAGTGATGATCTCTGGTTTCTCTTGGAATGTAGTTAGTTTAACCAACTAATTTTATGAAAAGCATACTGTAAAATATACTTTAAATACTAAATTTGTCAGGAACCATGGCAATTTATCCACAAATCTGGCACATTCACAAATGAAATGGTTTAGTTTAATATGAGACAGGTTAGGTGGTGATCCATGTATGTTCCTTTTAATGCTTTCTTGTAAGATTTCATTTGATCTCAAGCAAAACCAGACCAACCCCAAAAATACACTTCCTACATTGTATTAAATTTATTGAATAATTCATAACTGACTGAGTTCATACTTTGTATATTATAAACTGTGGTTAAAAAACTATATTATCTAAGCCAAAAATCAAGTTTTGATTTAAAACTGATTCCTGAATCCACATAAGACATTTGTTCTGAAATTGTCAGGCTTTCTTCATTCAGTTTTAGGAGCATCAACATCATCCTTTTCTTCATAACTATATCTGGATTGCAAAAATCGAAATTACATTTTAGATGGCAATTAGCGTTAAAGTTGCTATATCTCTTTGCAGCTTTTCAGCGGTCATCCAAAGTTTTGTGGGCCAGATGTGGTCACCAAATTTTTTGAATTTTCTACTTCTTTCAAGAATTCTTAATCCTGCATTTCAAGCTGAAATGTAAATTCTGCAGGATTTTGCAGCCAATTAAGTAATAATTAAGAAGAATTTGTTTGTTTGGTTTTTGGGGTTTTTTGTTTATTTCTTTGTTTCTAAACCAGCATGGGTTGATATGCACAATGCAAATCAAGAATTCTTTAACCTAACTTTCATAATTTAAATATTTTTTCTTTGTTCATTTGAACATATTTTTCTTCATTTCTTTTTCTATATAATGTCTGGTTTTTAATGTGTTTACTTTTTGTACAATCTGTGTACAATGAAGTGTATTGTAATGCTACGTCTGTTGTTGTTGTTATTAGCATATGGCATTGTTACATTAGCCAGAGACCACAAAGTTATTGCAGAGCTGCCAATTTCCAGCTCTGCTGTAGGACATTCTCACGTGCTTCCCAAGATATACCATGGGGTGGGGGGTGGGGGAGCACTAGGTAAATTATAGATGAGTGGCTCTTCTTGCAGCACCTACTTCCCCGGGAACTGCATGGAGCACCAAGCCGTGTTCCACTGAAATGGTACCTGTTCATCTATTCACATAGGACACGTTTTTGAACTGATAGGCAGGCAGAAGATGAGTTGACTGGTGGAAGCTCATTCAACCCACTGAAGCAGAGACCATCTTCAGCATCATTAAGTCAGTGAGCCACCGTGCCTCTTAATGTCAAATAATGTAAACGGAACAAAGGAGAATATTTTTCACAAAAGATTAAGAAACGTCAGCTGCATATTTGCTTTTAACTTAAAATGAAATACAAATTGTACTCATAATATTAAAATCTATGTACTGAAACTTTTAATTCACATAAAAAAGAAGGAAATTCTGTATCTTCCTCATCATAATCTTTGTGATATTATAAACATATATTAAACTTGTAGTTTGGATAAAGTAAACAAAAGTAAACACGTAATTAAATATCAAGATTTCCAAGTTTAAGAATATTTACACCATATTTCTAAAGTCAGAAATGTAAAACACATCCTAAACAATTATAACTTACCATCTTAACTTCTTTGAAGCTACATTTTGATATATATTTATTTAGGGGGAAAGTCTCACTTACCAAATAAAAAACTTTACAAATCAAAAGAAATCAATCTATATCAGATAACTGTTGAAGGTAACAGCAGTTTAGTGGTGTTCCTGAAGGATTTACAAATTATTGTAAATTGAACACATAGGCATTAAGCCTGAAAAATAAAGTCATTAGTTCTTTTAAATAATGGAACCATTACTGGGGATTTCACTCACCTCCAAGTTCAACCTATATTTATTGTTCTTATTCTCATCATTCTTATTATCATCATCATCACTTTTATAAATTGAAAACAGACTACATACAGGAAGTAATAATATAGTTATAACATTTCAAATCTCAATTTTTATTCAAACTGATTTTTTTAACACTTGGCACATTGCCTTCTATAAGCATCTGCAGACAGTTATGTTTATATGGTGAACAAAGGGGAGCTGAAATATAGCTGGTATTCATTAATTATTTATTTTATTCAATGGCCAATCCATATTTCAGATTGTTAAATCTATTGAATAAATGCCCATTTCTGTCACTCTAAAGAATTGGAACAGACCTGCTTATTTGTGAATGAAAAGCAAGACATTTTAGGGTTTTGCTTTGACTGCTAGTTGCATTCACATTGATTTCTAGGAAACAGAAACATTTCTTTGAAATAAAAAAAATGAATGTAAGTAATACCATATAAACATTAAGAGAAATAGGGAATATTTAATATAGTGGATATCATTTGCAAAAACTCACTAAAAATAAATGAATCTTTTGCCATCTTAAATACCAACAAATTTTAACTTCCCATCTTATTGTACTTTTGCAAAAACTGTTCCCTGGGAAACTGAACAAACTTATCACACATATTCATACAAAGTATTTAGGCTATGGCAAACCTTAAAATGGGAAGCTTTGAAAAGCCTATTAGTGTAAGCAAAAATCTTTTTTTGAGGTTTGCTGTTTTAATGGATTTTTAAAAGCATAAATGAAGAAGAAGAACAAAAAAACCAAAGAGGAAAGATACTTTAGTACGATCTGTATGAAATTGAACAAAATGTTTAAAATAAGATTGATTAGTAGTTTATATCAGACTGAAATTTGCTAATTATTATTAAAGTTATCAATAATTAACAAAAGTAGCCAATATGACAATGGACGCTGTGGCTCAGTGGCTAAGATGCTGACCTTGTCAATCAGAAAGCATTTTGCCAGTTCAAATCCCTAGCACTGCATAACAGAGTGAGATCCTGTTACTTGTCCCAGCTTCTGCCAACCTAGCAGTTCAAAAGCATGTAAAAATGCAAGTAGAAAAATAGGAACCACTTTTGGTGGGAAGGTAGCAGTGTTCCTTGCACCTTCGGCGTTTAGTCATGCCAGCCACATGACCATGGAGACGTCTTTGGACAGCACTGGCTCTTCGACTTTGAAACAGAAATGAGCACCATCCCCTAGAGTCAGGAATGACTAGCACATATGTGTGAGGGGAGCTTTTACCTTTACCTTTTAGCCAGTATAACACATAAATCACAATGGACAATTAACAAGTTGCTACCTTGTCTTTTTTTAAAAATCTGTTCTCGTTTAACAATCAAGCAAAAACTAATACAGTATATTAAACCCTAATGGTAAGAGAAACCTAAACTTTAGATAAGATACAAGTTCATAAGTCAAATTATAATTCAAAGTTTCCAAGATGAATTATATTTGGAAGTATAAAAGTCACTGTGTTCTTTGGAATGTCCCTGCATCAGGTTCAAAAATTCCTGATTGTCTACCTATGAATGTACATGCCAATGCCAAACAATACTTGTGAAACCACTAGCAAAGTGACTGTGCAAGTACACACATGTTGAGGCAACAAGGAGAACTGTTTTAACTCTTTCAAGAGAACTTGATTTGCACCAAGATGCTTGATGAAGTATCTTTTTTTCAGCGCTTTGCAAAATCCCTTTGGCATATTCAGCATCTGAAAATGCTGATAGTTAACCAACAGAATTATCTGTGAAAGATAATTCGTGCATTATATACTAAAGGTGCCAATTTTTCAACAATTTTAAGGAAAATAGTATTTTAGTTTTTTATTATAGGAATTCCTAGTTACCCTTAATGTCATATTATCACAAATGAATTGCTTGTTAAAATAGCATAGTCCAGATGGCTTTACCAATTCATAATTATACCACTGTCCAGAACTACAGCCCCGCCAATATGGATATGCTGATATAAAATCTGCTTCTGGAATCATCCAGACCTTTTTTATTCATATATTTGTGGTGAAGCATTAATTATTATTTAACTTTCCTCACAATTGGATTTGATTTATTTCCTATTTATTGATTTTTTTCACTAATTATGCAATTCATTAGTTTGTTTTCATTTTTAAAAAAGCTGCCTCATTTATTCATTATTGTTTTAAAATATATTTTAAAATATATTGTTGCAGGTTTACAACAATTATTTCCTAATCAAATGAAATTTGATTGATCAAGTGCATGCCAAAAATGCAGTGATATATCATATGTATGTGGGTTGTAGAAGCCATTGTAGATGAACTTCTTGAAGACTTAAACAGTGTTTTGTTCATGCTGTATATCATACTATTGAGAAAAACTAACAATCTGCCCTGACACGCCCATCTGTTACCAACTTTTCCAGTTCCATCAGATGATTAATTTGAATGATAAAGTATGCAAACTATAAAATAATTTATTTTCATAAATTCAGGGGTTTGTTCTTTTCTTCAAAAAAAATTTGTTTTATCAATGTATAAAATAAAATGAAATTAAAGGAAGAAAAAAGAAAGGGAGAAAGAAAATATGGGGTACAAGGGAAGAAAGAAGGTGTTGGCTACTTTTTACTTTTACACATTAGACTATAACTAGCCATTTCTATAACAACAAATCTCTCTAATCAGCATAACCAAAGTAAATTTTTCGTATTTTTTACATTATTACAAGCACAAAATCCAGAAGTGATATCCAGATAAAAAACAAATAGATTCTCCAGTTTGAACAGAACAATTTAATCATTTCTGCTTTATCTTCTTTGCTGTTGAAATATGTATTTCTAATTGCGCTTAATAATCTTTATAAACTATTACCATTTATATTAACAAAATTCACTGTATTATTTCAGATTCTTTAACCTTAAAGGGAAAAATACTTTTTTTTCATCCATTTTAAAACACTATGCTTTACTTTAAAACATTTCTAAAATCAAAACATTGTAATACATCTTTCTTTTTAACTTCCCCTTAACAGACATACTTTAAAATCCACTTTCAGACCAATAGAATTCCAACTAACTCTAATTGATCCAGTGCTTATCTCTGGATCTTTTGTCATGTCAGCCTCTGCCAGTTTGTGGAAAATTAATGATTTTTTTAGAGACTCCGAATTCAAATTTAGTGTTGTAACAAATCACTTTTTCTAAGCTAACAATTGAGTAGTTCTGACTGGTTTTTTTTTAAAGGATGGCATATATTAAGAAAAGGAGTGTGCGCTGTGCTTTTCCTAATACTATGAAACATGAAAATATAATCTTTCAATGATGAGCCAATAACACAACTTCATTGTGCTCATCAAAAAAACACTTTCCACTAAGGTCATAAGAAAATAAGAGAAGTTCTGCTAAGCAAAGGATATATCTACTTGTATTTAACTTTTTTCTTATCTCTATTAGTCAGATAAGCTGATTTAACTTCCCACTGGCTTCCACTAAAAGTAAACTTTCTGTACCTGGCTGACATCTTGAAATGTGAAAGCCCTGCAGGATTTAATGGGTAATTTTCTAATGGTAACAATTCTTGCTTTTCCGTCTTTCCATCTCCTGAGTTATCTTGCACCATGTAGAAGTGGCTTCACGTTTAGACTGTAGTTTTACTGCTGGAAATGCAGGGGTACCAGTATCAGAGGGGAAATGCCTTGGCAACCTGGCAGCTCTCCTTATAGTGAACTTCAGGGTTATTTCTTCTTTAAATGCTACATACCACAAATACTTAGGTTGCATTGAGCCAGGCTGAGTTGGTGACAGTCTTTTGAGGTCGGAGACCAGACAAAGAAATACACTCCATCGTAAGACCAGTACTACACTTTATTGAGATAAACTATACTAACAGGATCTTGTAAATCTTCTTATGTTTTACCTTCCCTCCCTCTTACAGCCTATTGAGTCAGGGGGGGGGGGGGAGCCAGCCTGTGTACTATTTATATATCTATATAATAAAAAACAGAACAACAGAGTTATTAATTAAAATAATGTATTAAGTATGGAACATTAACATTAATGTAACATACTTTTGCCAACCATCAATAAGACGGGGGGGCATTAATTTTCCCAAGGGGCTATATGAGAAACTGGACTATTGTGGTAAGTAAAACCAAGATAACCTGATTTGATGTTCTCAAACTCCATCACTTCAACCTCTCAAGCTGCTCCACGTGAAGGGCAAGGACTGTGCAAGAGCAAAAAATAGATTCTTTCATCAGCCTCCAGCTAACTGAAGCTTCTGCACAAAGCCAGACCTGACTCAGCTTCTTGTCCTGTCCCATGCGGCAATGGTATTTGATTTGATTTCTAATTTCCAATTGTCCTCATGTAGCTAGACAGGCACAGCCAAAGGTCCAGGGAGTGTAAAATGCCCATCTATAAATGAATAAGGCTACCTGTTGTTGGTTTGTTGATAAATGTATTCACTCTGTTCAGCAGAGACATGGATTAGCCAGTTCTACTGGGAGATATTATATAAGATAAAAGGCAATTAGTTATGGGGGGAAGATCTGTCTGTCTATCTATTATCTCTATCTATCTATCTATCTATCTCTATCTATTAATTATCAGTTTACTTCATATAGTAACAGCAGTGCTAAAAGAACACTATGACTGTGAAAAAGGCATAAAACCAAATATAATAGAGATTAGAAATAAGATGAGAAAAGTTTCAGTAATTGTTTCTTGCATTTTCCAGTTTAAGGCAGCCTCTGAGAAAGTCTTGTCCAGTGTACTGTACCTCATCTCAATTTACAAAAATCCTGGATTTGACCTTCTGAATTCAACAACAATAAGTGTTTAAAATTACTCAGTCTCAAGATGCACTGCACAAATCACTGGAGGTTATCACCTGTCAATTATATAAATATTTCGATAGGACAACAGTCAGGTAGAAAGCAAAATCCAAAGTATAGCTAATGAAAAGGAGAACTTTATATATAGTTCCATTATAGGCTGGCAAAAATGCAGCCAGTTTTAATGAGAATAATCACTCTGTCAAATCTACCTAGTTCAAAATGAATATGTATGCTGCTAACATTATTTAATATGTTCTCCAGACAGCTCAGCATGCATTTGATGAAGGGCTGTGAAATGATACAATACCTTCTACAATAGGAATGCACAAGAAGGCACTAATTACTTAGCAGGATGTCGTCAGGACTATTCCTAATCGCAAGTCCCATGTGAAGAATGGTTGAGCTAAAATGGCTGTTATTTTAGTTATTCAACGCTTCCTGTATTTAATGTATAAAACATCAATAAAAGCTCTGGGGGAAGGAAGGGAAATGTATATTAAAAATCATCTTTTACACAGATTATGTGTGTGTTATATGAATCAGTGAACTATCATTCTGTCACAAAGTCTCTTTTCATAAAATTAATATTTATGGTGCAACCTTATACAAATCTAGTTCAAAGTAATTCCAATGGGATTTATTCTAAGGCAGGAAAGTATAGGGTGACTATTTGAATATCTACCTCCAAATTATGTATTAAAATAATATGGAGTTTTTCACGGCAGTCAATAAATATTACAATACATATATAATAAAGAATTCATATTTATATAATCTGAAGTGACAAATTTCAGGTTTTCAATTTTCAGCATAATTGCTTGAAGAAGGCAGTTGTCTTCCATGACTGTTGTTCTGTCAGATTTGATTGCTAAATACATAGTAGGCAAAAACAAGGAATGTTTGTATTTATATCTCCTCACATATAACAAAAACATCTGAAATTGTGATTTTTTTTAAAATTCTGCTTAAGGCCCACATATCAATTAACTATAATCAGCTTTCAGAAAAGACTAGATTTTATAAATGTAAAAATTGTATAGATCTACATATAAAGTATAATCTAGAATAAAACCACAATCTATAGTATATTAAAAGTTACAATTTCACATTAATTTTCAGGAACATATGGTTCACCTGAAGGCTTTAGGCCAGGGATGAAATGAACTTACCTTCGCTACTGGTTTGCAAATGTGAGCACACATGCAACCTTTGCACATGCACAGGACCTTCTGCACATGTACAGAGTGTCAAGAATGGGATGTGATGATGTTCGAGTGGGTGGGCAGAGCCTCCCGCCACCACTGCTACCGGTTCGCCCGAACCAGATAGAACCAGCTAAATTGCACCACTGCTTTAGGCTGATATATGTCACCCTAGAGCACAGGCAGTTCAGTCTTACCGTGTTTCCCCGAAAATAAGACAGGGTCTTATTTTCTTTTGCCCCACGAAATATGGCCTTGGGCTTATTATAGGGGGAGGGCTTATTGTTTTGGGGTTGCCAGGCAGTTGCTCCCTTGCGAGTGGGTTCCCAAAGAGCTGGGCACAGCCTCAGTGGTGAAACAGGCATGAGGTGACCATACTCATGAGCAACCACCCGGCAAACGCCCTCTACAGCCAGGCAGAGCGCCATTCACTGACCTAGGGGAATCCCTAAGGCGCCAAGGCATGTGGCGCTCTGTCCGCTCCCCAGCTCCCATGGCTTGGCACATTAGGGATACCCCCTAGGTCAGTGCATGGAGTTCTGGTTGTGGGCTGGCTGCCTGACAGAGAGTCTTCCAGAGAAAGAGTCTTCCAGAGAAAGAGTCTTCCAGACAGAGAGTTTTCCAGACAGAGAGTCTTCCAGCAGCCGGCCTACAACCATACAGCGCACTCCTAGAGCGGCCGTTGCTGGAAGACTCGGCAGCCGAATTTTGGAGTTTGGAAGCCAGAGTGCAGCGGTGGTGGCGACGCCCTGGCTCTGCAGGGAGAGCTGGGCCAGGGCATGGTGAGGCTGGGAGGCATGCTTGCTGGGGGTGGAACAGGCATTCACGCAATCCCCTTCTCCAGCCGGGCAGAGCTCCATGCACTGACCTAGGGGGTATCCCTAATGTGCCAAGCCACGGGAGCTGGAGGGCGGGCAGAACGCCATGTGCCTTGGCACCTTAGGGATACCCCTACATCAGTGAATGGCGCTCTGCCCGGCTGGTGAAGGGGTTTGCCGGGCGGCTGCTCATGAGCATGGTCACCTCATGTCTGCTTCGCCCCTGAGGCTGTGCCCTGCTCTTCAGGAGCCCACTTTCAAGGGAACAGCCACTCAGCAACCCTCCTCTCTGGCCAGGCAGAATGCCATTCCCGAACCTAGAGGTATCCCAAAGGCGGCAAGCAATGTCAGTGCCTTTCCCCCTGGCTCCCACGGCTTGCTGCCTTGGGGATACTGCTAAGTCGGTGAGCGGTGCTCTGCCTGGCTAGAGGGGGTGGGTTGTCCAGGGGGCTTATTTTCAGGGGTGGGCTTATATTTTTGCCCATGAGAAAAATGTGGCAAAGTGTTAGTTTCAGGACAGATCATATTTTAGAGGAAACACAGTAACTTAGACCATTTCATGGGACATGAGGCAACTGTATAATGAAATGAGAAAATACTTGAGCTCATATTGGCAGAGTTATAGGAACTTGTTTCTTTCCTGTTGCATTTTCTACCACCAAATACTACTATACTTTAAATCTTACATATGATTATCATAAATAGGAATTGGTTCATGACTATGGCATCTGCTAACAAAATGGAAAGCCCTTCTTGTTCCAGCTTCTGGTTTTATTTATTTATTTACTGTCAGGTGTGAGGGCTTCTCAAATTGACATGATATAAATCCTTTGGGCCCAACTATTTGGTGCATGAGACTGAGCCATCCCTATTTTTTGCATTTTTGCCAAGTTCAGAAGCAGATTTTAACATGTGTAGTGTAACACGTGTAGTAACAACATGCTTATTAAATCCATACATCATCTACATGGATCATCTTTACATTATTCCATGGGATAGTTGCATTGACATAGTAACCTTTCATGCAAATAGTAATCATATGGACCGTGCATACAAGAAATGTTATTAAGATGGGTTAAAGATTAAGGATCTAATAACCAGCTATTCAGGATTAAGAAATTATGTGCCTCTGTAGTTTATTTGGCACTTTTATAACAAGGAGAATATAAACTGGAAAACAAAGGCATGCAAGGTAGACACCAAAGATAACCACATTAGGAAAAAGATGAGTAAGCCACACACCCCAGAGCAGGTAATGAAGGTGGACACTGGCCAGAAGACAAGCATCAGAAATTAGTAAAAATTAGCCATTGTGACAAGAATCAATTGTATTCATTACCTATTCTTCCCAAGTATTTCTAAGCATATTTTTACATTTTTAAATTTATGTTATAGAAAAGAAAATTACATCTCTTTTTTAAAATTCCAACAGAATAAAAAATGAAAGCTCACCATTTAATATTATAAGGCATCTATAATTGGGAGAACCACACAATGAACAATTTAAGGGTGGGGGTATCACTAAAGAGACACCTTCAAGTAAATCTAAAGAACTTGTCTGCTTTTCTCAACTGCAAAAAATAAATTCTATCCCTGCACTTCTCCTATCTTATGCTATGTCATCGTCTTTCATGAATCTGTGTTGTTGCTGTTTTACTTTGCTTTACCATTGTGAAATAGAGAGAAAAAACAAGAGGCAAGGTGGCTTTTCCATACATCAGGAATATTCAGTTTAATAGCAAGACTTATCAAATGGCATACACTTCCACTCTGCAGATTCAGACATTCAGTGATAGTGCTAAGCAAGATGGGCAACTTTCTTGCTATCAGCCACTATTCTACCTCTCCTTTCCTGGAGCACAATCAGTGACATAATCAAATAGCTATATTATTGTTTTGATTTTGTTTTGGTTCAGGCTGGAACTTGGAGAATTCAAGCACTAAATATGTCCTACTTACAAGAAATGATTTTGCATGTGCATCGTGTTCTCCCAAAGGAGGAAACGTGATAGTTTAATTCAGATGTGGGAACCGATTCCCTCCACCTAAAAAAAACTAGGTAAGCGTATTCAGGATTAAGGAACAAAATGGATATTAAGCCATCCCAAGATTTAAGGCACCCAATCTGCCTCTTAAAACCAGTCCAAAAACAAGCCAAAAATGGGGTTCCACTTACTTCAGATATGTTCAAATTCTCTGGATTTGGAGATCTGTATAAATTACTCCAACTTCAAAAATATCTCAAGAGTGTAACAAAGGGCCAGGATGGGAAAGATTATCAACAGTTATTGCTTCTATTAAGTTATTTATCAAACAAGAAAAAATACCACACTAAACATTAGAACTAAAAACTCAGACTAAAAGAATCACACCATTAAGCATTAGTATCCTACTTCCATTAAAAAAAAATTACACTCCCTTTTTACTCTTCATTTCATCTTGCGTATATAGAAATTGTTCTAATGGAGAAATAGATATTTCATATATACTGAACATGTACAAATGAATCCTTTTTTAAAAAAATAGCTAAAGGATTACCGGTAAGTATCTGATTTTTTAACTATTTCCTATTTTTTCACGCTTTGTCTAGCCTTTGGTAGCTAGGATTGTTGGCGGTGTTCCTTTTTTACTTTCTTATCTCTTAAAAGATTTTTTTTCCTTTCCTTCTGTCTCTTGATTAGTATAATGTTGCTGTGGTTTCATAGTCCTTGTAGAACTAGAATTGCTAAAGACTGGGAATGAGGTTTTTAGAGAAAGGCAATGAAACATACAAGATTAAGTGAGGCAAGTCCCATGTCTTCTGCTTTATTCATTCAGATCTACACATGTTTTCAATTCCCTTAAGGGAGATGGAATAAGCCACCCACTCCAAGCTATTAGAGCTGGAACATTAGAGTACAGAATTAGTTAAATTGTAGGTCTATGTCCCAGCTTAGTCAAAAAACATCTTGTGGGCAAGATACTTGAACAGCTTTTGATGGAGCTGTGAATTATTAAAACAAGGTTTTTTCCCCGTTAGTATATTTTACAACCAACCATTGTTTTGCCATATTAAGAGTAATGTGTCATTTTTTTTAAAGAAAAGTCCTTCACTGTGAGCTGTTACAAAATGTTCAGTGTTACAAAGATATTTTACCGTTAGCAGAAGATAACTGCCAAAAGACTGGGGAAGAGACAAGAAAATTCAAAATCCAAAGAAAACCAGAAATAAAATTTAGGACATGTGGCAAGGTGCAATGGTTATACATTTGATCCATTCTCCCCATATGCCTGATGTCTGCCCCTAAAAAGAAGAAAACTGATAATTTAATTCAGATCTGAGAATTGAATGGGTAGTGTAGATTCTTTACCCAATGTTATGAGTCTTCTCTTTCCCCTTTTAAAGCAGTCAATAGGGTGGACATTCCTAAAAACCAAAATAGGCATGAACCATTTGCCTTTTTTTTCATTAAGAACAAAAGTAAAACTTACTACGTTGTAGAAGAAAACCCAGGCCAATCCCAGAAGAGTGCAGGTCAGAACAATCCCCAGGGAGCCACTCACCTCTGCTAGAATCTGGGAAGAATTCTAGTACCCAGAATTATGGAATGAAACAGATTAGAACATGGGCAATGATTAATCCTAACATGCACCTGTTCTATTAAATACATTCCTGGTACTCTTAAAAGGTACTAGCAGCAATATTCTGCCGAACGAAGTAACTTCCTTCCTTATTTGTCCTAACAGTTTTAAAATATGCTCTCATAGGCCATTTTAGAGATGATAAAGCAAGTCCATATTGTTTTTATGGGCATTTCATCTGATTAGACTGCCTGTTTGTTAATTTAGCTACCAAATCCATCTCCAGTATGGGTCACTGTGAGTTAAAAGAGGCGAATGGGCACATTTGTTGGTTTGCTTGATCTGTTGTGCAAGCACATTTTGCAAAATGTGCTGAAAAGCACAATCGTGAAATAAAAGCTTTTTTCCTTGTTTCTTTCCATTTTCACAAAAAAAGAAGGAAAGGTCATTGCTGGGGTTTCTATGAAAAGACCAACAATTTCAGTGTTCATCTATTGAATAACACAGTTAGAGAAAGACAGTGCTGAAAGTGGTTTCTATGAGCTCAGTGGCATGCTGAATACATTTCTGTTCCCCGGGGAAGGGGGGGGCAAAATGGGATGGTTTCAGAATGATTTGAAAACTGAATACTTGGTAGAATAGAATAGATCAACCTATTCTTTGCAATATTTGCAATTCACTAAAGGAATCTTACTCCATGAAGAGCAGAACATCTAATGCTTCTATTCCTGCTCCAGCCTAGCCATTCTAAAGTTACAATCTGATCCCAGAAAATTACAAAGAGGATATGTGGCTTTTTATCTATTCTATGTTATTCAAATGTCTTTTCCTTCCAGAAAAAAATATACATTCACATCTGGCAATTTTGTCTCATTGGCTATCAAAAAAAATATACCAACTTTTACAAAACATTTTTGAGATCAGCTTTCATTGAATTATGCCTATTCCAAAGGTCGATGATTCCCATTTGCAGTACTGACATATGGATCTGTCCACCTATATAACATCTGTCATTGTCTGTACTTCTTCAATCATTTATCTTCAAAAATGCCCCTGCGAGGTAAAGAAGTACCATAATAACCTGTAATTTTCAGCTGAGGAAATGAGGTAGTTGGAAGTCACAAATGAGATCTGAGGCACAGACAGATAATAGGCCAAAAATCTCTTGAGACATAATTCAATACAGAACTGGCCATGTTTTCTTGCCCTTTAGGTACAACTTAAAATGATGGAAATTATAGTCTTTACTTTGTTTTTTCCTCCTAGGAGGTTAGGGCAATGGTTAAATACAACCCTCTCTCCAAATCCATTGTAGGTAGCATGTTATCACTCAGTTTAAGTGCATGAAAATCTGAACAATTCAATTCACACATGTGTGCCTGTATGTCTATTAAAACTGTATAAATCAAACTTATTTTGAATTAGAGTTTCTACATGCACAAATAACAAGACCTGTTCCATTTGCGATTCAGAAGGGTAACCAGATCTGATTCAAACTGCTTCAAGGTTTCATTTTTTTAAAGTCATCTGCAGACTATAATGGAGAAATTTAAAAACTCTTGAAGATAGATAGATAGATAGAATAGATAGATAGATAGATAGATAGATAGATAGATAGATAGATAGATAGATAGATAGATAGACAGACAGACAGACAGACAGACAGACAGACAGACAGACAGACAGACAGACAGACAGACAGACAGACAGACAGACAGACATAAGTAAAAGTAAAGGTTCGCTTCACATGTCTGTGCTAGTTGTTCCCAACTCTAGAGGGGGTGCTGATCTCCGTTTCAAAGCTGAAGAGCAAGCACTATCCGAAGACATCTCCTTGGTCATGTGACTGGTATGACTAAATGCCAAAGGTGCATGGAACACTGTTACCTTCCCAAAGTGGTCCCTATTTTTCTACTTGCATTTTTATATGCAAACTGCTAGGTTGGTAGAAGGTGGGATAAGTAATGGGAGCTCACTCCATTATGCAGCACTAGGGATTCGAACCACTGAACTGCTGACATTTCTGATCAACAAGCTCAGCACCTTAGTCACTGAGCCACCACATCCCACCTATACATATACACATACATTTATTGGACTGATAAAAGCAGGAATGGTAGACCCTTCCTCATTAAGTTCCAACTCTACAATTTTTTAACACCTCCTTGATAACCTATTTTAGAATAGAAGTTGGGATGACTAAAGATTAACAGCTTCCAAATTGGGAGAGGGCATCAGGTTTGGCTTAACATTGAAAAATTAGCTTTAGAATTATAATTAACTTTCCATTGTGGGGCAATGTGCTTTGTTGATGATGTTGAAGTGATTTTTATTTTATTTATTTTAAAGTCAGGACAGTTGGCAAAGCGGGTTATCAAGTTCACCCTACCTTTGAAGGATTGCATCATTGACAGGATTCAGTTTACAGATATTATATAGTCAGCTGGGCTAAGTTTGAAGAATATGTTGGTTATCTGGTGCTGACCTGTGTGCTTTTTTTATCATCTTGAAAGATGATTTGTGATGGGATGCTGTGCAACATGGCACAGTTGTGTTTTTATTGCAAGGCAAAAAAGGTTTTCTTCCCTTTACCGTTAATTGCAGGTGGAGATCATACCACTGCAGCTAGTTTATAATGTAGTGAGGAAAGTAAATGGAAGTAAATTGACTTTGTTGAATCTAGCATATGAATACAAGCTTAGGTGAAGTATTGGACTTCCATTGCAAACTGGAGGATGGGAAGAAGAGTAATGGAGATAAACTGTTGCCTAAATTAATGCTTCAGTTGCATCAAAGTTGTGACTTGTTAGCAATATTTAGGACAATAGGTATGTAAGAGAGGCATCGTGCTACGCAACCCCCAAGCTTTCTCCATATATTGTATGGATGTGATGTGATGTGATGTTCCTGCATTGGATATTAGGCAGAAGAAACTCAAAAGCAGAAGAAATCAATCAGAAAACTTCTTGGTAAGGTTATAAATATTATGAAGCTACTTGCTTCAATCTGTAGCTTTGAAGTGAAGATATGTCCAATGATAATACATATTGATGAGGCAGTTTGGTGTAGTAGTTAAGTCATCAGGTTAGAAAACTGGAGACCATAGTTTTAGTGCTGCCCTAGGCCCAGAGCTACTTGGGTGACCTTGAGCCAGTTACTCCCTATCTGCCCTATATTATTCATATATTATATATATATATATATATATATGAATAAACACAGACAAACAAAACAAAAAAACACCACAAAACCATCTTCCATTACAAATTGTAGAAAGTGTGTCAATTGGTTACAAAAAACTTTTGTACATCCCTTCCACACTCATCACCTACAATTCATATCAAGTTATATATTTTAAATTATATATTTTATATATTTTAAATCAAATATATTTATATATATTACTATCATCATACCTCAACCTTCATTTGACTATAATTGTTTTTACATCCTCTTATATAAAATATTCCCAAATTTAAAGCAAAACCACATAATGGCATTGCATTAACTGTTTCCAATATCATCTGGTAACATTACATCTTTATGACATGTTCTAAATAAAAATTGATCATATTTAATAACAAAGTTTCTAGACCTCCTTTCTTAATCAATGTTTACAATTTATATCCAATTTCCTTTTAACAAACCAGTACCTATATATACATTATTATCATTATCAATCATTTATTTAACTATATCATTATCATTTCATTTCATTTTTTACCTAATGCTCTAAGTTTAACGAAATTTGACTTAGTTTTTTATTATAAGCTTTCATACATAACAGAATTTCTAAACTTCCTTTTGTAGTCGCCATTTGCAATTTATATCAAATTTCCTCTTATCAAACCAATACATATGTATACATTATCATTATCAAGTATTAATCTAACTATATCCATTATCACTTCATTTTTTACATAATGCTCTAAACTTAACTAAATTTGACTAATTTTAATTATAAACTTTCATATATCAACCTGTGTCTTTCCAGTGATAGTGCAGTCTTATGTCTTTTGCCATTTGTGGGATTAGTCTTCTAGTTGTTTCCTTAATAAGATTTGTATGGACTTCTCTTTGCAATTTGTTGCTTGTTGCATATCTTATATAATCTCGAAACCCTCCATCTGCTTCTTTAATCAGCTTATCTTTGGTTATCAGTGGTGCTTCTGACAAAATTTCTCTCCTTAGATCCATCAATTCTACTCTTTTTTCTTCTTCTATACCTTGAAATCTAGGGTAGAGCTCCTGCCATCTATCTGCCCTTTCCATATTCCACACTTTCCATTTCCAACCACACCTAGTTCACTGTTAGTATCAACAATTATCTTGTCTCTTTGTTCATTTTTCCCTTCAGTTTTTAGGACTCTAACCTCCACTTTTTCCATTTGATGAACATCTTCAATTTTTCCATCAAATTTTACTGTTTTACAATCTATGTTTTCCAATCTCTTCTCAATTTTCTCTGTTACTTCTAATAATTTTTGAATTTCAAACATAATCTTTTGCAATGTTATGGTTTCTTTTTGATGTTGTGCCATTCTTCTAACTGGTAAACATTGCCACTCTAGGATTCAAAACTTTTTATTAGATTTGACACAAGTGTATTTATAATCTTTCAAAACAAGGCTTTGTTTTCTCTCCAGCTGCCAATGAAGCTCCCAAAGAACAACCTATGCTCTTCTCATTATCACTCATTATCACTCTCTATAAACAAGCTGAAGAACCTTGAAGTGCAAAGTCAAAATGATCCAAGAGAAAAAAGAAAGGGCAATGTTTCCAGGACTCAAGCCTCCAGCCTCCCAGTGGCAATGTTACTTCCTTTCCCTCTAATATTACAACCCTCTTTGTATTCCTTTTATATCTTCTTTATATTCCAGGCTTAAAAGAAACAAAATTCTTAAGTGGAGCAAAATAGAAAAAAAACCCATCCAAACCAGTATTATAAAAATAAAGAAAAAGATTCTAATCCATAGGTAAAAGAAGAAGTAGAAGAAGAAAAACTGATCCGTTCACTTTAAACAATAGGAAATATTTGCAAAAATTCCATCCATCAAAGAAAATTTTAAAAAAAGATAACACACTGTCCAATGTAGCTTAATTTCACCACTTATTTTCTTCTATTTTCAAATTTAATTTAGCTTTAATTTTGAGGGGGGGCAGTCTCTTTTATAAGAATAAGATTTCCTCACCAGATGGACACACTTTCTCTTTCCGCTTTCCTCCCGTTCCGGAGCTGTCCCAACTTCAGCAGATTTTGGCTGCACTTCTGACACTGGCAAGAAGAGATTCTCTTGGATCAATCAGGGACTTTGCAGTGTCCCTGAGATCAGCAAGACGTACGCTTCCCTGTCATTGTCTCTTCGGGACGGTTTAGGTCCAAAAGGACCATCCAGCGGCAAAAGTATCGACTGCGATCTCGGAGCTCCGAGATCGCACGTTGTGTCGTTGCGATGTCAGCTCTCCTTCCCCAAAGGTGCTTTTTCAAAACACAACTAGACTTTGTGTTTCCTTGAAGATGTTTTGCTTCTCATCTAAAAACTGAAGAAGTTTCTTGGATGAGAAATGAAAATTCTTCAAGGAAAAACAAAGTCCAGTTGTCTTTTGAAAAAGCATCTTTGGGACTTGCCAAGAAAATCATGACTAGTCCAGGCAATTGCCAGGAATCAACACTGACTGAAGTATTATTAGATAGATACTGTAGATAGATAGATGATTGGTAGGTAGGTAGGTAGGTAGGTAGGTAGGTAGGTAGGTAGGTAGGTAGGTAGGTAGGTAAGCAGGCAGGCAGGCAGGCAGGCAGGCAGACAGACAGACAGACAGACAGAAAGAGAGAGAGAGAAGGAGAGAGAGGGGGGAGGGAGGGAGGGAGGGAGGGAGAGGGAGATTTGGTATTTCAAAAAAATAATATTAATAGGGCTAGGCAGTAGTTCAGGTTGAAAGGCTAAAAAAATCATTTCGAAGATACTACTGTTTCTTAACAAAACGCTTATTTTCCTGAAATGGTTTGCCAGTTATGAATGCACATTCCTTCCTTCTTTGATCCCAGTATCCTCTGTGTCTCTATCACCTGTCACTCATTCTCATTGTGCATCACTGTTTCATTACATTCCCAAGATTCTTTTCCCCCTCAAAATGTCTCTTTCCTGAAACTTCTTTTCTCTTTTAAATAATATCAAAATCTTCCCAACATTGCCTGTGCAAAATAATATGGGATTACATTCATAGATTGTAAAAATGCTATTGGTTAGTAATGTGTTTTTAAAAAGAAATATAAACAAACATAGCAAAAACTATCTAGCTGGCTGCATAAAGTAAAATATTTTTCATTTGTTATCTATATTCTTTCCTCATTTAAAACATACCAATCATCCACATAGATTGGGCCCATCTTGCTCTAGCCTCCTATCTCCATTGTCCCTTTTTTAATTCTCTCATACGTGGTCTCAGAATGTTCAGACAATGGTCAGGAAGTGACTATCTAATCTGTGTCTGAACAGTTGGGAAACTGTCTCAGTTCAGAAAAATGATAGAAAGGTTGATGTGGTCTCAAGTGATATTTTTTCCATCTACCACCTTATCATTATTATTCAGGAGACAATAAGATTCATAATAGCCACTAACTGAAGGTGATAATCCATCTCTATCCAATTATCTCTTCTTCCTTGGAGCTTGTGAAATTTGCAGTAAATTTGTTCTTAATGAAAGGCTTGAATGGAACAGACGTCAAAAGATATGCAATGTAAATTACATCAGTCTATAATCTGCTTCTGATAGTTGTTTTCCACATTTCTTTTCTTGGACAACAGATAGCTGTTGTATTAAACTGACATTAACTCTTGTCACCAATGTCTTCAAAGCACCAATAATATGGGGTTGTGCTCAATGCCTTGTTGTGCACCCAAAAATTACGATCAAAGATTCACCTGAGAAAAATATTAACATTTATAAAAAGGTGAGAAAATCCTACACTGAAACTCCTGACCTATATGAACAGCACGTTTATGAAACAGATGAGTCTTTTTAAAAAATCCTAAGGCTCTTCAGACTGCTGGTGAAATGCTTTAACACAATTGCAACACAAAACTGTTTGGCAGCAGCTGCATTGTCCCCACAAGCATTTTCAGAGAGAACAGAGCCATTCTATTAGTTCTAATGATGAAAAATGAAACTTATAAACCATTTTTTGACACTTATGGCACCAAATAATCTCAAGATAACAGACTTTTATTTACAGTTTAACACCTGTCACCTTAACCAATCAAATATATTGGCCCCTACCTGTCTTTGCCTCAGATTCCTTCATTCTTTATAACTCTCAATAAGAGTGATTATAGCTCTGCTCCAGATTTACAAATATCTTCTGCATGGGAGTCAATATATTGTAAATGGGTAAAGAAATAATAACTCAGAAATTCTTCTATACAAGTATTAAAACAAGCATATTCAGATTTGATATGTTATAAATGTGATTTCTTCACAGATGTATCATATATCCAAGTGCTGTTTTGATTTTTTAAAACAGCAGCTTTATGAATATTCAACAGTAGTTTTATTAATATGCATGCCAAATAGTCTATGCGGAAAACCTAAACTCTGTGTAACTGACAAGAGCATTTTTTTTTCACACAGTGTAACAAAAACAAGATCTTCAATAGGTGTTACAAAGGGCCAAACATAGAGATACATAAATGAAACTTCTCAATATAGTGATAGAGAAGTGACAGAAATTGTCTATTCTCTATATATAATACAGAAATTGGATTATATATACCAGCATTCCTATAATTCTTCTGCAGACTGGAAAGGGGATAAATGGAGTTCAGCAACCTGGGGAGAGCCAGGGGGCTTTGACTAGCAGCATTACTGCTGAAAAGATTTAATAAGAAGGTATGGCCATGAACAGGAAAAATGGATCTAAAGAAATAGTATAACAGAAGTGTTTCAAAAAAATGTTTAAGACTTTAACCTAAGCATCCGACATAATGTTTGTGGACTAGTATTTCTACTTTGACAACAGATTAACAGAGTTGGAAGGGACCGTGGAGGTCATTTAGTCCAACCTCTGTCAAGGTTGTCTGCGGAAAGGAGTGGGAAGGGGAGGAGAAATGGCTAAACTTTAATCTGGGATTTTCATCAGGAACTGCTTTGCAATGAAAAGGGGGAACCCCTGACCCACAGAAATAAAGGATGGTTGGAGTGGTAGGAAACTGGAAGGAGCCGGTTCGTCCAGACGTTCCGAATAAGAGAGACATGGGTTTCAAGGAGCGGAATCACTTTTTTCTCCCCTGAAGTGAAGCAGCACCTCTCTCTGAAGGTTTTCTGGGGATTTCCTTTAGATTGGGGGTGTCTGTCTGTGACCCATAACTTGTCCTTGCTGGCTCCTCCCTTGACATTCAGCGCAGCAGCTCTAATCCTATGGCAGAATCTTCACATAGAGAGGGAGGGAGGTGTCCCGGCCAGATGCTTCCAGTCCCCTTGTTTTACTCAACTGTTAAACTTATTTCATAAGAGCCTAATATTGGTTTGTTTGCAACACTGAAATATTAAAATAATCTCAAAATATAGGATCAGATTTCTCATTGCTAAAGACAATATAAATGATAGGAAAAAATATTCCTTTGATCAGTGTCTAAGGGCACCCATTCACCAAAGGCGGGGAAGCTTCTAGATTTAAAACAATATAATAGTAAAACAAAACACTCCACAAAGTAATATCTCAACTATATAAGCCAAGCCCTCATATCCCACAATTACAATACAATTAGCAGCATCACATTCCACCTTTAATCTAATATTTGTGTGAAAAGAGACATTTTAATGCAATAACAAATATCACAATTAACTCAATATGTTGAGTGAAGTTAAGTGTTAATTTAGCAGTGTTTTAGAAGTAAATTAAAAGATGCATATCATTCACTGAATTCTCTATCAATTTTTGAGGCTAAGGAATAGAAATTTTCTGGTGTTACCAAGAAGATAAAATTCGGCGCAAGTTGACCCAGAATTTCTACACATCTTTCTGAACGTTCAAACCTATGCTTCCATGGTTAAGCAGGGATTCCCAGTCCTATGCAACATAAGGTATTGCCAGAGGTGGGTTCCTACGGGTTTGGACCAGTTCGTCCGAACTGGTAGTAACTTGGCGGCTTGGGTCAGCAACTCAGTCCTGACACCCACCCACCCACCCACCCCCTGAACCAGTTCTCCTCCAGCGGCACTATCTTGGCGGAACAGTTTTCATTGCAGAAATGTAATTTTCCCATTTTTTAACATTTTGTGCATACACAGAGCTTTTTAGGTGCAAATGCACATGCGCCCTGAGCAGAAAAAGTTTTTGCACGCCGAACCAGCAATAATGCCAGTAGCAACCCATCCCTGGGTATTGCAGATACCATTCTGCCCTTTCTAAAATATAATTTTGTAGAAATGTTTGTCAGTTTCTCCCACAAATCACCTGAAAGTTTCAAAAGAACAAATATGTATAAGGAAAGCCTTAACTGTAGCCATTTTAGTAGTGTTTTGAGAAGAATGTGCTCAAAAAATAAAAGCACTCCAAAATCAACCATGTCTCAGTAAAGTATGTGCTACTAATTAGCTAAACCTACTGTGTTATTAGTGTAGTATGTAAAAAACAATCTGTCAAGAATGAGTTTGTTTCAACAACTAAATTGAGCATCAGAAAGGACAGTAAATGGAAATGTAGTAATTTAACCCTAAAGGATACATTGTAAATCATCAACACCTCTCATAAAACCCAAATGGAGAAAATGTCCACTCTCTAGTAAGCTTTCATGATAATAAGTTATTTTCAACTAAACACTGTTCAGTAATCAGTATAATATTTTCAATGGCACAGCACTGGACAGAATCTATTATAACTCCATATCTTCATTGTATCTCCATATCTTGAAGTTATGGAAAAATAATAAATTCTGCTCATACCCTTCTGCAGTGCTATGCCATAGGTCAAGCCTATGAAAGTGCTTTCTTGCTCACTAAATCCTGTTTGTAAATGGTCTTAAAGTTATTCACCTGGCATTATATTGTTCTGTTGTTAGAAAAGTTTTACTTACTCACTCACTCTTTTAAATGAAAGATATGCCAGTTGGTTTCATGAGGATATGATTTGTGATTGCTGAAGGGAGCTTTAAAAACAGTTTCATTAGTAAGATTTGGGCAATTAGTAAACTGTTCTGAGTTTTTCACCTCTTCTTAAGTGTTGATGGCCATCTGACACATTGTACCATCACAAATAAATGTAGGGAACAGTAGAAAATATCTCTGTGCATAATGGCTATGCTGATCTTGTTGCCTGAAAGGAAGGAGGACAGCCTGGAAGTGAAAACATCTGCACATTATTTCATGCTTTGAAAAATGGATAGTGATCTTTCTGTAGAAGATGACAGACAGAGCCTGAATGTGGAATCAAATATATCATCATTTGGAATATTTTTATTCAGTCACAAAACACCTAAGTCCATTTCCCTGTGCATCCCTTTAAGTCTTAATTTGTGCCAATTTGACTTGACCATTAGTAGATCAGATTCTTGTTTATAGGTAGCTAGCATGTAATAACCTCTGCAAAAGTGAACTCAGAGATAATTTTATTTATAAAAGTGAAATAATGGAGTTATCTTTTTTATCTTTTAATAAGTTTGGCTAAAGTAATCTCCATAAGAATCTTGTTTCTGGGTGTTTTTTGGCTGTTTGGAATTTGGCAGTAATATTTGCCTGGATGTGATGTAAATATAAAAGCCATTATTAGAACTGAGAATTATTTCACATTTGAAACCATACAAAAGTACTCCAGAGCATGAGGGAGTTCATATAGAGCACTTGCATGAAAATCCTTTAATCAAATGTCCTTTTCCCCAGGCCTGGTAGCAGCTATGAAGGGCAGGAAAAAACACGTGCTTTAAAGAGTTAAGTCAGAAGCTAATTCCTTACTCCCAGATGCTCTGAATCTAAGATGCTGAACAGCCCTAATGGTCACTATAAGGTCACTATAAGGTAAACAGAAATAGTATACATCTCATTAAGAGGAAATGATATGTAATAACCAGATAATACATGGCACGCCACCAGTGACTTGCTTTACTGAATCCACACTGTTCCATTCTTACCGTTTCCAAACTTCTCCAAACTCCCCCAAATAGTCTGAAACCATCCAGTCATGACTCTTTTAGTGACATCACTGCAAAACCAAATGTTTTCCCACTGACTCAGTCAAGAATCCTTCCCAATATTATATATGTCTGTTTTCAAAGCTAACTTGGACTAGATAACCCTTCAAAACCTAGAATACTTTCAGATAGAAAAATATCAGTGGAATGGCTTGCTTGCCTCTGGAATTAGTAGTTGCTCACTGGAGGTTTTCAGGAAGAGACTGGACAACCATTTGTCCAGCATGGTATAAAGTCTTCAGGGGGTTGGATTACAAGACCTACAAGGTCTCTTCCAATTCTGTTATTATAGGTTTATCTTTTAGAAAATAGAATACACAGCACTCTGAGTAGTAATGACATACATTCGGTTAAATCAGGCATAAAAATTCTGATTAATTCGTAGTCAATTCTCATTCGGTTTTATATACAAGAGAATTTGCTTTAAAGAGTCTTATAGAGGTGAAGTTTGAGATAAGTTCTCAAGGGTGGCTTGCATTTTCTGTGTTTGTATTCTTGTACATTTTTTACTTACAAGAATGTCTTTTTCACTACTCAATTGTTTCTTCAGTAGCCTGCAGTCTGCCTGGCTTCTCGTGATTCCCTTTCAAGATAAGACTTCATGAGAAACTCCTCCATTGGATTTTTTTCAATAACTTCTGTCCTCTGTAAAAAGAAGCTCTTCTCTTGATGAATTATTCGAGAATAATTACTTGAGCTTTTTTCTACTTTGGATGAACAATTTCAAAAGGCCAGTTCACGTTCTATTCATATACTAAAATAACTTTCATCTTTTAAACATAGCATTAAAACATATTTAAAACATTAAAAATGACACAAACACATTTTTAAAATTAATATATTATACAATTTGCACTGTTCTTTCTTATGGTTTAGATCCACCATCTCTTCCTATTGTTTTGCTGTTCACTTCTCATGGGAGAGTAGCTAGCAAATGAAAAGCTAACGCTTTCTTTTAAATACTCTATATTTTCTGCAGCATGTGTAATTTAAAAAAAAAATAAAGCTATAGTTTTTCTTTGCACAAAGCATTGCCAAGATTGCTACAATCATACCAAGTGAAGGAAACTTTAATTTTGGCATGTTGTTGCTCCTCCTACAAGTATCTTCACTGTTTGCTTAAGCTTCCTATTTTGCAGCCTATTCTCCCGTGATGATATACATCTGCTACCACAGCATGATAGTAACCATTTCCAAGATTCATAAGGATAGAGTCCCAAACTTATTTCCAACCTTCTGCTCATCAGACAGCACCGGCTTGAATAGTCCCAAAAGGAATCCATTGATATGGTTGGACACCAAACAGCAGGAAGTAAGATGATGATGATGCAAAGTGTGACATGTCATGCCTGCTGGCACACAACATGAAGTCAAACAAACACTGGCAGAGAAAACTTAGCCAGCAGGAGATGTTCCCAGGGAGATGCCATTTCCTCTCTACAATTAGAAGCAACATTATACTGTTGGAGTCCTTCTGTTCTTTTTTTGCCCTTAAAAAATAAAGTGAAGAATGACTCTGGAAGGATCTGTGTTGCTATATAGGAATGTCACTGTTGACTTGCTATACTTCCTTTCTCTTTATAAGATAGCAATTAGGAAATTATTTCTAGCAGGTGCATGTAGAATCTCTACCTTGATTACAAATAAGGGGGAAAAAATCTCCTAACTTGCTCCTCACTACACATAATGGGTTTTCAAAATAAACAACTGGTGAACTAAAATGTGAAATCAAGAATGATCCAACTCTGTTCTGAAGTTCTGAAGTGAGCCTTAATAAATTCCGTGGACATGAAAAAGTTATGGAGTTAGAAGAGATGGCAAAACTGTTTGCCACTAATTAAAGAGAAGAATTTACCCAGTTTTGTTTCTACTTACAAACCTCTACTAGACAACATGCTCAAAATAGAAAAAAAATTTGATTTTCATTTTTGATGACTATATTGTTATAGAAATATCTTGTGTCTATCAAAAATGTAAAGCAAAAAGTTCAGGTTGTATAATTATACAAGACTTTCATAATATTTATGAATAGAACTTTTTTAAATATATATATTAAGATATGCATTTTGCCAAATCAGTATAATATTCTGCAGGGACAAATCTAATGTAGAAAGAGTGTATCTTTCTTTGAAGTAGGTAGCTAGAAATTTCCTCTGAGAGCCAATATATACTGATTAACATTCTGGTCTAGGATCAGGGAGACCCAAGTTCATCCATCTATCAAGTGATGGGATTCAAATAATTTAACAACCAGTTCGCCCAGGATCAGGTTGGTCTCAGGTTGGGAAATAAAATGGTCAGTCCTAAGGAAGGAGGAGGCCACTTTCCCTCTTTCTTCTCCCTGCTTCTCCTCTTTCCCTTGTGGCAGCTGCTCCATTTCCCATTTCTTCATTGCAGCGCAATGAAGCTTGCCCCACCCACCACTGCCCAGATGCCCTCACTTCCCTCAAGCATTTCTTTGTTAACCTGATTTCCAGGTCCATCGCGTTCCTCCATCATGTTTGTCGCTGTCGTGTGCAGGGAAAGAAAAGTTTGTGGGACTAAAAAATAAGTTCAATCAATCAATTCCAACGTCTCGTGAAAAGAAAAAAAAATCTATGAAGTTGGAATTTCCCTGAACATGATGGCAAGAAACGCAATGGACCTGGAAATAAAAGTTATCAAAGAAATGCTTGAGGGAAGTGAGGCTGGGAGCCAGGCGGTAAAATGGGCCTGTCTCTCTCTTGAACAGCTGCCCAAGCCTGCTGGAGGGAAGGCCAGCATCTACCAGCACTTAAACATTGCGGCATTCCAGCTCGGGCTGGGAAGGAGCAGCCGGCATGGGTGCTGCAGGCAGGATGCCCACTCGCTTCCCCAGTCCTCTGGCACTCCATCAGCGCTTTGGCCCTGGGCTGCTGCCTTATGCACAGGACCCACCCCTCCCCTGCCACCTGCAAGACAGTTTTCACCTCAGTGATGTGATTGAAGGCACCATTTTGTTTCCATTGCTCCTCTCTTAAACTTTTGGGGAGATGATTTTTTCCCCTCCTAGAAGGAAGTTGAATAAAAACCAGATGTGTTCCGGAAAACACAGATCTAACCACTTCACCAAACTCAGCAAAAAATCAGGTATCGGTTCTACTGAATCTCACCACTGTATCTATCCAACAACATGGAATTCAATGATGAGAAAAATAAGTTCCTGCACAGAAAAATAACAAATGTACAGGGTACAGAAAAAGCAGTACCTGGCTCAATAGTAGCTCCTGTGAGATGCATCCATGAATCCTGATGGACCATTGCTAAAGTATGAGTCAGCATTGTACTGCAGCTGCCAAAAAAGCCAATGCCAAAGTCCTAGGCTGCATAAATAGAGGGATAGCATATAGATCATGGGAAGTGATAGTACTTCTCTATACTTCACTAGTGAGGCCACACTTGGAATACTATATCCAGTTCTGGTCACGACAATACAAATAAATGCTGAAACCCTAGAAAGAGAGCAGAGAAAAGCAACAAAGTTTATAAGGGGTCTGGAGGATAAATCATACAATGAATGGCTTAGAAACTAGCCTAAAAAGGAGAAGGCTTAGGTGTGGGCATGATAGTCATTCTCTATTATTGAAGGACTCTCACAGAAAAAAAGGGTTGATTTGTTCTCCAGAGCACCTGAGAATAGAAGCTGAGAACTGGGGAATTTACTGACAGTGAGAACATTTAATTAATGAAACAGCTTGCCTCCTGGAATAAGTACTCCATCACTGGAGGTTTCAATAAAATATTGGACAACCATTTGTCTGGGATAGTAGGAGAACATATCCCTTGGGCAGGTGGTTGAACTAGAAGACCTCCAAAATCCCTTCCAATCCTATGATTCTATGATCTAAGACATAGAACCTTACTATGTTCTACTAGTACTACTTTTTACTACCATCCTTTTGAGGAAGTGATATTTCAGTCCAAAAACCTATGTCTCCAAGTATAGTTGGGATGGAGAAATACAAGGAGGAAATGCAACTTTTTTATTTTTTTATTTTTATTTTAAACACATAAACACATCAACAAAAACAAACACATGACTTAAAACAACCTAGGAACAAAAAGTTCCATCATATATCATATAGCAGTTCCGTATCGGTTTCTTTACAGTTAGTGTTTTCCCTTCTCTACATTTCTATCTTGCATTCATGGTCCCCTTATTCGTTATCCACTTTTATGTACTATTCTATATTTATTTATACTTAGCTATTTGTAACAAAATATTGTTTAGCTATATTATGCTTATATTCTTACTATCATTTATTCTCTTACATACAATTATAGGTATACATTCACATAGTTATTCTTTTTCTTTGTCATTCTTATACTTTTGTTATTCCATTTAAAAGGTTATAATATACAGTTTGGGTTGCTTTGTTTACCATCCCTAGCACCTGTTGTAACACCACCTTATTTTCCCTTTCTTTTCTCCCTCCCTTCCTTCTCTACTTCCTTCCTTCCTCCTCTCCTTCCCCTTCCTTCTTCCCTTACCTCTCCCCTACTCCTACCCTCTCTCTTCACCTTCCTGCCCTCTCTCCTTCTCTCTCTCCCCTCCACCCTCCTCTCCTTTCCCTTCCTTCTTCCCTCCCTTCTCTGCTTCCTTCCTCCTCTCCTTCTCCTTCCTTCTTCCCCTAACCTCTTCCCCTTCCTACCCACTCTCCTTCTTTCTCTCCCTTCCACCCTCCTCTTTCTTCTTCCCTTACCTCTCTTCCACTCTTCCTCTTCCCTTCCTATTATCTCTCCTCCTCTTTCTCTCCCTTCCACCCTCCTCTCCTTTCCCTTCCTTCTTCCCTCCCTTCTCCACTTCCTTCCTTCTCCTCCTTCCTTCTTCCCTTACCTCTCCCCTGCTTTTCCTCTTCCCCTTCCTACCCTCTTCCTCTCCCTTCCACCCTCCTCTCCCTCATCCTTCTTCCCTCCTTCCTCTTCCTCTCATCCTCTCCTCCTCTCTCCCTTTCTTTTTCTGTTGTTATAGGTGTCTATTTCAAATCTCAGTTTATGTTTTCTTGGGGATGGTATTTCCACAAACCCAGATATAGTTTCGTATCATTTCCTGTTTTCTCTTTCGTTCTACAGTCTATATGCCAGCCTGGTTTGTTGGCTTGTTCAAAGTAATTCTGTCTGACTACTTTAATTTTCTGTGCTAATTCCTTTTGAGTTATTAAATTGATCTGCCCACTCATTTGGTTCTATTTCAATTTCATCTACTTGATTACATAGCCCTGATGAAATCCAAGCCCTGTCGATTCTTACTTCCTGTATACAAGTTATATCTACTTTCAATTTCTTAAGTTTATTAAATATCTGGGCTCTCTCTTTTTTTGGTGCATTCAGTCCATTCAAGTTTATCGCGGTAATTGTTATTTCTTGATTCATCTTTAGCTGGGGTTTTTTTTTTTTTACTTCTAGTTTGTATCTGACTTTTCCCTCTCACACCTTCATTCTCTGCTCTCTCTCTTTCTTGCCTCTGTTCTTCTCTCCTGTTTCTTTCCTTGTCTCCTAATGTTTCTTCCTCTCGACCCCTACTTTCTAGGTCCTCCTTACTTCTTTGTTCTTCTTCCCTTTTGCAGTATTCTTCATAGAATTTCTGTGCTTCTTCTATATTCTCTATCTTATGTCTTTTTCCTTGCCAAGATACCAGAACCCCTTCTGGTACCAACCATCTGTACATTATTCTGTTTTTATTTAACTGATTTATTAAAAATTGGTACTGCCTACGTTGTTCCCGAATTTTCCATGGAATCTATTTAAGAGTGATCAACTCTTTTCCCTGTAATGTAATCGTCTCTTCTCTGGTTTTTTTGTACACTTCATCTCTTGTTGTTTTTTTAGCAAATCTTACATGCACTTCTCTCGGGAGTCTATGTCTTCTGGCATAGTTAGTATTCACCCAATAAGCTTCATCGACGTCTCCTCTCAACTCTTGTTCTTTCCTTTGGAGAATTTCAGTGAAGATTTCAATCATTTTTCCTTTCAGGTCTTCCTCCTTCTCTTCTGGTATGTTTTGGAATCTTAGGTAGAATGCAGCTCTTTCATTTTCCAGTCGGGTTATTGATATTTCTAATTCTTTATTAAGTTGTTTATATTCCAATTCCATTTTTCCCATATTCTGATCTGCTTGTTCTATTTTTTCTTCCATACACTGGATTTTCTGTTCATTGATTGCTAAGGCATTCTGTATCCTTTCAATGTTGTCATCTACATTTTTGATAGTTCCTTTCAATTCTCCCATTTCATTTTTCATTCCTTCATTATTCCTCCTTGTCTCTTCATGATTAGTAGTTGTCACTTCTTGACTTTTCGCCAATGTCTCTTGTATCATCTGGAGCATCAATTGCATAATCTGCATCGTTGGAGCTGGCCCCATTGTTCCTGCCATCTTTTCACCTTTCTCCAACCTCAATGCACTCTCAATTGATCTTTGATTTGAGGAGGGGGGGTGTTGCTGAAATCACATTGGGTGTAGTTATTTTCACTAATTTTACTGAAGTTGCCATTTTTATGCCCCTATTTATCCTTGCCCACAATTGCATATGTTTTACTTTACTTCTACTTTATCAGTAATATCAATGATATAAGTAATTGTATATTTCAATATTTAACAATAATTAACCTTCCTTAATATCACGTTTCAATACCTAAACATTCCTATGTAGTATTCAGTTCTATTTTTGGTCCTTAATTAATATATATCATAGATTTATATACCACACTATTATCTTATACCAATAGATGTCTCTCAATTTTATCATTTATGCAGGTATTCAATTCTAGTAATTAGTTTCTCTCTATGTATATATCTATATATCAGCTTATGTCACTGTTGGTTTTATTGCATCAGATTTCACGGTCCAAATTTACAGTCCCCTAGGTGACACCCTCTCCTCACTGTTTAGTTTAGTTTATTAGGACTTGTATGCCGCCCACTCTCGAAAGACTCAGGGCGGCTTACAGAAAATATCCACAATTCCAGCAAAAAGGTCTCCTTCCAAAACAGTCCTCTCTCTACTGTTTCTGACACTGTTCCAAGTTCCGAGGCAAATAAATATCAAGTACTTATAAGTTCAACTATTCTTTGGGGAAAACAAAACAGCAGAAGGAAGAGCAAGAAGAAGAAAAAAAACAACTCAACTATCAACCCAACTATTAAACAATCTGAGCTTTCCAAATCTTCTCGGCAGATATTATTTTCTACTCCTGTTGTCCATGCCAGGTTTTCGTTCTCACTGTGGCCAACTCCTTCAACTTATTCGGGCTGTCCCTTCCAACTCAGCATCTCTGCTTCACTTTTTTTCAGCAAAATTGAACTGCAAAAACAGTCTCTTTCCCAGCGCCTCCTTCTTTCCAGCACACCCTCTCTGCCAATTTCATGTTGTCCTCTTCTCTGGGTTGTCAGCAATAGTAACAAATATCCCGATTTCTACTGCTTTCTCTCTCTGCTTCCTTCTTATGCAGTCCCCATCACTCTGGTCCTAACCAAATGGCAGGATATTTCCTCGTCTGTTTAGAGGGTTTCTCCTATCCGGTGGGAAATTTGCCTTATCACCCCAGCGTCTACAGAGTATTCCCCTAATTTGCTGGCCCCTTCAGGATCAACAGCACTCAAAAATAAGCCCAAACAAAGAAGTTAGAGTTAGAGGTTAGGGTTAGAGTTCCCTTTCCTCCACTCTAAGCACGATAACATCACCACAGGAAGTCTCGGAGGAAATGCAACTTACATCACCATGAATTCCTGAAGGCAGAACATAAATCAAACATGTAACAAATAATCATTATTCTGATGTTTTTCAAAAATGTTTATGGACTAATCCAGAAAGTAGGAAAAAAACTTCATATTAAAATGTGAGCCAAATTATTTTATGCTACACCTCTGTTCCAATTAATATTGTGAAATAGTATACTTTAACACTAGGCTGTAATTCCCAGATTACAGTATATGATTGTGTTTCCCAGAGTGGCAACCACAGAAACTTAAAATTACTGAAATGATAAAGAAGCTTTTTGTTTCTAGTGTTCTCCAGAAATGATGATAATTGCAGAGCCAACCAAATTGGGCCTGCTGTGATGTGCCCTGTTGAAACAATCTGGTTCTGGTTACTTCAGAAGGAATAGGATAAATGAATTTACTTACCAGTTTGACTTATATACATTTGTTACAAAATATTCTCAGGAATTATAGTGTAATCAGCAAAAAAGATGAGAAGAGAGCAAGGGAAATTGGATGGCTGGGGTGAGGAAGGATACTCATCTTTATATTAGTTAAAATTCTAGCAGATATACCAAGCTGTGAAGGATATTCTACATTTGAAATGCACATAGAAAAAGCCTCCTGCTGCCGCCACTACTGCTTAGCCTGATCCAGGGCAAACTGGCAGAAACCCACCTCTGGAGTCTGCACTTGGAACAAAATGTATTTTTATAATGGCTGTAATTTGACTTTTGGGAGTTGTTGATGTATATGATGAATGCCACAAACCTTGGCACAATCTTATAAGTAATGTATGACAAAGGCACATTTTAACCACACATGAACTTTAGTGGGCCCAATGTGCCCTTTGAAAAAAAATACATATAGCCTTTGTAAGGTTCCAACCATAATTAAGGGGTTACAGTGACTCAATGCTTAAAGATGCTGAGCTTGTCAGTTGGAAAGCTGACAGCACGGCTTTGAAACCAGAGTGCCACTTCTTGCCCCAGCTCTGATCACCTAGGCTTCACAAAAGCATGCAGCAAACCCCTTGTCCCAACAAAAATCTCTTTTATTAATTTACTATTAATGCTGCTCCTTCACATCCAACAAAGTCTTTCAAGGGAGGATTTACAGTCATAGACCTTATCTGGCTTGGAGAGCTGACAGGCCGATATCTGCAAAACTTGGCAAGGAGTCTAGGAGAATCACGAACCAATTAAGCAAACTAATTGTCTCCAGCAAACTCCACTCCCCTTTCACTCCTCTTTTATTTCCTCTGGGAGGAGCCATTCATCATTCACCTATAGCCTTATTCCCAAGTTGACCCCTGTTCTTCAACTGTTCCTTTTGTCTGGCTCTGCATATGTGCACACTGGGAACAAGCTCCAGCTGTTCATCTGCCTCACTGATGTCTGACTCTGAAGGTAGCTGATAACTGGCATATGGCTCTGGCCCCCTTTCTGCCTCTGACACAGAGCCCTCATCAGAGCCTTCCCCAGACTTCAGGACTGGCCCATGTTCCTCCCCAACCTCCTCACTGTCCGAATCAGCAAACTCCTTGTCCCAACAAAAATCTGCTGCCAGCTCTATGTGCAGAAGTGTCGCGAAAGTGCGCACGAGCAAACCGGTGGTAAAATAAATTGAAACCCACCACTGGAGTGTTCATATTTGCAAACCGGTAGGGAAGATAAGTGAATCCTACCACTGGAGTATGTATATGTGTTTATTTAATATAAGAAGGCATTTCCTGTCAAGAATCACCTATCTTCATAATGTGATGTTGTTCAAACTTGGACAAGAGTTTCTAATAGCTAACTTAATTCCTGAGTCTCTTTGCCATCAGGATAAAGTCAATCAGTAGTGAAAGTAAGTTTAAAGAGATCATTTTTCAGGCTTCTTTGCTTCCTTTCATGACATGGAGAAGACATTTTTCAGTTCGTTGACTTTCCTCCATTCTCACTATCATCCACTTCCTTAGCTGATAACTGACAATTTGCAATGGGAAATACTATGCCAAGGAAAACACCGAACTGCCTGATAAATTTTCTTTTGCAATAAAAAATGAAAAATAAAAGCATATCTTGCTTATATCATGGTCATCTAAGGCAGTAATATGGAGCAGTGAAAGAAAAAACAGGACAAAGGTGATCTTAAGGTGACTGAAGAAATTATGATAGCATTTAACAAAAGGAAATGTGTAAAATACAGAGACCTTATTTTGGCAAACTCTGGGAATAATTCTAAATATAGAGGATATTCAGTAAACTGGTTCTGCTTTCAACTCATTTTGGAACTTAATGCCCCATTAATAAGACTCAATAGAAGAACCAATTGCAGGGAAATATCAAAATGTAGGGCTGGCACAGACTCTCACTCCCACCAGTCTGAAAAGTCAATGTTAATAGCACTTCCATAGGTGACTTTAATGGAATGGATGCCAGGGCCTTCTCAATTGTACCTATGGCAATTCAGTGGACATAAACACTTTTTATTCCTGTGCTTCATCTTCTTAATGTGTTTTTGAGCAGTGTGAGATCTTCAGTTCTCCAAGGGACATGCATGAGTCATTTAACAGGACATCCTTGCAGACAAATAAATAGCAGGGGATAAATCAAGCAGGGACTGGCAAAGATGCCAGGTAAAGAACCATGGAGAATATAGTAGTTTCTTACAACTAAAGTTAAAAATGAGGATGAGATGCAACCTGATTATGGAGGATTACAGTCTGGAAGAAGAGAGAGAATAAACAAAGGTTACAAAGATGGAATATATCTTGGTATTTCTCCAAAACTGCAAATATAAATATTCTATCTTGTGTGCATTTGATCATTCTTCAATACAGGTAATCCTTGATTTATGATCACAATAGGGACCAGAAAATTTATTAAGTGATGCAACCATTAACAGCGGCATCACACAACTGCATCTGACTTTACAACTTTTTTGCCATGGTTGTTAAGCAATTTGTGTGGTTTCTCCATGACTTTGTCTATCAAAACCAATTGGAAAGGTCACAAATGATTACTATGTGACCCCAGCATGCTGCAAACATTGTAAAGACATGCTGGTTACCAGGCACTCAAATCACAACCCTGTGCTCACAGGAACACTGTGATGTGACTGCAGAAAGGCTACAACCATCATAAATGTGAGGACCGGTCAAAGATCACTTTTTAAAGCACCACCATCAATTTAAACATTTGCCAAATGAATGGTTGCAAATCAAGGACTACCTGCAGTCGTAGTCTACTACGGAAATGTGCATCACTATTCTTCTGATGTCTGTATAGTAGGATTGGATACAGATAAGTTCAGGTAAGTGATAGAAGAAGGCCACTATAGAAAGATAGGGAACCAATAGTGAAGATGGTCCAAAGGACTGAATCTGATTTTTTCTCCTCAACAGAAAGTCTCATCTAATTGTTTTGCTGCTTCCAAAATAGGTTCAGCCATTTACTAATCTATAGCAATCCCCACAAATTCACCCTAAATCCTAAAGACTTACAGCTTTAAAGATAGTTATGATAGTTTGGTTTTTTAATCTATAAATGAATGACAGACCTTTAATAGCTACCAATATACCATAATCTTTTTGTTATATTTATTATTGTTGCTCCATGATAGATTCTGATGATGATTAGTAAGTGACATGACATTAAGATGGCAGTCAATCTGGCTGGAGATAATATTATAGCAACTTGAAGGCATATGCCTAGGGGCAGGAAGGCAAAAATTTCTGAGGAAGCCCATCATCCAGATAAATCTTGAGGGGAACAGCTGGAACAGCAGATATTAGCTGCTTGAAATGTTGTGTACTGAGCTGTGTAGATGCTAATCCAAAGTCATTTATTAGCTTGTCTCACTGGCTGAAATATTTTGTCATGCAACAATTATTATTAACACAATCACACCTGACAACTGAGTCATTAGCAATGCTTAACATCTGATTAGGTAGCTATCGCCTAGAGGCAAAATGATGGTCCATTAAAGTTCTGATGGAAAACACTAACATGACTTGTGATCTACACTTTGAAGTCTATTATTATTGAGTCTGCACCTGTTAATATGAGAATGATGGTGATGAATATTAATGCAAATATAATCAGTTTAACATGGATGATACTCTTAATAGGCCAAAATCTGTTTGCATAGGCACTGACCAAAACAGAGGACCTCAAAATTATATTTAGCCCCCTGCCCTAAAGTATGAAGTTATGAAGTTTTTTCAAGACAATCTTATGTTTCAAGCTGAGCCCTATGTAGATCAGTCAATGCAATCACTGACCATTCTCATGCATCTGAATGTACCTTCCTCCTCATAAGGCCTTGTGCAAATGGAGAACTTCCATTTCCAAGCAATTTCCTTTTCTAAAGTGCAGACATGGTAGCAATTCACCATCCATTGGGCACGGACACAGCAAAAAGAAGAAAGTAGCATTTCAAGGGTATAGCATCATAATAAGCATATGTAATGTTTGCAGTTTTTTATCTATTATTCATTTTGTGGGAAAGGGAAAGGGAATTCTTTTTTAATGGAAAAATAAGAGTAGGATACAGCATTCAGTTTCTGATATATTATAGAATAGACTGGCCAAGATAGTGGCCAGAAGTATATGGTCTGATGAGCTGTTTATGTTCTATTCTATTTAACAAATGTTAAAGACATGTAGTAGAAAATTGACCATTTAAAATAGAACTAGTCCTGTTCCACTTCATGTGTAAAATTAAGGATTTGGGATATGGAAAGGCTGCTTATCTTGAAATGTTCTAATTTTACCAAAAAATACACAAAGAAAGAAAACAACTCAGCACACATTGGATAAGGTAGGCATGGGTAATTTTTTAAAAAAATGATATTTATTAGTTGATTTTATTTAAAACTCATATTTATTCTCCTAATAGTGCTTCAAATATCTTATAATAAAAATAGATGATAAAGCTCTAATTACATCTCAAGAAATAGATAAAATTGTCATATTAGTCTTAGCTATGCAAAAACATTCTTGCTCTTTGATGAAATCTGATCATACTTATGCATTCAAAAGGACAACAATGCTTTGATCCTAAAATTTTACAAGATTCAATATATACTTCCATATGACTAACAGGCTGTGTGTCAGCATTCCAAATATTATGCAGAATTAAATCAGAGTCCAAGGCAAAACTATTCTTAAAGTTCCAATTTAATAAGTCAGACATGTTGGCAACAAACTGTGGAATCCCAAAACTTCCTGGGATTCCACCCAGTTGAAAGTTCATGATCTTATCCCCACACCCATAAATTCATCACATGGTCCAATCTTCTGTGGCCATGCTAGCATCTCCACCCAGCTGGTTCTAGTCAGGTGCAGAGGTGCAGAGACAAAAGATTACCTTGGCTTCTAGAAAAGAATGACAACAGCACATTCCACCATTCTACTCCTTTCTATTCCCCCCTCCCAACTACTACACTAATGAAACAGCATAGTGAAATAATAGAAAGTGTGGCAGGCCAAAGATCCTAAAAGGAACATAACTACAGGCCTGACACTGTGATTCTGTCACACTTGCAAGAGATGGGGGTGTTTTCTTCAATTAAATCCTTCAATTGTATTGAACAATTTCTAAATTGTTGTCAGCCATCACAGGTAACTCGGACAGGAAACACTAAATGTTGATGACAACTGTCAGTCATCCAGGCAAAGGTGTCTGATATTCAGATACTTTGTTGAGATCTAACCCAGAGTAAACAAACTAACAAAAAATTGTCCAGTTGCCGTGATTCAACCTTCAGACAAATGAACTGATTCTATTTTACTACATTAACATAATCTTCCAAGTCTGAAAGTACAAAGTTCCCATCCCCACTTTAACTGCTTGATCCATTAGTACAAGTCTTTCCTAAGTTACTTTTTCTGACCATTAAGCCACTGGGAGCTTCTGACTCTCTTGTCTGATTGTTTCCTAGCCATCTCTTCCCTTGTTCCATGTCATCCACACATCACATTGCAGTTGTCTTTATTACTGTTTCTTTAGACAATGCTGAAATATTTGACAGTGTTCCAGTTTATTTTTCAGAAATTAGCTTACATTTCTAAGCTATTTTACTTCCAATGATTCAGAGTAGCATACGTAGGGGAAAAAAGATTAACAACACTCAACAGTATGAATTTTAACCACACTGACTAACATATTATGCATCACATTTATTATATTTAGTGACTATTGTACACTATCCAAAGTCACTTCTTGTGAGATGGGTGGCTATATAAATTTGATTAATAAATAAAAATAAATAAATAAGCGTGAGTCACTCCTAATATCCTCCAAATGGCCTCATCTTCCAGTGTCACGTTTTTTATTTTTGTTACTGACTATATTGAAGGAATATAAGGGCAAGGTCTCTCTTGAAAGGATCACCATTATTATCATTGACGAAATCCTGTAATAGAGTTTTGCACATGGCATTCTCTGGAAGATGGGATCTTCAACAAAGACCTTCTCAGAGATCTTACCAAATAGATTATTCTCTTCAGAGTAGGAGTTTCTGGACAAGAACAATGATCTTTGATCTATTTCAATCTAGATTCAGATTCTAGTTATGGAACAGAGCTTGCTCTAATCCCTTTATAGATAACTTTACTATTTTGATTGATCTAAAACAGATGTTTAAAAAGTGATGGGTCGGACACAACTTCGCAACTAAACAAAACAGATCTTCTCTCCCATATACCATGCTGTGATATTTTTTTCTTTATGCAAATGCAGACTATTGGGTGTCTCAAAAATATAACTGGAAGCAATCTTAACAATGATGGTTATTAGCTCCAATGCCTTGGAGAAAATGATGCACTTAAGAAGCAAGGAAAGATCAAGCAAATCTTAGAAGAAAACAAAACAGAGGAAATATTGACAAACTGTCCATCAGGTGAGTCTGCAGCTTTTCAGTTTTTCGTAAATAGATGAGATCTGCTGGTATTTCCATGCCTAACATAGTATAAGACACTTTACACATCCATCATCTCATGATAACTCACCTTTAGTTCAATTTAACAATTAGTCAACAATGGACAAATTCACAAATATGCCTGCTATACTAATTTGGTTTTTATCACATATTTTGCCTCTATAGTTTGTAAACAGAAAGCGTAAATGCTCAGACTTTTCTTACATGTTTAGCTTAATTTAGTTTAAGGACTTATCTTAATCAGTGGTTCTTCTAAAGTTTTCACAAGGCCTCATGATATTACATGCATTGTAGTTTAAATTTTTATTAAAACAAATACTCCAAGGAAAAGCTATTGATTATTTATTCTCAATTCCTGTCTTATTGATCCTACCCCACTTGGTACGGTGGATGAACTTTATTTTTTTTTAAAGCAAATCTTGTAGTGTAGTTAATATGATCAGTTGTGAAGTTCTTCCTTGAATACTTGAGTTTCCAACAATCCACTTCTGTCAAGTCTCTGAGAGTTTAAATGTTTTTTACAAAGTTCAGTTTTATCCTTCATATATTAAAATTCCTATTCTGTCTCAATTATGATGGTGCTGTCCATATTTACTAAGTACATTCCTCACCATTCTCTTCAATGTGGATGGCAATAGAGAAGATGTGAGCTTTGAAAAATGGCTATGGTGGGTTTAGCTAATTGTCCATCTTCATTCTGCAAGTGTTTCATGCAGGTACATTTAAAGGAAGGACAAATATCAGTTGTTGAACTCTGGAGGACATAAATTTCCTATTCTAGGAAACATTAAACCCATGTTCAAAATGGATAAGCGTAAATTAAACTCAATTCCAGAATAGATGAATGCAAGTTAAATGCTCTTATAGAAGAGAACACCAAAAACTGGGAACTGTTGTGAAACTACAGTTGATAAGCTATCAAGCTGATCCAGGTCTCAATGAAATAGTTTGAAAGAACCATCCCCAATGCCTAAAGCAAAATTGTTCTGAAACACAGAATCTGGAGACCAGAAAGAAGGGTGTGCCTAAAAAAGCCAATAGATGTCAAATTGATTCCACGGGTTAGGGATCAAATGACAGCATCACTGAGAGAATGGTCAACTAAGCACATTACATTATATCCACAGGAAACCTGTGTCAGTTTGAGAAGAGAAACTCGCAGTAGTAACAATTTACAACTTAAGGTTGTCTTAAGAACAAGTTGGAATTAGACATCATGTGAGCACAGCAAACAAAGTTTGCCAGGGCATTTTTGCTACAGTTAAATTATGTCAAGCCTCAAAGCCAATCCATGATTTAATGTCTATTATCACAATAAAAAGTCTCCATAAGAAAACAACCTGAGGAAAATTTACCCAAACCTATGCCTACACCTGTCTAAAATTCAGAACAAGATATCTTCAGATCATAATTCTCTTGCCATAATATTCCCTTCATTATGAGATTGATTTCATCCATAATTCAAAATAAAATCTCTAAGAAGAACTTCCTTCATTTCCTTTTATTTAGAATGATGGGGCTAGAGAGTACTTGATGTTCTGTAATTAACTAAAAGAACATCATCTATCATAATTAATCTCTCAACCTAACAATTAATTACTGATTTCACAGATATCTTCACAGCAGGATGGGAATACAGTATAAAGAAAAAAGTGATCTATAAAGCCTTCAGCACTTTTCAGCATGGTAGTTTCTAATCTACTGAGAACATCAAGGTTGATAAGAACCTTTTTGTTATAAAACCATCATATTCTTTCCTATTTGGTAAAACCAATAGCCCAAGGAAAGATGCTTACAAAGCCAACCAGGATGCTAATAATATTTTTCACCAATGTACTTGGCAAGTTTCATTTCATCTATGAGCATAATTTCACCCCGGCATAATTTCTTCTGTGAGCAAAATTTCATTCATCACAGAAAAGAGATGAAACATTTTTCGGAAAAAATATAACAAGCTAAAGCAGTTTGTTAATATTGTAGAAAAGAATTCAGCATATAATTTCAGAAATGTAGAAAGTATAATTTCCTTGTTATTTTATTGTTCTAAACAAAAAGATAAATTTTAAAAATGTACAACTGAAAAATAACTAGAAATAAAAAGAGAAAATAAAACTATACACACATACAAACAACCACACACAAACATCTATGCACTATGTTCTTGTAAAGAACAATAAATATTTAAAAATGCATAATATTTCTGTGCAGAGTGCATTTATATATCAAAATAATCTAAACAGAAAAGTATCATTAATGTAGTTTATAAAGGGTAACCAAATTTGAGTGAACCTCTCTTGCATTATAGAGTATTTCAGAGTTCTTTGTTTTCATAACATTTTTTCAGCTCAAGGCAATTTCTCACATTTTGAAGTAACACTGATCCAAAGAGAGGCATATTTTACTTTTCCAATGTTTTGTAATAACAAACCTGGCAGCTGAAAATATAATTTTAGCATTAAAAATGTTCTTTTGTGTCTTGATTCGATATGCATGGGAGAGGATCATTGTAGGTATAGAGAGAAGAGCTCTTAGTTCTATGTTTGAACTACGTATCCCTCAAATTAATCTTTGACTTCATAAACATGGCCTATACTACCAAACTGTATTACATATTATATTAATAATAATTTATTAATCTCAGTTGCTGCCTGACTCTCAACAACTCTGGACTGCTCTGATAAATTACAGCAAAATCAATAAAACATAAAATAAAAATGGAAAGTGCAATGAAGTGGGAGCTTTCCCTCCCCCTTGCCTAAAGTCAGAGTAAAGCGCTTGTTCCTCTCAGCTCTTCTAAACAGAATGAGGGTCATTTAGATCTCAAGGAAAACCTCTCTAGCAATATCAATAGCACTTAGACTTATATACACTTCACAGTGCTTTTACACCCCTCTCTAAGCAGTTTACAGAATCAGCATATTACCCACAACAACCTGGGTCCTCATTTTACCAACGTTGGAAGGATGGAAGGCTGAATCAACCTTGAGCTGGTGAGATTCGAACTGCCAAATTGCAGGCAACCTGCAGGCAGCTGAAGTAGCCTGCAGTACTGCACTCTAACCACTGAGCCACCGCAGCTCTCAGATGCCGCATCCGAATTAATTAAGAATTAATTAAATGATGTATTTTTAATCTTCCTTTGAGCTACTAATGGAGGAACACAAAGAACAAGTCCAATTGAATTCAAATAACAGTATTTCATAATGATTACCTTTTGGTAATAAGGTGGCAGAACATATTTATTTGTATTCCCTTATTGAGTTTGCAGATAAATGGCTGGCAACCATATTTGTTTTGAGTCATGCAGTCCTTCCATTTAAGTAAAGCCTGGAGGAATCTTTCAGAGTCATTCTGACAACTATTCTATGCACCTGTTAGATAAAATCACGAATTTTCTCAAATTCAACTCTGCCTATGCAAGTCCCATGAAACTGATTGAAACACACTCCTGTGTAGGTATCTGAGGGGGAAAAAAATTGAGGGAATGAACAAGATCCTTGAGACATTGAGTCTGCTATATTTAAGGCCCAAATTCCTCCAGGTTAATCCAGAAATCCTGAAAAACGATATGATTGATTCAAGTGATGGTGAATGTGTTTTTAAGGAAAGGGGTGATTCCACGTGGCTTAAAGGAACCAGTGGTCTTTTCCTTAATAGGCCATCACTGGATCCTGCAGTACTGAACAAAAAACAATCTTCTGTTTGTTTCAGATTAGGTTATAGGCTGAGATGTACCTATGTAGAGATACCACTGAGGTTCCTTCCCGGTGCCTGGAGGTAGTATAGGGAAGAACAGACTTCAATTTAGAAATATTGTAAATATTAGATTCTCCCACTAGTCTAGAGAATTTCCTCTATCAGGTCTGGCTGAGATAGCATTCCTATAGACAGAGTTCATACATAATTTGGGGGCCCATCTGGATTCTCAGCTCCCATTCAAAAAACAGGCAGCAAGCATGGCCAGGATGTCCTTTCCAGAAATCCATCCTGTGTTCCAGTTGTACCCATCCCTACTCATGTTTTAGTCTTTCTCAGTTGAACATTGCAATACATTTTATATGGGGATGCCCTTAAAAAGATTCAGAAGGCTTAGACTCCTCCCTAAGATTTAAATGTCCCAATGTTATTGATCTTTCAGAAATATTTTCCCTAGCATTGGGGTATATTTTAGAGAATTTGTAAAGGTTTTTCAACTCTGCTTTTATTATTTTTATGTATTATATTTATTCTGGTTTTCTTAGTTATCCAGAGTTATTAATTAAGATGAGAAGCCATATAAATTTGCAAAATAAATATCCAAAGGAGAGTGATTATTTGATGGCATTTTAATGGTGTTACACTGAATTTTTTGCATTTTTATAAAGTGGCCAAGTGAGGGATGAGATTCTTCATTGTATAGACATCCATTTGGGCTACCCATAAATTAGCCCCAATAAAATAGGGATATTCAATCCATGCAGTTTTTCCAGATCAGGAATTCAGGACAGCCAGAAAGGCTGCCAAAGGATGGAAAAACATGAAACACAACCAAAAAAATACAGTATTCACATCTTTCAACATCTCACAGAATTAGTCCAAAACTCTTCCAAAAAAAAAACCCCTCTGAAAAAATTCTAACATTCTCTTAACTGATGGAGAAAACTCCATTGCAGTAAGATAGAAATTCAATATACTGCAAAACAGACTGTAACCCAGTCTGAATATCACTCATATGAGAAACCAGACATATTTTAACAGGATTTCTAGACAATTTACAGAGGAGTTTTGGAGCAGATTTTTATCTCTTTTGATGAGAAAGAAGATTGTTGATTGTCTCATTTCTGCCTGCTATTAAAAAATCAGGGCCTCTGTATTTTTCAGCTTGGGTATTCTATTCTCACAGAAAACTGCAGTAACAGCATACATTGTGTTACAAAAGGAAATATCTCTGATTCATAAAGGAATATTTGTTCCTCTTAGTATATATTTCATTTTTATACTATGAGCTATTCCCTCTAAAGCCATACAAGCATTAGAGATTATTATGTCAGGACTTCTTTGATAGTTAACTGCAAATTTTTGATGCAATTAGTGTATTTCTAAGAAGCATATAAACTGCTTATTATATAGTTTACTTTTAAAAGTATAAGCTATCTAACAGCTGGATGGAACATTCTTTTTTTTAAGAAACATGGTATAGGCTATCTTTCAAACATAAGGAGAAGGAATACAGAATTAACACAGAAAAGAAGCTGTCCACCTGTCAACCAAGTATGAATTAAAAAAAGGACAGAATCAACACAACCCATTAAAACTGTCCACAGTGAAGATCAAAGTAAGGGTGGACTAAAGTATTATACATTTCAAAGGTATAAATCCAAAGATTGTAGGTGATGGTTTATCCAACAAAATAAAGAGCAATAAGCAATTTGAAATGCTCCCAAAACTAGGCCTCATGTGCCATGCTGGTTTGCACCGAATTAGGGGCAGAATCATCCATGGGAAAGGTTTTTAAAAAGCAAGGTAGTGGCTGCAATGAATGACAGAAGCTCTGTGGAAAAGGTTCAGGGTATCAAATTGCACAATCATGAATGCCTTGACTTTTTAATCCCCTAGGATGCCTCTGTTGATAGCTTATGGGGCAAATGCCAAAGAGTGCAGCTAGGGATGATAAATAACAAAGATCAAACCAATGTTCACCTCCTATGCTCAGATATATACCATATAACCTTTTTATTTCACACATGATCTTTGTTTCAGGTTCAAAAACAAGTAGGACCAGCCTAGATTTTTGAATAGTAATTATTTGATTGTAGCCCATATCATTAGTTAGTAGTATTATGGAACATAACTAATAAATTCCCTTGACTAAAAGGAAAAATGAAAGCACTATGTTGTATATAGCTTGTCATGTGCCAATCAGGTAGGGTTTTTTTGTTAAATACTTGATAACATATTATAAGATATCTTTGTTATGTTGCGTACATACAATAATACAATAGCAGAGTTGGAAGAGACCTTGGAGGTCTTCTAGTCCAACCCCCTGCCTAGGCAGGAAACACTATACCATTTCAGACAAATAGCTATCCAACATCTTCTTAAAGACTTCCAGTGTTGGGACATTCACAACTTCTGGAGGCAAGCTGTTCCACTGATTAATTGTTCTAACTGTCAGGAAATTTCTCCTCAGTTTTAAGTTGCTTCTCTCCTTGATTAGTTTCCACCCATTGCTTCTTATTCTACCCTCAGGTGCCTTGGAGAATAGTTTGACTCCCTCTTCTTTGTGGCAACCTCTGAGATATTGGAACACTGCTATCATGTCTCCCCTAGTCCTTCTTTTCATTAAACTAGACATACCCAGTTTCTGCAACCATTCTTCATATGTTTTAGTCTCCAGTCCCCTAATCATCTTTGTTGCTCTTCTCTGCACTCTTTCCAGAGATTTCCTGGATATCCTTGGGTTACACTGTCCAATACCCATCACAAATGGGATTCAGTGGGTTACCCACATCTATCTTCATAAGTTCGATACACACTGAGCCAGTCAACCAAATACCTTTATGCATATTAACACAATGGAAAGCTTTTTGATTGATTTTTAAAATAGTGTACAAAAGAATCTAGCAAAGAAAAAAAAAACTAAAGACCAGATGGAAGGGTGTGTGAAAAACAGGCAATGATCCATGAGAAGAGAGGCACTGAAGAAATATTCCTGCTTTAACTGAGTGTTGCTGAGGGCAAGCATCAAGGAGTTATCTGATGAAGCCACACCTGAATGCAGCCAAATGTAATTTTGCACTTCTGAACCAAAGCATGAACAGAAAGACAGTTAATGTTACACTTTGCACTGGGGTTTTCCAATTTAAAAAAAGTACACTAATATGGCCAAGAAACTACTAATACACAAAGTGTATCAGACTGCATATCTCAGGGTTCTCCAAAAAGCAGATCTTGGCTTGGAAGTATAGATTAGACCAATGTTTCTCAAACTGGCTGGCTTGGGAATTCTGGGAGTTAAAGTCCATACATCTTACATGTGACACGTTTGAGAAACACTGTTTTAGACAACTGCATGAAGCACAGGGCTATCACTGACCATTATATCACTTCCACTAAGCTTTTTTTTAATATCTGTTGCTGGATAAATGCTAGATGTAAAAAAAGGAAATGTTGTTTGTGGGCTTCTTATGTCACCTGCTTGATTATGTTGGCATACATTTCAGTTGGTTCAAAAGATCTTTATATCTTTTGGAGACAGCTTGATACTGGAATGAGATGAAATCCCCCAATCCAACTGTCAGCCTCTACTTTGCTTGCTTGCCATCAGCAGCCATAGTAACAGGGAGGGTGGGGGATAATGGTATTTGGGAAGGGAATTACTAGGTACTGGAGGAGATATTGTTAGGGTGGTTTGTTCTCACCATTTTATGTGCATGCTGATGGCTTGTGTTTGGACTTGACCAAAGTCAACTGTCTCTGCATACCAACTGAATGAGGCCACCTGAAGATGCACCCCACATGACACCATTGGGAGCTGAAGATTGGACATTGGGTTGGGGTAACTGGGGGAAGGGTTTTGGGCAAATGTTTGATATGTACAAGTATTCACCTTTTTGCTTCAGATCTTGCTTCACTTTAACTGTTTTCATTTCATGTCCAGTAAATGTACCTTTATCTCTACTAAAATGGAGTTGGGGTTTTTCTTTCTTAGATATTGAATGAGGCAAGCCTGACACCAGGTTTTTGCAATTCTAATTAGTTTAGTTTAGTTTATTGTCATTTCACATCATACAATGAAATTAAATGCAATCTTCAGTGTACATTATAATGATAAAAATAAAAACACAAGCATACATCCTTCACATGCTATATAATTGAAAATGAAAACCTGATATTGCATTAATATTGCACTATAATTGGAATATAACACTTTTCTGGTGGCATTGTAAGGATCAATGGGAAATGCTATCTTAAGACAGAGAATAGTGATTCACAAATAGCAATATACTACTGCCTTCTCTTTGATAGAATAGATTGTGTTTCCAGTGGAGACTGTGCATGTCAAATGCCAGAGAAATCAGAAGATCAGGCAGTTCAAATGGGTATAAAGATTTATTGCAAGTGTAATCTCTCTACCAGAATCTGAACTACTAACAGTCCAAGCAAATTGGCAGTAGATAAGAGTCCATGGAATTCAAGGTGGGCTGGACATAGATCTCTTGTGAGCATGAAGGGATTTGTGACTGATGATATGTTTGACCCCTCCCTCAGACTCAGCCCGGTCATCTCCTACAGTGTGGTTTACTCAAGCTCTCATTATCTAACAGTATGTTGACATACTTAGGTACAGGAAACTCAAATGCAGAATTACCAGCATGCCAGAATTAAGAGTTTGGAATAGACATTTGCTGTTATGATGAGTAAGGTTCTAATAATTTATTCTATGTAGAATAATTGTAAAGAGCCAAAGTAAAGAACTCAATTATCAGCTGGTATGTGTGCCCTGATTGATGGTAACTCTCTAAACTCATTGCTTGGCCGAAGGAAGTAAAAACTGATTGACTAATGTTTTCTTCTGAGCTCTAGGTTTATAAGCATATAAATATGCTCTAGCTTAGAGCATTCTGATATCCAAACAGAACTAACATTCAGATCAAATGTGTTTTTCATTGGAATCTGAAAAATGAAAAACAGGAAGCCTTGGCTACCTGGAAGAACTTTATAACTCTAGGTATGTTCTAATGACAGTTTTACACAGTTTCAAATGGCCAGAGTGAGATTTATGATTTCTGCACTGGGGACAATGGCAGAAGACTCATTAAGAGATGAATACCTGAGAATACACTCTTATATGAAGAAGAGGTGGAAAGCTTTTTTTAATTTGCCCATCCTTTTATTATTGAAATAATGGCAGTGGAAGAGAGTAATTTTCTCTATCTCCAAGTATGTAGACTATGGGTCCCATAATTCCCCAATCAAACCTTACCATTTATAAGAATTCTAGAAGTCGAAGTTGCATATCTGCAGATTATTTACATTAGAGGAAGCTGACAAAGAATGACAGAATGTCAGCTAAAAAAACAAAATCCTTAAAAGGATCACAACTTGAGATAAAAGTTTTAAATTTCCTGTTGATCTTCACTTCTACGCACTTTACAACTTTGAGAACAAAATGTGGCAAATGGTGCTCTCCTCTGAACTCCCAAAAGGACCCTGCAGAAGATACTTAAACAGAGCTGCAGCAGCAATGTCAAAGATCCCACTCCACCTAAAAAAAAAAATAATTTAGTAATGTTCCATTTGCATCCATATTTTCAATACATTTTCATTTGTTAACATGGATTAAACATATTAAACAAATTAACAAATTATAATTTTATACATACAGAGGAAAGAAGGAAGAAGGAAAGGAAGGAAGACATTACTAATGAGATGAAGCTGCTTAACTATCAAGACACTATTTCTCATATATTAAAAATTCTCACTTTCATAGAGAACAGGGAAAGCTTGAAACTACAACAGCATGTCTGCAGTTTCGCATTAGGTGTGTTTCATAGTGATTGTAGTTTGCAGTAGTAACTACAGTGAGAGAAAAGGAGCATGTTGCAAGTATCCTTCCAACACACTACCTTGTCTCTTCCTCTGGAACAGTCAAAATCCCAGAACTGCATAAAATGAAAAATGAAATAGATTCCTACTTTGCCAAAGGGAATGAGAAAACAAGGCCACCTTCTAATTTCCCTAATGCTACATCAAGCCAGTATTCCTTTTACAAGGCTTCCTAAGGCAGCTGAATCTCAAGGGCTTAAAACAGGATGAAATAAAAGTTGCCCCCAATGAAAAAATCCAACACCTCCAAGCTCATCAGAGTTTTGTTATTACAAGAAGATCCTCATTTTCTCAATTCCGGTTATACCACAACAGAGGCAGAAATAAATTGGTTTCAGCTGGTGGACTCAGCAACATAATGGGGGATCACAGAAGTTTAGAACTTCTTCCTGAATTGGCACAAAGTCTATGCCCTGTTTTAACCCACCCACCCACCCCAAAAAAAGAATAGAAAGAAACTATTACAAATCCTCTATTTTGTTTAAGTGAGTGTACACACTATTCTGTCACATTCAATAGAGTTTATGGGACAGAGTGTGATGTACATAGTTGATAAAAGTGCCACATTCCCAACTGTGCAGAAAGTTGCTTGCAATTATCCTTGGTGACAAAATGATGAATGGATAGAGCACTAAATCTGGAAGCAGCTATTAAATGAGAGATCTATTGTATTCCTTGAGTTTGTTGTTTTTATAATGCATGACGGGGGGACATTAAACAGGACCGATGTCTAAGTATGGTTCAAGCTATGATCTGGCTTTATAGAAATATGTGTGCTTTGAACTTCAGTTTACTTTAAAATAGAATTCCTTTGTATTATGAGATACGTTAGAAGAACAGCCTAGAATTGGATCTATGTGGTTGTGTGTCAGATTATAGTGAGAATGTTATTGTGCTTTCTTTGAGGTTTAGGAACAGCTTATATCTAAAAATGGTTCCTTTAAGTACTGAATTCTGTTGACACCTTTTGGCTGCTTGCTAATGAATCTGCATGTTTCCAACTGCTTAGAGAAAAGGGATTATGGAGAAGCCTTTTGGTAGTTAGATTGTAGTCCAAATGCTATGGTAGCCAAAATAAACCTTGCACTGTTGCAAGTAGCTGCCAAAGAGCAGCCATGAAGGGACAGAAGGCAAAGAACCAACACTAAGCGGAGAAAATATTGTTTGAACATCTAGTACTATCTGTATGTTCCTGTTCTCTTGTTCTCAAATTGTACAAACAAATACCTGAGCCAAATATCCACAACTTCTATAATTATATATATTTTTCCATGAAGGAGTTGACACTATAAAAATGTGCTCCTGGTTGTTTGTTTTTTGGGTCTTGAATGCATGATAGAAACTAATTGCCACATCACGGGAGTAATCCCTATTATGACACTCCATCTCAGCAGCGTACAGTCTTGGCAGCTGCATTATTAGAAAAGAGATTTCCTATTCAATGGTTATGATCTGCATGGTTGAAATGCTTCACTACAATCAAGCTGAGCTCCCTGGAGGCTCCAGCTTGCTTCAGAGCAACCAGCCCACAGCTATTATGCATGGAGTATCATTTAGTCCCTGTTTGGTGTGGTTGTTTCCACTCTATTTAACTTTGCTCTGTGACAAGCAGGACTAATGCAAGCACCCAGCAATACTTTAACTACAACAAATTTCTTGACATATGTAGAGATCACAATGAGCTGCCCTTCAGATGATTTAACATAAAAAAGGCAGCAGCACAGTAGGACTCAAGAACTCTGAAACTAGAAGCTTTTTTGAGGGTAATTATACACATTATGTGTCATTCATTGTTCAAGCTGCTTATGTTTTGAATTATTTTTTTAGCAGAGTTTCTGGAAGACACACATACAAACTGGGAAATTATTTTGAACTAAATTCACAGTGTTCTTACTAGAACCTATTATAAATAACCCTATTATTAAATACAAATTGAACAATGGCTTTTTAATATTGATCTTGGAAGAAGGGTGATTGCATTGCTTAGGGTGTGCAAAAACAATAATTTTGGCATCTTGTTGAACAGACAGTTTGCTTTAATAAACTAGGTAATGCCTATAGAACCATCTTTGATATCCTTTATTCATTATTCCTTTAAAAGAGAAGATTTAAAGGTAAGAGGGAAAGACTTAGGGATGTTTTATTAAAACCTAAATTTAGATGTTCAAGATCTTGTCATATCAAGTACAATATTGTTTTGCTGTTATTCTCATAATGTACCAAATAAAAATGACAAAGAATTTCATCCACTGGATACATTTAAGAGGCACCAAATTTTTTCAGATTAATCATATGGCTTAAGCAAACATTTAAATTCCAAATCATCAGAAGAATTTTATTTCAGGCTGAGTTCAGGATTTGAACTGAATCTTCGCAGTCTTAGCAGAGATAGAGAGGGGGGAAGGGAAGGAGACAATAGAGATGGAGACGATAGAGAGAGAGATGATAGAGTCAGAGACATGTACTATTTACAGATTGTCATGCGCTTCCAACCCACTGGTCATTAATGTGGCCAATCAATAACTGTTTATGGGAATAAGGGTTACATGTACAGACATTTTCCAAAAAAAAAATAGAACATAGGTAGAAAAACTTCCAAAGAAAGCCAGAAAACAAAGTTGTCTCTGAAGCTGTTCATGGTTCGAGGAAAGGAGGCTGATGTGGTAATAGCCTTCAGCATAGAAAAAAGCTTCCTATGCTGTAAATTCATGATAATTATTCTTTAGTGACAAAAAAACCCTTAGGGTTTCTGGATGCTGAATGCCAATCTTTGAGGGCTAGGGCTACAGCCCTGAGCCTTGAGGAGATGGACTTTCATGGAGGTTGTTATTAAAAGCAGCCATCTGGGTGGAAGCTGTCTTAGTTCTACAAAGCTCCCACTACTGAAGTTATGGGGTGGTTTTGCTCACGGCCAATATATATTTCTGGCATCTGATGACATAGAGAGATGCTTATTAAATATGATCAGCACCAACAAAAATGAACAAAAACCAGCTCTTTTTAAAGTCTGCTTCAATTCATGGGAGGCTACCCTATCCAACAGTTGTTCTGCCTAATAAATAGATGCCAAGAGAAATTAAGCTTCTCCAAACATTTTTAGGAAGTATTTTCCGTATAATGATTGCTTGTTTAGGTAGTTCAAAAGTCCAACATTGGACCTACAAATACTATAAGGACTTTTAAAAGTTTATTATGTGTCTTCAAGGCATTCCAAAATCCTCTTTATATCTTGCATGCCACATTTACTGCTTTAAAATCGCTTGCATTGTTTACTCCTATTTTGCTCACTTCTGAAAGGTTGCCAGACTCAGAAATCAGCTCATTAGTATGCAGAAATAGACCACAGTGATTTTAGATGGCAATTATACTCTATTACCCTGCTAAACTCGAAGGTAAAGCCAATTAAATTAAAGGTGACTGTTAATTCCTCTTTACTGCTGTTATCTTATGCACATTTTGCATCATTGTAATTAATGGTAACAAACTTTCAGAAAGATGAAAGGGAGTTAACTGAAACACATTTGCAAAACTCAAGAAGTAATTCGGAGTTTGATATGCTAATTGTTTATGGCTGTTTGCAAACCTTAAAAACTATAATTAATTACATTTACATAAATTGGAACAGATAGAAGACTACTTGCCCTCCCAAAAAAGATTTTGACCCTCTTAATGACAGACATCTCAAAGTATCTGGCCAAAACCTCTTTGTTATAGTGGCCTTCAAATTGCTTATGACAATTTAAGAGTTGGGGGAGATCAGGGGATAATGCTGATCTAAACTGCAAGGGCTGGATGTGTCATGCATAGGCCACGCCTACCTCAGCTCCATGAAGGGAAAAACATCATTAAATGTCACATGATGGCAACGTGATGCCGTGAGTTTGACACTGCTGATCTAAGGGCTGCGGCAAGAGAGTTGTCAGAAGCAAACTAAGAAATCAATGTCCCATTCATTTCATGTATATGTAAGATACATGCTCACACATATATAAATATATACACCTACCCACTCATACATATATTATCCATACATATTTAAAACACAAAGTTATGTTTTTGTGTGCGTGCGTGCATGTGTGTGTGTGTTTATCACAGAGAGAGAAAGAGAGACAAAGGAGGTTAAACAGAGTAAGAAAACTGCTTCCAGAGAAAGATAATATCAATACTGTAGGTTTTGCAGAATGCTGCATATGTCAGGGTTTGACAACCCAGTACTTCCAGATGTCATGACTACTCCATGCTTAACGGAATCTTTGACATCCCAAAATTAATTTTATTATTATTAAGCTCCTATACAGCCCATCTCATCATTTATAACTAAACCAAGGAATAAAAATATTGCTACAGATAATAATTCATTGAAACCTTGTCCTTAGGGAATCATCCATGAAGTACCTCAAGGTTTCACAAAAGAAAAGCCCTAATCAAAGGTTTAATTAATCAGTCGTCATGTCTCTTTGTGGCCAGAGACATCCTAGAAGTTCATATGATCTTCTGTTTCCTAGTAGTTAGTAGCCTGTGCACATTGTCTTTAATTTAAGAGAGAGTATACATTAATGTCATACATATATAGCCCTATGCTCTATCAATTTGCTAAGTCCCTTTTACAAAAAAAGTAGAACATTATATATTTTTTTTAAAAAAATTGTTTTTAAAGAAAATAGTGAAATTGATAGCCAAGTTACAATATTCAGTGGCCAGAGAATTTTAAATAACTTGGTGATCTGGAGTGGAAAACTGAATATCTTGATAGGCCAGATGGCTTGTCCCAAAGGTGCTTTTTTCAAAAGACAACTGGGCTTCTTCAGCTTCTTGGATGGAAAGTGAAAGGTCTTCAAAGAAAAATAAGAAAGTCCGGGTGTCTCTTGAAAAAAGCACATCTGGGACAACCATGACCTGGATGACTGAGAATCTGCATAGCCAGATGGCTTGGAAGAAGGTACAGAAGCACTCTACACTGCTCTAGGTTTTTGCAAGCTACACTGAATAAAAATACACAAAAAGAAAACAGAGAAGGATAAAAATGAACAATTTTGTTCATGAACAAAAATGGATTACCAGTTAAACAATAAACTGTGTGCAATATGTTCCAATAGAAGATAGAGTGTTTGCATGTGTGTATAAACACATACAATATGTACATACATGTCTGCAAATGCAGACATGTATGTACATATTGTACATATATGTTTCTGGTAATCTCCAGATTGTGTGACAGAACCTAGTGACAAATTTTTTAGTTTTACCTATGTGTAACTAAACATTAAAACCATTTCCTTCAAAAAGAAATAAAAGGGGAAAAGAGAAGAAGAGACCAAAAATGTACCCTGCCCCTTCTGCTGATATCAACATCCCATTCATTGTGGCCCTTCCTGGGTAAATAATAATTTGGAGTCAGAAATCCTTGTCAATCTATTGGAAGTTACCCAGAAATCTCTTTCCTCTTATCCCTAAAATCATATTGTTCTGCTGAAGCATCTTCAACTAGTGACTCTTCTAGAGCATGGGTGTCAAACTTGCCATGTCACATTGCTATCACGTGATGTTTTCATGATGTTTTGTGATATTTTTCTCTTTGCAGAGCTAGGCTGGGCGTGGCCAGTGCATGGGCTACCAGTTTGACACCCCTGTTTCTAGAGGCTCTTGAATTATATAAATAGAAAAGGCACTTTGACCATATCCTTATCCAATCATCAGTGTTTTTACTAAACAGATCCCATTCTTTATCAATAAAACAAACGAACAAAAGTATATCTATTTATCCTAGATTTAAAGATCGTTCACAAGGTAACACATTTCTCAGAATGTGTTGGAACTACAGATAATAAACTATTACACTGTTGGCATCTTGACCTGTCAGATGTTAATGCATCCTATAATGTATGTTTGCTATGCTGATATCATCTGAATCATTAACAAGTTTTAATCTATTCTTTGCTAGAATTTGTCAGATAGTGGAAAAAAACTTGCTTTAAAAAAGACTCTGCATTTCATAGAAAACAAAACAAAGAACTATCCAAATGCTGACTTTTTATATATTAAAATTTGAGGATATTGATGAATATATTATTTAGCAATGGATGAAAGCATCCAATAAATGATTCACCAATGTTACTCAGCAAGTATGCTTCATTAAGATGTCTCCCAGACAAAAACAGCACCAGGCTTCATTTAAAGAACAAGATGATGGAGTGGTCTCATTTTGGACCAAATGTTGCCATTATTATTCTGCTGTAGCCATAAGCTATTAGTGATAAGCATTTTGTCTTTTAAGCAATTGTCAGAGTCCACCATTTCTGTGAGTTTGCTGCGTGTGCACACTATAAACTAATCTTGCCCCAGCTGAAAGGCAATGGATAGTTTGTCATTAATTGTGATGAGCAAACACGCCAGCATCTATTAAAGGGAAGACATTAGTTGTAGACAGCTGGAGAACACCAGTAATCCCCTGAAGATTCTTGTTAGAAAGTTAAGAGCTATATTTAGATTTTTGATTGTTTATTAGTTAATTTTTTATGCTGCCCATTTCACTGAGACAGGCACTCTGGACAACTTACAATATAATATAAATATTTTTTTAAAGCTAATACACGGCAATTAATATTAGGAGCATTAAACAGAAAAGCTAAAAACCAAGACAACGGGAGGTCTGAGAGTGGGGAACTATTCTACCCTATCAGCCACCCCCAACACAGCAGTCACCTGTTGGCATCTCAGGCCAAGCAGTGGAGCCAAGTTTTCAGATTACTCTAGAAGGCCAGAAGCGTAGGGGCAGATCTCACCTCCAGTGGGACAATATTAAAGAAGGTGGGAGAAGCAGCAGCAGCAGAAACAGCACTTCTCCTGGACCCCATCAGCCAGAATTCTTTGGCAGACAGGATCCCCCCCCAAAAAAAAAATTCTGCTGGAATGAGTGAGGGGGCGAGTCCCACTGGGGTGACATGGCTCAGCTTGTGTATTTCTCATCAGTAGCAATTTAACACATTGAGCTGAAATTTTAATTCACTTTGTATGCAACAAATAAACTACATAAGGTTGACATGTGTAAGATCATTCACACATGCCAAGCTTGTACTGGCACAGCCATATAAAAAAGAATCCCTACTTGATCCAGGGTAAAATAGCCATGTGTCTTATGAATGTATGGTCTCAAAATATTAGATCAAAAAATGGTCTAATATAACTGGAAAGCTTCATAATTGCAGAAGTCTAAGTTAAGTTGTTGCAAAAAACATGCTGAAGTAAAAATGAGTTGTAGAACATGATTAGGTAGTGGCTAATTTAACAGTTATCTTTTAGTTAGCCAACTTGATGGCTATTTCTTATTCTACCTAAGCCTACTAAAGCAGTCCTTCTAGGTATCCAAAGATGCATGAATAAACTAGAAGGAACAATGAAGCTATTCTCACCCTTAATTTCTTTTTAAAATAGCAATTCCTCAGACAAAGTGTAATTAGTTTACATCTGGACACTATTGCATGCATAAGATTTCCTCCTTGGATACAGCAAACTTGATTGGCCAAGCAAACCATTCTATCCAAGGCTGTCAGACATTAGATGTCTTCCAGGTTTGTTGACTTTAGCTTTCACAATCCCAAGACAATATAGCCAATCATCTTGAAGATTGTACAATCATGACAGCTGAAATCCCAATTTATGGGAGGGCATTAGTCTGGGGAAGTCTTCTGCAAACTGAAGGGAGAAAAACAGACTATGTTTTTGTTTAGGTGATGTTATTCTGCAAATTGCAGTTCCACGTTGTCTGCTAATAAGCCATCTGGGTGCTGTGTGAAGCATTTGTAAAAACTGATCTTGATTTTCATTTCATTTCTCCCTCCTTTGCAACTATTCATTACTTAACTGTATTGGTGAGCTGATGCCTATCTGTCAAATATCAGAATCTCTAGAGCAGCATCTGGTGGCTCCTGGAAGAACCATTTCAAGCTCATTTTCAATCATAATTCATAACAGGTTCAGGATTCTGGCCATATGGGATTTATTCCAGCAGCTCTTTGTGACAGTAATAGCAGCAGCTACTTAGATGGAGATACTGTCAATTTTCTGGCTTGCCAATATAAGCTTGGAAAGGCATCATTCTGGTACCTGACTGTCTGGACTCCAAAATGGCTGTACATAACCATCAGTGAGTGAATTTATATTCTGACAACATTCTTTAGATGCACTGATTTCTTCTATATAAATCCAACTCTCTTCTTCCAGGAAGAATATGTTTTATTATTTTTCAGTCTGAAACTTAATAAACATGTGCAATCCAATCAAGGATAAATAAATAGGAACAAATGGTGGTATTTTAGAGTAGTGCATCAACTATTCTAAAATATGAAGTGTATGCCAGACAAAAAACCTCATCTAGTTTGCTCATTTTCCCCCATATTCTGAATCAGATCTATCTTTCCTTTAGCATGGTTTTTGTCTGCTTTTACAAAATATTTATCCATTTCATCATGTGCCATAGGCAACACCTGCAATAGGGATTTCATTTTCTATTTCTTGGCCAAAAGATTAATTAAAGGCTTCACCATCCACAGCCTCCTCTTTTATAGGGAAGTAGAGCAGGTGTTTTCATAAAACTTCCAATTCATGGTTTACATGGAATTTAATTTCCTGATCTGATAACTATTATTCCATGTTTAATTCTTAGTAAAAACATCACTAACTCAGTTCAAGTGCGCAAATTCCTACTCCTCACAACATTTCACAACTGATGCTCAGTATGTTTGCCCTGAGCAATGTTTGAAAATCCCAGCATCTTAAGCTGTATGGACTTCAACTCCTGGAATCCCCCAACCAAACAGGCAGAGGACTGACAGAATGCCTCTATAAAAACCAATTAGCAGTCAGAAGACATGATGAAAACTTTTAATTTCACAAAATTTGGACAGACCTAACCATAGTTTCAGTTGGAAAACTGACCATCCTTACCTAGCCAAGTCCAAAAATGCTAGGGAATTTCTAGAAGCCTCGAATTCTGACAAACTAGCCATCAATAGACACATAAACATAATATCTACATACTATGCAAAAGAAACAATCAACAAAACAGAACAAGACAAGACCTCCCTACCAGCAATTAGCACCCAGATGAGCATTAATTAACTCTAAGATTAACATCAGACCAACATCCAAGTAAACAATATCCCAATCAAGGAACTGCTAAATAAGCCAACAGTAAACAACCCAACGGAAGAACCTCTATGACCTCCCCCCATCAACACTGATAGGGCAAGTCACTAGAATATAAAGTGAGAGCAACCCCCACTCCTTAACTAGCACTGATGATATTACCTAGCTTGAGTAATGAAATGTCTGCAAGAAAACAACCAAGCTCATAGAGTACTGAGACTAGTTTATTCTGTTTAACAACTATCTTCCTCTTGTAGCACTAATTGTCTTAGTCTTGTTGTAAACATAAAACAAATGTTCACTAATAAAAGCATTAAATGCAACAGGGGTTAGAAATGAAATTGTCAGGCAGAAGGAATAAGAATGTTCTGTCAGCATATCAAAATAGTTTGTTTAATGTTTTTTTTTACAAGAATCTTGCCCAGACTAACTGCATTCTCTTGGGAAAAGGCAGATAAAGGTTTGAAGAGCCTGGCATCTGTCATTTCCTCCCACGGAATGACTTTAAGCCAGTCATCCTCCTTATCCCGCTCCCCACTCTAACCAGAGATTCCATCCACAAACACATTTCCTGTCCATCTCAAAGGGAAGAAAAGGGAGGAAGGGGATGTTTGTTAGGAATGGGTTTTGTGAACCTGAGAGGCAGCATAAGGCATCGGTTCCTGCCACCCTGAAAGAATAACACCTGGGTATTGATTAGCTATCAACTCTTACTTCAGTATTGGTCAAAAAGAACAAATACTGATTGGCTGGTAGTCATCTACATATACCAAATCCATAAATTATAAATATAATCATGTTGATATTTCTGCAAATATCAAAACAGCCTGGATTAGGTGCATATAAAACTGAATGGGACATGGAAAAATGTTTTCACTTTGAAATGTATTGAAGGAACTCATGTAAGGGAAAGAAACGCTTGAATTTTGTCTCTTGAAATGATGGCCTCTGTTTTTTTTTTATTTGAAAAACATACAGAAAAGCCTATATTTCACAAAATGAAACATAACACAAACTATTGTAGTATGGAGTGCTTTCATTAGAATTCCAGATGCCTTCCATTCATCTCTGCTTTTTCATTGGACATTTTCCCTGTTCAAACAATCAGTTGAACTATTGCTTATATTATTAGTCAATTTCTTAGGCCCACCAAAGATACTCAAACCTGATTGATTGATTGATTTGATCTTTGTTCCAAGTTTATATCTACTGGATGTTTCCTGTACAGATGCCATCTGGCCATTTTATTTAAACACCTTTGCAACCATCTTAAAGATTTTCTCCTGTTAAAATGTTCATTCCTACATTTACTATGCCAAAGGTTGTTCTTAATTTTTTCATCTGAAAAAAAGAAATACATAAAGAGCACTCATATTGTCCATCAGATAAATTATACAAGCTGCACATTTCTGCTGCTTGTGTTGAAACTGATCTGTGTTTAAATCACCTGATTTCTGAAATACTTCCAAAGAGAATGTTCCAAGTAATACATCTATAGCAAACAAAACTCCAAGGCAGGCAGATTCCTTAAAGAATAGTTCCATTGATGCAACAGGATGAAATTAAATCATTTTAAAAAGTAATAGGAGTATTTGAAATAGCTTGTTTTTATGGAATATATCATGTTCCCCTCCTGTTATATGTCTGTATTTCAGAATAAAATATATACAACTTCATAATTTGCATTAAAATAACTAACGATCTCTGGGTTCAATCTTTATCTTACCTATTTAAACCTGTTTAAAAACCACATGGTTGATATTATCTTTGCAGATATTAATAAATTTGCAACAATAAATTATAACTTGGACATATTCAATTGTGTTTATTGCAAACAGGTAAGGAGATAAGTGTAAATGGGATTTTGCATGTGCCCAAATAACATATTGCCTAATCTTTGTAGTATTAGCAGTATCTTAGTGCTTTTGCTATTGGATTGTTTATTTGTTTGTTCTAATACAAGATGCAATGGAAGCAAATATATCTTCTTTAAAA